>NC_089780.1:2856699-2909199 GCF_040412425.1 Macrobrachium rosenbergii | reverse complement strand
GTCCCACATCGAGGGGGGTTCAGACACTGAAAAGGTTTGCGTAGATCACTTCCACAAACTTAAATATTGGTTGTGAAAAGCGCCGAGGGTATCAAGGGAACAAACCTTGAACCTTGAACCTCTTCCCTTTATGAAGTGAAACCGGAGGGGTTTTCAGAACCTCCATACCTCAGCAAGTATTAACGATTGCTAGCCATTAACCCTTTAGTACCCCGTGCATACTACAGTCCTATCAGGTACAATTCACTTCCTAGTTGGAAACGAGCTCGATGGAACTTAAGTAAACGCGTATCAACCATTCCGGCTGGAACCGGACTTTTTCGCTGGGAGGAAAAGGATTCAACACGCTAGACAACAAAAACCCTCGTTTGGGAAAAAGAGAGAAAGACTAACGAGACGGAAGACTGAAAACTCAAGGTGTAGACTGGAGTGACACCTGAACCATTTCATTATGATAACGGTATCAAAACTTAGACATTTCATCCGAGACATATACCATCTCGGAAAATATCCGTTATAATAAAACTCTAAGCAGATTTACCAAGCTATCTGTTCCGTCATGGCCTCACACCTAATGATGTAACACAATAACCGACTACGGGCAATGAATTCTTACGTTTTTAAATAACATACGGATTAAATTACCATAGTCCTCTATAGCCAAGAATATGTGTCAATAACTTATCGTTAATGATGTACATAAACATATGGGACAGTAAATTAAAATTCTGTCAATCCTATTTCAAACAAAACGAGAGAGAGAGAGAGAGAGAGAGAGAGAGAGAGAGAGAGAGAGAGAGAGAGAGAGAGAGAGAGAGAGAGAGAGAGAGAAAGCAGAACATTCATTCCCATTGCGGAAAGCTCTTTTGCAGGTTCGTTCCCCGCATCAATACCGGCCACAGAAAAGATTGCTTCAGTTCCAAAGGCTTCGATGTATAACAACACGAGCTTTGGCGAAAGCTCCTCCGTCAGCAGGACTTGGAGGAAGCCTCGTCTGGAACAGAGAGACACAGACACACATTCCGAATCAGACTAATCCGGAGGCTGAATATAAGAGGATTCTAATGGACAAGCGCGGTGACCCGTTAAGATACAACGATTCGATACTCTTTTGTTTGCTCCATAATACAGGAGGCACCTTTGGACCTTATCAAGGCCTCACTCGCGAATACACACAGATAAGGCCAATAATAATTCGACGGAGGCCGTTATAACCAATAATGCTCTCCAATAACTCCCAGCGCGGGGCCGATGTTGGGAGATATATCCGCGCGTTCTCTTATAAACCAAAAGTTGCCTATCTGAATGGATGCCAAATCTGGGTCCCGGGCTGTGGCCAAATGGAGTCCCGAGCTATCGCTAATGGTCCCTGAATCCGGCGGAAGCAACCAGGCATGCAACAGTAAACAGTAGTTGCAAATTTGTATTATGTTGTGGAATTGCCTGATGAGAGAGAGAGAGAGAGAGAGAGAGAGAGAGAGAGAGAGAGAGAGAGAGAGAGAGAGAGAGAGAGAGAGAGAAATTTGAGAATGATGAAATACTCGATAAATTACGAGGATGCGACAACAAAGTTTTCAATTCCATTCTCTGTATCTCTCCATGAATTCGCAATTCAGATAAACAAGCAATTAACATACTTGAAATTCAAAATAAACAGCGATTTCCCTCGTAGAGATAAAAGCACCGCTTTTACATATCGTTATCACTCTAATTTAATATTTATTATTAGGGGCTTTTCTCAAGTGTTAAGGAAGCGAAGATACGCACACAATGTGCTGTGATTACTGAAACGAGATATGAAACTCAATCTGGAAACAAAAATGTTGGTGAGACGTTCTGAGATGAGCTCAAAGCTCAAAGCTTCTCTTACCGTTCACCTACCACACGAAAGCACAAGAGTCTTGACCATGACTCGCCCGAAGGATTTAAATTTCAAAGGAATGTCAAATTTGGAGCAAGGTGAAGTCAAAGAAGCTGGACAGCTGGATGGGAAGAGACCAGAGGGAACAGTTAAGGGAAGAGTGAAGTGCTCTCTGAACCCAAAACGTTGCAAAGAACTTTGAGCAACTTTTACGTAGTGTTGTTCCCAAAGAGAAAGACACGCACATACACACACACACACACACCCACGCTGCGTAGAGTAGTAATAAAACGATTAATGTGCTGATAAGTCAGAAGGGGGTTTTACATGGAATACAGCAAGGAAAGAAACCGCTATACGTGCAATGAAACAATTGCTGAAAGGCAATGCAATGCTTTTAACGAAATTTTTGTAAAAAAAAAATTGATCTACGAAAAGAATTGATTTCAGTAATAAAGAAAAGGCAATTTCAGCCTGAATGAATGCCTAACTAAGAAAAGGAACTACATTTTACCTGAGAGGATAAAGAAGTATGAGGAAACCAAATCCCTTTCTTGTGGGTAGCAATGACTTCACACAAGAATGGTCAAGACTAGACACAGCTACGTCGAGTGTCAACAACACTGATTTTTCTTGAGAAACATCAAAAAACTGTAGTGTCATCAGTTGAATATCCTTAATATATATGTTTATATATATATATATATATATATATATATATATATATATATATATATATATATATATATATATATATATATATATATATATATGTATACACGTAATATTAAGAATATTCAACTGATGACACTACAGTTTCTTGATTTGTGTTTGTGTGTGTGTGTGTGTGTGTTTGTGTTTGTGTGGGCGCGTGCGTGTAATAACACCTAGAGGTATAACAATAGAGATATGAACATAGAAATGCAAAGAGCTGATTAGTCGCGCATTAGAACACGTGTAAGACAAACATGGGAACCGGTCCCATTTCCATTTGAATAAAAAAAAAGGGGGGGGGGCTTGTAATGAAGTTAGCGTCAAAAGCTGGAATAAAACCTTAATAAACGATTTAATTTGTCGCCAAAAATAAAAATCGCAGGTTCTAATGTAATACCTTTTGTTAGATAGCTTGTCCACTAATGCCCGGCCAAATCCCCGTGAGCGTCGCAGGCGACTTTGGAAGTTCTGCCTCTGCAACAGAGGGATCAAATTAGGGAAAAATGCTTGCGCCGGCAGCAAACGCTGCAACCGTACGACAGATTAATTTAATACTTTGTTAACTCTGTTTTAATAACTCCATTGCAATAAAATGCTCACTCCCTTCCCCATCCCCCTCCCACAACCCGGCAGGCAGAGACCACAGACACCTGGCACTGGGCCTCCCAGTGCCAACCTACATACTCGGCTCTCTTCCACCCTTCCCCTAATCCATCCCGCCCCCGCCCCAGCCCCCGCCCCAAAGTGCCACGCTTAGCTCCTAACTCATACGCACCAAATTTAACCGCAGAAAAATACATGGCATTTGACTTATGCATTTACTTCGCGTTTTTGCAATGCAAATGAATCAGTTACCGCTAATGGCAATAAGCACCAGTTCCAAATGAGATATCCAGCGTTAACCAACTCATGAGCGCTAATTGTGATCGATACCACAAATGTTATAATATTTCGCCTAATTACATCATTCATAAATTGGAAAACGTCCACGTCAGGACTCGATTGTTGTTATTTCGTATGATCGTTTTCTCTTAGGGATGTTTTTTTCTCCGCTGACTTTGCTGGAAATCAATTCAAACACGATGCGAAATGGAATCATACGTGATACGCGGAGCAGCGTCAGTAGAACTCAGAGCGAACGAGCATTCCACAACGCCGGATCAAACAGTTAGCCTCAATCCTCTCTCCTGGCGGGCCAATTAGTATTCCTGAACTTTAAAGCCTCGGCGGGGCAGTAGCAGCGTTCAACAACAACACAATACGGTGGCACAAAACAGAGACTGTGGGGGCAGTCAAGATCACAGCCACTGCATTCGCGCGAGTGTGAACTGCTAATCCAGGGTTTCCGAGTAATTTTTTGCAACTTATTCTGAGATACCCACGTAAGCAAATAATAATAATAATAATAATAATAATAATAATAATAATATCACAAAAAAGCACCGAACATTTATATGAGTGATTTTTACAGGAGACTTTGAGACATCACTGTCATGACTAGGAATGAATCAGAAGTGTCTCAAACGAACCGATCAGCTGATTAAAAGCTCTTAGCTGTCATTACATCTCTGGAAAATAACTCACATACGCGGAAAGTGATCAGACTCGTGACAAAGTTTATGCTGTACACACACACACACACACACACACATATATATATATATATATATATATATATATATATATATATATACATATATATATATATATATATATATATATATATATATATATATAGTAGTGTGTGTGTATATGTATATATATATATATATATATATATATATATATATATATATATATGTATATATATATATATATATATATATATATATATATATATATATATATAACTACTTGATGTATATATATAATATATATAATATATATATATATATATATATATATATATATATATATATATATATATATATATATATATATATATATATATATATATATATATATATATATATATACTTCTGTAATTTTGCAAGGGAACTCATTTCTTCTCAGGAACAAAACTCTCTCTCTCTCTCTCTCTCTCTCTCTCTCTCTCTCTCTCTCTCTCTCTCTCTCTCTCTCTCTCTCCGCAATTTGAGCGGGAACTAGTACGATTTCAGAACTTTCTCTTCTAGAAACGCAACTATCTAAACACCCATTACTGTACTAAAATTAACATTATAAATTATAGCTTTACAAATATGTTGCCGAAAGAAACCTTTAACCAGTACAAATAACAGAAGCTCATAGGCCTCTGCCTAAAGCATTTGGTGGGTCCACCTGTTCCATCCTTCTAGAGACAATATATTAGCAAATGAGATTGATATCCTTGGTGTGATAATTGTATGGAAAAGAAAACAATCTTTAAATCATCATAATAGTTTTTGATAGTTTAGTGAATGTACACCATATAATTCCTCTGACTGACGACGCAATTCGTATCAGAATCGTGTTAGACAAAGCAGAGTTGACGGCTTATATTAGCCAATTTTTCAATCAAATTCATCTTCCATACTACAAGAAGTTACTACAGAATCTACCTACAAATTTATCTTCTTGCATCTGGTCTTCCTTCGTGATACGTTGTCATTATTTTAACCCTAAAGTAGAAATGGACGCTCTTCTCTCATGACAATCAAACAGCATTATTCTTTTCATTTCATTTGCTGAGTAAGCGGAATTTATTCCTTAGATCACACATGTAAAACGA
The DNA here is from genome assembly GCF_040412425.1 of Macrobrachium rosenbergii. Lineage (NCBI taxonomy): Eukaryota > Metazoa > Arthropoda > Malacostraca > Decapoda > Palaemonidae > Macrobrachium > Macrobrachium rosenbergii. Next base: position 2,903,914 of record NC_089780.1, on the reverse strand, counting down.
CTGAATGGACACACAGATTAATCATTTTTCTTTATATTATTCCTTGGTGCGGAGCGCTTTTAAATAAGACCTGCTTCAAATATTTAAAAAAAAGCGGTAGCCAAGTAACAGACGTATAAGAAAATCTGCGAGTACATTTTTTACTTTTTAAAAATCTTGTGTTTTTCTTCAAGAAGAGGTAAATTTAGCAAGCAACTGGACACGCAACAAAGAACGGAGGGTATCTCATTCGTGAAACGCGTCGATACTAAACTAATTTTTTCAAGCAAATCTGAACACAATATCATGGTGAATGACAGTTTTATAACACAGTCGATCTAGTACTCAAAATAACTTTTAACCATTTCTAATAAAGCTCCATCGCAGACGGTCAATCTCAGGGTCTCTATAAGAATACTACAGTTTACAACGATTGCTTTACAACTTAAACGTCATCTACAAACACTCTATTAATGAGAAAGTTCAAGCTAAGTATAGTTTACTATTATTGTAACAAGTATTTGGATTTTAAATCTTTCCATTATACTTACGTGAACTAGTCAAAAGTTTACAAAACACGGTTCTGTTAGATATTGTTTACGCAAAACTTCCTCTTTACGTTTAAAGAACTTTTTCATGCCCTCAATATATTTGTCCTGAAATGCTCTCTCTCTCTCTCTCTCTCTCTCTCTCTCTCTCTCTCTCTCTCTCTCTCTCTCTCTCTCTCTCTCTCTCTCCGGGGTACAGCCATCATTGTTAAGACAACGCCGTATTTCTCAACTACCGAAGTCATCCCATAAATTTCGCAAACGTTTGAAATTTCCACGATGAAAGGTTTAGGGTCCAATGGAAGGACTTGAGATCTCTGCCCCCAGACTTTAGAGCTTTCGGTTCATTATATTTATATTTATTTACAGTATTATTTAGCTATATCTGCATCTGTATGTTGAGAAACAATCGCATAAATTGGGCAACAGCAACTGTGATATAAAAGTTTTTATACATAAAATTCCTGATCTGATGGAATTCATTCCAAATGGACTTTTGCTGTAATACAGGGAATACTCCAACTTACTTTTGTTTTAGATGTTCTATAATGGTGGTGATCAGAAAGCATCTCTCTTACTATATGTCCATTTCGACGGTATGTCACTTCCGAGCCTTTCGACAATGAGCTGATGGAAGCCCTTTTGGACAAGGGAACTTCCATACACCCGCAAATCTTATAACGTGATTCTTGGTTACTAATTTGATCCCTGTAAATCTGATGTCTACCTAATATCAATGGTTTTCCCTGGTTATTCATTTGATCCCTGCATATCTGAAGTCTATCTAACATCAATGGTTTTCCCTGGTTATTCATTTGATCCCTGCATATCTGAAGTCTATCTAACATCAATGGTTTTCCCTGGTTATTCATTTAATCCCTGTATATCTGATGTCTACCCAATATCAATGGTTTTCCCTGGTTATTCATTTGATCCCTGTATATCTGATGTCTACCCAATATCAATGGTTTTCCCTGGTTATTCATTTGATCCCTGTATATCTGATGTCTAACCAATATTAATGGTTTTCCTTGGTTATTCATTTGATCCCTGTATATCCGATGTCTACCCAAAATCAATGGTTTTCCCTGGTTATTCATTTTGTCCCTTCATATCTGAAGTCTATCTAACATCAATGGTTTTACCAGGTTATTCATTTGGTCCCTTCATATCTGAAGTCTATCTAACATCAATGGTTTTACCAGGTTATTCATTTGATCCCTGTATATCTGATGTCTACCCAATATCAATGGTTTTCCCTGGTTATTAATTTGATCCCTGTATATCCGATGTCTACCCAATATCAATGGTTTTCCCAGGTTATTCATCTGATCCCTGTATATCTGATGTCTACCTAATATTAATGGTTTTCCCTGGTTATTCATTTGATCCCTGTATATCTGATGTCTACCTAATATTAATGGTTTTCCCTGTTTATTCATTTGATCCCTGTATATCTGATGTCTATCTAATATTAATGGTTTTCCCTGGTTATTCATTTGATCCCTGTATATCTGAAGTCTACCTACTATCAATGGTTTTCTCTGGTTATTCATTTGATACCTGTATACCTGATGTTTGCCTAATATTAATGGTTTTCCATGATTATTCATTTAATCCCTGTATATCTGATGTCTACCTAATATCAGCGGTTTTCCCTTATCGTATTTCATCTTATTCCTTCTAAGTATAAATTTTCCCATCTTTGCCCATTTATTAATTTTTACATCAAATCCATTTTCCTTTATCCTGTCTGGAGCTCCCAGAACATTTCTGAAATAACAAAGAACCTTCTAAACTTCCAACGCATTTTTATAATGTCGCATATTCTTGGGACAATCTTGGAATCTGAGAACGCTAATTTCAAGTAGAAATGAAATTAAATGACCACTTACTTTGAGAGGAACGTTCAATATGATGGGGGTTAGTCTTTAGTGAGGTTTCCTCAGAGGAATTATGATGTGATCAGTATGTCGGACTTGCGTCGTCTCCACCTCCTTCCACTCCGTTAAGGAGGTTTGACCATTCCATTAAATGTTACTATGAATTTTCTGGCAAAGGTGAGCGACTGCTAACCTCTGCTTCTTTTTGCCTTAGATACCTGAAGGAGACTAGCAATTTTATGGGACATCTTTATTATTCACACTTTTTTTCCGCCTTTCTTCTGTCCTTCTCGTTCTTCACAGCATCCAGATTTTAGATTTCTACAATAATTAATCAACCCAATCTGACTATCAGCCAGTGGGTCATTACCCTAAATAAATTTATCCCCAGTGATCAAACCAGTGCACGTAATTGGGGTAACAGAAATTATTTTAATTTGCGTTCTTTAGCAACCACAGAGGTCCAAATAGCACTGTACATTCTTTAGTGCTCATCTTGATAACTGAAACATGACTGGTAATGGAAACGATCTGTATTTGCAGCTACGTAAAAGTACTTGAAATAATCTTAATCCAAACGAGTGACTGCTCTATAACCAACATAAAGTTTTGATTTTAACAGTAATTTGAAATCACCTCTTTCTGGTACTATGGAATATTGGAAATGGAATACACAATTTCTGGGAAAAGCCAAGCGCTGGGACTTACGAAGGCATTCATCACTGAAGATAATGTAGAAGCAATTTTTAGGAGGGTGGAAAGGAAGATGGAAGAAAGAGAATATGAACATAGGTACAGTAAAATGAATGAAAGTCATGACACAAGGACCTTCAGTCTTTAATGTAATTTGCGCTGGCAATATCTACACATAGTGAAATTAAACTCAGTCAAAATTTATAATGATAAAGTTACAGCACTCTCACCTTCCTACAACAAATAGACATTTATTATTATGAAAGTTGAAAACCATACGAGTTTTGTCCTGCCAGGCACAATCAGATCTCAATACTTAACATTTAGGCACCCAATAGAGTGGCCTCGGGCTGGTCTCGGGCAAAATCCAAGGGACCAGACAGCAGAGACCGAGCTGGAGTCCACAGTTATTGTATTACGAGGCTGAGGCCGAGACGGAAACCGGGAGAACCCAAAACACACCAAAACAACTCATTATCAAAGACAACACTTCATGACGTTACAGAACACATCTTACCAACCAAGAGTTAGTATCTTCCATGTATGCGACAACAGACCCCACCAAAGTAGAAGTGCTTAAGACTCGGCTAAATAAAACCTAATTAGCTAATGAGAACGAGGATTAACAGCGAAAAACACAAAAAGAAAATAAGAGAAAATAGAGAAAGAGACCAATTAACGTAAGAACTCTGGCTTCAGTATCAGGCTGACAAAACACGAACACGAACACAGATCGTATTTCGAAAGAGATAAAATGTGTAGCGTGGAAGTCCCCATTAATCTATCCTGCTTTCACTGGATGGAAAGACAAGCAAATCCCCCAGAATTTATTGCCTATTTAATCCATGTCAAGTAGCTCTCGGTCGTAAGATTATACATACACACACACATATATATATATATTTATATAAATGTATATATACCATATTACATACTTATATATACATACATTATATATATAAATATACATATATATATTACATATATGTATGTGTGTATGTATATATATATATATATATGTATGTAATACACACACACACACACACACACACACATATATATATATATATATATATATATATATATATATATATATATATATATATATATATATATATATATATATATATGTGTGTGTGTGTGTGTGTGTGTGTGTAACTTAATGATGCTTATTAATAGGAAGACTATGAAGAAATTTTCGAAATTTTCCAGATTATTACTAACATTCGAACCTCAACCTGACAATTATGACGAAAGAAAGTTAAAATCTCATTGGTATGGTTAGGTAATCACATGGTTCAGTGAAACAGAATATAAGATTAATTAAACGGCTGCAAAAAGACAAAACAGTACATTGCATGTTGTATTAACAGTCCAAGGGAAACATTAAAAGGAGAACAATTTTTCATAAAGTACGATGCAATAATCTAGGAGGACCATTCTCTCTGCCTACCAGAGTTTTACCATGAAATCTTTTTGTACAAACACACACTGGCTACCCTAATCTCAAAATCTGTCTACAATGAAAATCAGTCCGCTGCTTTATAAAGATTTATCGCCGTTTCAACCACCTCTGCTTAGTTTTAAAGTTTTCAATTTTTCGGTCTTAAAATGTTTAAAGGTTATGGTCTGATTTTACCGACTCGTAATTGTCTTTATTTTTTAACACATTTGCCTTTGCTTTCATTTGGTCCGTACGTTTTTAGTTTCTTGGAAGTTCACAGGCAAATGTTTATTTGGGTAATACTGTCAGTTAGCTTATACTTTGTGTTACATCTTTATATATATATATATATATATATATATATATATATATATATATATATATATATATATATATATATATATATATAATATACATATATATACATATACATACATATATATATATATATATATATATATATATATATATATATATATATATATATATATATATATATATATATATAGTCACAAAGTGTTCCAAGTACCTGGTTATTACTCGACCAATCATAGAATTTAAATTTACCTCACTTAAAGCCAGATACATGAACTCGCATAACAAAAAATACAACTGAGCACTCTAAAGGTAACAATAATCCCTTAAAAGAATTAGCAGTAATGTGAGGTGTCAAAATATCAAAACAATTGTGAGGTATCAATATATACTACAGTTGATAAAAGGGCATCACTCCATTACTTTAATTACTTTAATTGTCGCCCTGATCTCGAGTCGCTTCAGCAAAACTAAAGGAACAAAACAAATCACTATGACTTATTTTCAAGAATTATTCCTACCACCGGTGGCCAATAAATGAAACACTGTTATAAAAACTTTAAATACAAAAATTTATTTTTAAATTCAAAATTTATAATCAAAACTCACAATCATACTTTGAAGAAAATGTTCTATTACTTGAAAAACAGAAACTTAATTATTGAATTAAATTAAACAAAATAAAATCACAAAAAATATTAATTTATGAATAAACACCTAGATGTAAAATAAACCTATGTAATCAAAAGTTATATCACCACAATTGGTATGTAAAATTAAATTAAGTAATCAAAAGTTAAAACACTAAGAAACACTTAAGAAAACTAAGCAAATAATTTGAAAATACAAGAACACACCGGTAAAAAATACACAAAACTGAAATGTGTAAAAAATTAAATAAATTCACCAAAAAATCTTACTTAATTGACCGGTCTAATAAACACAAATCAACTTAAACAACACTCACTAAATTCCGACTCACTTTGAATAACATGTCTTCATTTCAAAAATAAGATTTTAACCATGGTTAAATTTATAAAATTCACTTTACCTTACACAAGCCTGCGAAAGCTTTCACAGGATTACCCCAAATGCAGCTGCTTAAAATTCCCTAACACTTTTCTGATTGGTGCAGTTACCAATATACACACTTATAATGTTTGTATAGATTTTACAACAATCAACTAATAGAATGACCAATATAAAACAATTTACGTTACTGTAAAAATTCTATTACATGGATCTCAGAGAGAGAGAGAGAGAGAGAGAGAGAGAGAGAGAGAGAGAGAGAGAGAGAGAGAGAGAGAGAGAACCTCTCTTTGAATCTGCACCACACGGATTTTGGTCTCACAGTAATTATGAATTTGGTCTCCAGTCAAAAGCAAGAAAACTAGATGACATCATTACCGAGGCGAAACTTTTTGGGGCCGAGACCCACAAAATATTCTAAACATTTTGGGACCAAGACCCAAAGAACACTTTGGACTTCCGTTCACATGTATTGCGATCAGGATGGGCTGATGCAATTGTCTCGATCAGGACAATTCGGGAAACAAAATACGTAACCAACACGTGGATCTGTCTCTAAGACAAACGATGATTGCTCAATACTATTGCAAGACTACCCTCGTTCGTTTCTCATAAGGGATCATGTGATAAACACCCCAAACAAAGCTTTTGATGAGATCTCAATGCGATCAATACAATAAGCAAGCAGCTTCTTCCCTCTGTAGAAGACCAAAGATGGTGCAAATGATTGACATGTTTAATAAACAGGCGAACGAGTGGGAGCCTTCCCTTATCTCGACTGTCAACACTCAAAGCATAACAAAAGCGATCGTGTTGACTACTCCAGAAACACATGTTCTGGATGATAAACTCTCCTCCCTCTATTACGTTATTACTCTTATTAAGAAACATATTATTAATTCTAAATTACGTTATTGTGAAATCTAACATACATTACAATAAACAATATTTTTACATAATTATCACTCTTACACAGAATGCATGATAATTAGAATACTAAACATAACATCATCCTGTAAAGATACACACTTTTAAAGACAATATTATGAGATTTCTTCCCCCAGAAGATTAATTATCCTGGGTTTGAATCCGTTTCACAACGGGATAAATAATCTGCAACTACATTGTTCTTTCCTGAAATGTGTTTCACTTTGACATCATACAGTTGCAGGCATAAAGACCACCCTGTCAGTCTCTGATTCTGATTTTTCTGTATGAAAGTGAGGGGGTTGTGGTCAGATAACACTAAAATTTCTTCATTCTTAGGCCTATTCACACACCAAATTTTTTTAATGTTGCAATTAATGCTAAGGTTTTTTTTCTATTGTTGAATACACTTTCTGATGCTTTTTCAGTTTCGAAGACTTCAAGAAACAAACAGGCTGTTAAATAACTCTATCATCTTCTTGAAGTAGAACAGCTCTGATTCCACAGTCAGATGCATCAATTTGTATCAGAAACTTCTTATTGAAGTCTGGAGCTTGAAGTACTGGTTTTGAAGTTAAAATGGCTTTTACTTTTTGAAATGATTCTTGACACTCTGGAGCCCCAACAAACTTTGTCTTAGGACCGGTTAAATCAGTTAAGAGAGCTACTACGGCTGAGAAATTTGGACAGAATCGGCGATAAAATCCAGCCATGCCCAAAAATCTTTGTAGTTGTTGCATGGTAGTAGGGGGTAGCCTTACAGATACCTTCTACATTAGCGTGAACAGGTGCGAAAAGGCCTTTTCCAACTTCAAATCCCAGATACTGAACAGTTGCCATTCCAAACTCACTCTTTTTTAGGTTAATTGTTAGTCCTGCTTCCCATAGTTTCTTGAACACTTTTCTTAAAATCTTCAGATGCTCTTCCCATGGTGTAGAATAAATCACTTTGTCATCAAGGTATACACCCACTCCTTTAGAGGGTCCTAACAGTTGATCCATCACTTGTTGGAATGTTGCAGGTACATTCATCAGACCAAATGGCAAAACAGTGTATTAATACAGTCCAAAAGGAGTAATAAAAGCTGACAGTAACTTAACATTTTCATCTAAGGGAATTTGATGATACCCTTTTGACAAGTCTATCTTGGAAACAAACTTGGCTTTCCCAATATTATCAAGTAATTGATCTATAAGAGGCAATTGTCAGTCCTATAATCAATACACATCCTAAATGAGCCACCTGGTTTCTCTACTGACAAACATGGAGAACTGTAATGACTTGAACTGGGTTCTGCTAATCCATGATGCAATAAACATTCTACTTGTTTCTTCAAAACATCTCGATGAAAAGGTGATAGGCGATATGCTGTTTAAAAGGTTTTGCATGTTCTCTGATTTTATTTAATGCTTTGTCAGATCAGTACGCCTAGGTACATCTGCAAAAATTTCAAAGAAACTTCTAATAACTTCACTTAATTTACTACTTTGCTCAACACTCAGACATTTTAGTTTATCCTCCAAATTTTTCAATGTGGAAGAATTGTTCATCTTGCTTGCAGCTCCCAATTCGTAGCCATCATCGTCTTCCGATTCTTTTTCAGTTCTAATCTCTGAGAAGTAAGGTTTCAAAAGATTCACATGCATCTTCCTCTGTCGTTTCCTTCTTGCTGGTGTTTCAGTCACATAGGTTTTATCACTTAACTTATTTATTATCTTATAAGGACCTTTAAATTTGCTGGTAAGGGGAAATCTTTTCACTGATAAGAACACTAGAACTAGCTGACCTACACTAAAGTGTCTTTATTTAGTCTTAGCATCATAAGTTTTCATTTTCTCTTGACTTGTTTTCAGATTTTCTAAAGCGAATTTTCTAATTTCTCTTAACCTTGTTAAGTTCTTCACATAATCTCCTTGGATTTCATCTTCATTTTCCTCCCAATTCTCTGCAAAAATCTTCAATGGACCTCTCACTTCTTGACCAAAAATCATCTCATTAGGTGAACATCCTGTGCTTTCTTTATTAGCATTCCTTGCTTCAAACAACATTAAGGGTAAACCAGCATCCCATTCTCTTCCCGACTCATAACAATACTTTGTTAACATACTTTCTAATGTCTGGCGGAACCTTTCCAAGGCTCCTTGAGTCTCTGGATGATAAGCAGTTGATAACTGTTATTTCACCCCTGACAAGTTCATCATATCCTGGAACAATTTATAAGTAAAGTTCGTTCCTCTGTCACTTTGCACAATTTCTGGTGTTCCAAACTTCGAGAAAAATTCACCAACTTCTCAGCAATTACCTTGGTACTTTTATTCTTACAGGAATTGCTTCAGGACAATGTGTCACAGGACACATTGTTAACATATATTCATTTCCTTTTTTTGTTTTTGGAAGTGGCCCAACCACATCTATAATCACCTTGCTAAAGGGTTCTTCTCTAACTTCTATAGGCTGTAGGGGGGCTTTCTGAATGGTTTCATTCGGTTTTCCAGCTACTTGGCAGGTGTGATACGCTTGACAGAACCTGCTAACATCCTTGTGAAGTCCAGGCCAGAAAAAATACTTCATAATCTTCCTAAAAGTCTTCCTGATTCCCATATGTCCAGACTTGCGAGCTACTGCTACCACTTGCTTCCTCGATGGATATGGAATGAGAATTTGATGATATTCACCCCATTCAGCATTTCCTGGTGTATCTGCAGGTCGATCGATCCTCATTAGCAAACCTTCCTTTAGATAATAACAGGTAGAAGTTTGTTGTATCTTCTTGATCAACAACTCTGTAGAACAAGTCAGATAACTTTACATCTTTATTCTGCAGTTCCATTAGCTTCTCTCTAGTCACTTGACCAACTTCAAGGGCTTAACTCTCAATATCTGCTAACTCAGCTACTGTAGTTTCACTACTATCTTCAGGAACACTTTGACTACTCTGCGTCTCTTCAAGAACAACAGGTTCTTCTTCTTCTTGGGAAATCTCTTCGTTGTTAGCACTAGGAGAAACATCACTTTCCTGGAACATTATATATATATATATATATATATATATATATATATATATATATATATATATATATATATATATATATATATATATATATATATATATATATATATATATATATATATATATATATATATATATATATATATATATATATATATATATATGTGTGTGTGTGTGTGTGTGTATATGTACACATATATATATATGTATATATACATATATACATACATACATATATATATATATTATTGTGTGGGATCTTTGTTATATGTATATATATATATATATATATATATATATATATATATATATATATATATATATATATATATATATATATATATATATAGGTGATATCCCCGTTCTTGGCAAATGAGAATCTGTTGGCAACACTGCACGTGAAACAGTCACTACACATGTAAAAACGTAATTGAAAGCACATTCACCAAATGACCAAGTAATTTTAATTAGTAAAAAACATTGAGAAGTTGCCCAAATGTGCCCTCAGCTTCTTAACAGGTAACTGTTTATAAAAGGCCTTTTCAGCCAAGTTTAAAGCTGAAGAATACATTACTTTCCCTTAAACTTATTCTTATTATTTTATCTCTCCATTCTTCAGCTGTTGTTAACAGCATAGTACGGCTCCTCTCCCCTTTCCTCGTACCGTTCCTGAGAGTACTCAGTCTCATACACTTCTCTCCTTCAACACCAGATTATAAACAGAACTCCTCCCTAGTTCTTGCTTTTGCAAGTAACTAAATTATTCATGCCTCTCTCTCTATCTCTCTCTCTATGTCATCTTCTCCGGCTTGCATTCTATCTCGAATTGGTGTTCCTTCCTATATCAAGTCCAATCCCAAGAGTACTTCTGATTGGGGAGTCCTAAATCTAATTGCGTCCTATTTCCCTTCAAGAAATTTCTATATTTTGCTATCCTTTTCAATTCTTCAGTTGAAGTCTGATGGCGATATCGGGCGGCTCCCGTACGTTGACGTTATATTTTAGATTGCTGAACTATTTTGGAAATAAAATAGGTTTCTGTTCCAGAGACGACGATTCACTGTTTTCTCACCCATGTTCACTAGGTTTTATCTGACTCATCTAAAATGAACTAATTTGATCTAACTTTCATTGTTTTCTCTCTTGTACAATTTCTTGTTAAAGAGGTTTACTATGATTCGTCGTTTCCTCTCTTGTACAATTTCTTGTCAAAGAGGTTTACCATGATTCATTGTTTCCTCTCCTGTACAATTTCTTGTTAGAGAGATTTACCATGATTCATTGTTTCCTCCGTTGTACAATTTTCTGTCAAAGAAGTTTACCATGAATCATTGTTTCCTCTCTTGTGCAATTTCTTGTTGAAGAGGTTTACCATGATTCATTGTTTCCTCTCTCGTACAATTTCTTGTGAGAGATCTACCATGTTTCTATCGTGGATCCTCTAACGTTTAGGAAGCTTCCTTACTTCCCCGTGTTGATGGGAATGGATGAAATCAAATAATCTGTCAACAAACCCTTCTTTCCTTCACTAAAATCCTCAAACTCGTTGTTGTAAGAACATACCAATATTGCTTTTCTTAGCTATAATATTCGCCACGCGGTTTGTTGAGGTAATAAATTCTATTCCATCATTCTCGGTGACTTACCAAAATACCAAAATACCCACTCCCAAATCTTCATGGTGTTAAGGTCAGCAATTCCAATATTGGGGTTAGCAGTGAGGATACATGTCTTAAATTTCCTTCATGGTATTATACTTCGTCTTATGATGTATTTTCTCGTTCCTTTTCCTTACCCTCCCTCTTAAGAACTAGATCTCTTTCTATGGGTTTTCCCTGGTTTCTTTTTCTCTTCCTCTTAAGAGCCGGGTCTCTTCATATGATTTTCCCAATTTCTTTCAGCCTCCCTTAAGACCCAGGACTCGTCACACAGCTTTTCCCGGTCTCCTCCACCTAAAAGTATCGTGGTATGGTTTTCCCCGGTATCTTTTGCACTTTCTCTTTCTAGGGATAGGTCTCAGATGACGACTCTCTATTTTACTTCCCCTTGCACCTACAAAATATCATCTCTGTATTTTCCTTCCTTTTACAGCGTTAGAGCTATTTTTTTGTCTTTTCGTTTCCCATGTACCATCGCAAAATCACTTCTGTATTTTCCTTCCCACTGCACTGTCAGAAAAGCTCTATGTATTATTCCTTTCCCAGGAACCATTAGAGTGTCATTCTCTATCTCTGCTCCCTTTGCACAGTCACAATAATAGCCCTGCTTTCCTCTTTGCAAAACAGTACTCATTTCCATTTACCAACAGAAAATAGCCCTTTTCCCTACCTGACATCACTTGTGAATTTTTTTTGATTTTTTCTGCACTCCCTTTCAAAACAACAAACTTAATTTACTTTTGCTGCAAGAGCTCTTCATATCACAATCACAATGTTACTTCTGTACCCTGCAATGTCAAATCAGTAACTCTGTCCATACCTTCCTTCCCTGTACATACCAACAGAATAGCCCTCTGTATTTTATTTTCCTTTTCCCTACCTTCCTACTTGTGACATCACTTGTATTTTATTTTCCTTGCACCTTTTTGATTTCTGTTCCCTTCCTTTGCATTGTCAAAACAACCATTAAAATCTTTCCTACTGCACCCCTTCTTAATTTTATTTTCTTTGCAAGAGCCCTTCTGTTTATAGCTATCTTTTATTTTATTTTCATATCACAATCACAATGTTACTTCTGTATGTCCCTTCCTACTGTACAATCAGAAAACAGCCCTCTGTATTTTATTTTCCTTGCACCTTCCATACTGTACAGTCAGAAGAACAGCCCTCTGTATTTTTATTTTCCTTCCTACTTCAGAAGAATAGCCCTCTGTATTTTATTTTCCCACCTTCACAATGTTACTTCTGTATGTCCCTTCCTACTGTACAATCAGAAAATAGCCCTCTGTATTTTATTTTGCCCTTCACCTTATCCTAGTACAATCAGAAGAATTCTGTATTTTATTTTCCTTGCTGTACAGTCAGAAGAACAGAAGAACAGCCTCTGTATTTTATTTTCCCTTGCACCTTCATGTTACTTCTGTATGTCCCTTCCTACTGTACAGTCAGAAGAATAGCCTGTCTTTATTTTATTTTCCCCTTGCACCTTCACAATGTTACTTCTGTATGTCCTTCCTACTGTACAATCAGAAGAATAGCCCTCTTATTTTATTTTCCTTGTTCATGTTACTTCTGTTATGTCCTTCCTACTGTACAATCAGAAGAATAGCCCTCTGTATTTTATTTTCCCTTGCACCTTCACAATGTTACTTCTGTATGTCCTTCCTACTGTACAATCAGAAGAACAGCCCTCTGTATTTTATTTTCCCTTGCACCTTCACAATGTTACTTCTGTATGTCCTTCCTACTGTACAATTCTGTATTTTATTTTCTACCTTCACAATGTTACAGTCCTTCCTACTGTACAATCAGAAGAATAGCCCTCTGTATTTTATTTTTTCCTTGCACCTTCACTGTTACTTCTGTATGTCCTTCCTACTGTACAATCAGAAGAATAGCCCTCTGTATTTTATTTTCCTTGCCCTTCTGTTATTTTATTCCCTTCCTTGTACAATCAGAAGAACAGCCCTTGTATTTTATTTCCCTTGCACCTTCACAATGTTACTTCTGTATGTCCTTCCTACTGTACAATCAGAAGAACAGCCCTCTGTATTTTATTTTCCTTGCACCTTCACAATGTTGTACAATCAGAAGAACAGCCCTCTGTATTTATTTTCCCTTGCTTGTTACTTCTGTATGTCCCTTCCTACTGTACAATCAGAAGAACAGCCCTCTGTATTTTATTTTTCCCTTGCACCTTCACAATGTTACTTACAATCAGAAGAACAGCCCTCTGTATTTCCCTTCACCTACTGTACAATCAGAAGAACAGCCCTCTGTATTTTATTTTTTTCCCTTGCACCCTTCCTCACAATGTTACTTCTGTATGTCCCTTCCTACTGTACAGTCAGAAGAACAGCCCTCTGTACCCTTCCTACTGTACAATCAGAAGAACAGCCCTCTGTATTTTATTTTCCTTGCACCTTCACAATGTTACTTCTGTATGTCCTTCCTACTGTACAATCAGAAGAATAGCCCTCTGTATTTTATTTTCCTACAATGTTACAATCCCTTCCTACTGAATCAGAAGAACAGCCCTCTGTATTTTATTTTCCTTGCACCTTCACAATGTTACTTCTGTATGTCCCTTCCTACTGTACAATCAGAAGAACAGCCCTCTGTATTTTATTTTCCCTTGCACCTTCACAATGTTACTTCTGTATGTCCCTTCCTACTGTACAATCAGAAGAACAGCCCTCTGTATTTTATTTTCCCTTGCACCTTCACAATGTTACTTGTATGTCCCTTCCTACTGTACAATCAGAAGAATAGCCCTCTGTATTTTATTTTCCCTTGCACCTTCACAATGTTACTTCTGTATGTCCCTTCCTACTGTACAATCAGAAGAACAGCCCTCTGTATTTTATTTTCCTTGCACCTTCACAATGTTACTTCTGTATGTCCCTTCCTACTGTACAATCAGAAGAACAGCCCTCTGTATTTTATTTTCCCTTGCACCTTCACAATGTTACTTCTGTATGTCCTTCCTACTGTACAATCAGAAGAATAGCCCTCTGTATTTTATTTTATTTTCCTTCCTACTTGCACCTTCACAATGTTACTTCTGTATGTCCCTTCCTACTGTACAATCAGAAGAACAGCCCTCTGTATTTATTTTCCCTTGCACCTTCACAATGTTACTTCTGTATGTCCTTCCTACTGTACAATCAGAAGAATAGCCCTCTGTATTTTATTTTCCTTGCACCTTCACAATGTTACTTCTGTATGTCCCTTCCTACTGTACAATCAGAAGAACAGCCCTCTGTATTTTATTTTCCCTTGCACCTTCACAATGTTACTTCTGTCCCTTCCTACTGTACAATCAGAAGAACAGCCCTCTGTATTTTATTTTCCTTGCACCTTCACAATGTTATTTGTATGTCCCTTCCTACTGTACAATCAGAAGAACAGCCCTCTGTATTTTATTTTCCTTCCTTCACAATGTTACTTCTGTATGTCCCTTCCTACTGTACAATCAGAAGAATAGCCCTCTGTATTTTATTTTCCCTTGCACCTTCACAATGTTACTTGTATGTCCTTCCTACTGTACAATCAGAAGAACAGCCCTCTGTATTTTATTTTCCCTTGCACCTTCACAATGTTATTCTGTATGTCCCTTCCTACTGTACAATCAGAAGAACAGCCCTCTGTATTTTATTTTCCTTTCACCTTCAATGTTACTTCTGTATGTCCCTTCCTACTGTATGTATTTTATTTTCCTTGCACCTTCACAATGTTACTTCTGTATGTCCCCTTCCTACTGTACTATTTTCAGAAGAACAGCCCTGTACAATCAGAAGAATAGCCCTCTGTATTTTATTTTCCCTTGCACCTTCACAATGTTACTTCTGTATGTCCCTTCCTACTGTACAATCAGAAGAACAGCCCTCTGTATTTTATTTTCCTTGCACCTTCACAATGTTACTTCTGTATGTCCCTTCTACTGTATCAGAAGAATTCTGTATTTTATTTTCCCTTGCACCTTCATGTTACATGTCCTTCCTATGTTCAGAAGAACATTATTTATTTTCCCTTGCACCTTCACAATGTTACTTCTGTATGTCCTTCCTACTGTATCAGTCCCTCTGTATTTTATTTTCCTTGCACCTTTCACAATGTTACTTCTGTATGTCCTTCCTACTGTACAATCAGAAGAACAGCCCTGTATTTTATTTTCTGTATTTTATTTTCCTTGCACCTTCACAAATGTTACTTCTGTATGTCCCTTCCTACTGTACAATCAGAAGAATAGTACAATCAGAAGAACAGCCCTCTGTATTTTATTTTCCTTGCACCTTCACAATGTTACTTCTGTATGTCCCTTCCTACTGTACAATCAGAAGAACAGCCCTCTGTATTTTATTTTCCCTTGCACCTTCACAATGTTACTTCTGTATGTCCCTTCCTACTGTACAATCAGAAAATAGCCCTCTGTATTTTATTTTCCCTTGCACCTGTTATAGAACAGCCCTTTTTATTTTCCCTTGCACCTTCACAATGTTACTTCTGTATGTCCCTTCCTACTGTACAATCAGAAAATAGCCCTCTGTGTTTATTTTCCCTTGACACAATGCCCCCTCTGTATTTATTTTCCCTTGCACCTTCACAATGTTACTTTTATTTTCCCTTGCACCTTCATGTCCTTCCTACTGTACAATCAGAAGAACAGCCCTCTGTATTTTTTTATTTTCCCTTGCACCTTCCCTCTGTAATTTTCCTTGCACCTTCTGAATGTTACTTACAATCAGAAAATAGCCCTCTTTATTTTATTTTCCCTTGCACCTCCCTTCCTACTGTACAGTCAGAAGAACAGCCCTCTGTATTTGTATTTTCCTTTACCTTTTACTTCTGTCCTTCCTACTGTACAGTCAGAAGAATAGCCCTCTTTATTTTATTTTTCCTTGCACCTTCACAATGTTACTTCTGTATGTCCCTTCCTACTGTACAATCAGAAGAACAGCCCTCTGTATTTTATTTTCCTTGCACCTTCACAATGTTACTTCTGTATGTCCCTTCCCTACTGTACAATCAGAAGAATAGCCCTCTGTATTTTATTTTCCTTGCACCTTCACAATGTTACTTCTGTATGTCCTTCCTACTGTACAATCAGAAGAATAGCCCTCTGTATTTTATTTTCCCTTGCACCTTCACAATGTTACTTCTGTATGTCCTTCCTACTGTACAATCAGAAGAACAGCCCTCTGTATTTTATTTTCCCTTGCACCTTCACAATGTTACTTCTGTATGTCCTTCCTACTGTACAGTCAGAAGAATAGCACCTTCCTCTGTATTTTATTTTTTATTTTCCTTGCACTCTTCACAATGTTACTTTGTACCTTCCTACAAATCAGTTACTTCTGCACCTTCATGTCCCTTCCTACTGTACAATCAGAAGAATAGCCCTCTGTATTTTATTTTCCACCTTCACAATGCACCTTCACAATGTTACTTCTGTATGTCCCTTCCTACTGTACAATCAGAAGAATAGCCCTCTGTATTTTATTTTTCCCTTGCACCTTCACAATGTTACTTTTATTTTCCCTTGCACCTTCACAATGTTACTTCTGTATGTCCCTTCCTACTGTACAATCAGAAGAACATTTTATTTTCCTTGCACCTTCTGTTATTTGTATGTTTCCTACTGTACAGTCAGAAGAACTTCCTTGCAATGTTACTTCACAATGTTACTTCCCTTCCTACTGTACAGTCAGAAGAACAGCCCTCTGTATTTTATTTTCCCAATCAGAAGAATAGCCTTGCACTTCTTCATGTACAATCCTTTATTTTCCTTGCACCTTCACACAGTTATTTCTGTATGTCCTTCCTACTGTACAATCAGAAGAACAGCCCTCTGTATTTTATTTTCCTTGCACCTTCACAATGTTACTTCTGTATGTCCTTCCTACTGTACAATCAGAAGAACAGCCCTCTGTATTTTATTTTCCTTGCACCTTCACAATGTTACTTCTGTATGTCCCTTCCTACTGTACAATCAGAAGAACAGCCCTCTGTATTTTATTTTTTGCCTTGCACCTTCACAATGTTACTTTGTATGTCCTTCCTACTGTACAATCAGAAGAACAGCCCTCTGTATTTTATTTTCCTTGCACCTTCACAATGTTACTTCTGTATGTCCCTTCCTACTGTACAATCAGAAGAACAGCCCTCTGTATTTTATTTTCCCTTGCACCTTCACAATGTTACTTCTGTATGTCCCTTCCTACTGTACAATCAGAAGAACAGCCCTCTGTATTTTATTTTCCCTTGCACCTTCACAATGTTACTTCTGTATGTCCCTTCCTACTGTACAATCAGAAGAACAGCCCTCTGTATTTTATTTTCCTTGCACCTTCACAATGTTACTTCTGTATGTCCTTCCTACTGTACAATCAGAAGAACAGCCTGTTCACAATGTCCTGTATGTCCCTTCCTACTGTACAATCTGAAGAACAGCCCTCTGTATTTTATTTTCCTTGCACCTTCACAATGTTACTTCTGTATGTCCTTCCTACTGTACAATCAGAAGAACAGCCCTCTGTATTTTATTTCTTCTGTATTTTATTTTATTTTCCCTTGCACCTTCACAATGTTACTTGTATGTCCCTTCCTACTGTACAATCAGAAGAACAGCCCTCTGTATTTATTTTCCTTGCACCTTCACAATGTTACTTCTGTATGTCCCTTCCTACTGTACAGTCAGAAGAACAGCCCTCTGTATTTTATTTTCCTTGCACCTTCACAATGTTACTTCTGTATGTCCTTCCTACTGTACAATCAGAAGAACAGCCCTCTGTATTTTATTTTCCCTTGCACCTTCACAATGTTACTTGTCCTTCCTACTGTACAATGTAGCCCTGTCCCTTGCACCTTCACTGTACAATCAGAAGAATTTTCAGCCCCTCTTGTATTTGTATTTTTTTCCTTGCACTCCTTCACAATGTTACCTTGAAGAACACCTTCTTGCACCTTTATGTCCTTCCTACTGTACAATCAGAAGAATAGCCCTGTCCCTTGCACTACTGTACAATCAGAAGAACAGCCCTCTGTATTTTATTTTCCCTTGCACCTTCACAATGTTACTTCTGTATGTCCCCTACTTCCTAGCTGTATTTTCAACCTCAGAAGAACAGCCCTTCCTACTGTATTTTTTTATTTTCCCTTGCACCTTCACAATGTTACTTCTTGTATGTCCCTTCCTACTGTACAATCAGAAGAACAGCCCTCTGTTTATTTTATTTTCCTGCACCTTCACAATGTTACTTCTGTATGTCCCTTCCTACTGTACAATCAGAAGAACAGCCCTCTGTATTTTATTTTCCCTTGCACCTTCACAATGTTATTTCTGTATGTCCCTTCCTACTGTACAATGAAGAACAGCCTCTGTATTTTATTTTCCCTTGCACCTTCACAATGTTACTTCTGTATGTCCCTTCCTACTGTACAATCAGAAGAATAGCCCTCTGTATTTTATTTTCCCTTGCACCTTCACAATGTTACTTCTGTATGTCCCTTCCTACTGTACAATCAGAAGAACAGCCCTCTGTATTTTTTATTTTCCTTGCACCTTCACAATGTTACTTTGTATGTCCTTCCTACTGTACAATCAGAAGAACAGCCTCTGTATTTTATTTTCCCTTGCACCTTCACAATGTTACTTCCCTTCCTACTGTACAATCAGAAGAACAGCCCTCTGTATTTTATTTTCCCTTGCACCTTCACAATGTTACTTCTGTATGTCCCTTCCTACTGTACAATCAGAAGAACAGCCCTCTGTATTTTTATTTTCCTTTGCACCTTCACTCACAATGTTACTTCTGTATGTCCCTTCCTACTGTACAATCAGAAGAACAGCCCTCTGTATTTTATTTTCCCTTGCACCTTCACAATGTTACTTCTGTGTCCTTCCTACTGTACAATCAGAAGAACAGCCTCTGTATTTTATTTTCCCTTGCACCTTCACAATGTTACTTGTATGTCCCTTCCTACTGTACAATCAGAAGAACAGCCCTCTGTATTTTATTTTCCCTTGCACTCTTCACAATGTTACTTCTGTATGTCCCTTCCTACTGTACAATCAGAAGAATAGCCCTCTGTATTTTATTTTTCCTTGTACCCTTTTATTTTGTCCCTTCCTACTGTACAATCAGAAGAATAGCCCTCTGTATTTTATTTTCCTTGCACAGAAAATAGCTTCACAATGTTACTTCTGTATGTCCTTCCTACTGTACAATCAGAAGAACAGCCCTCTGTATTTTATTTTCCCTTGCACCTTCACAATGTTACTTCTGTATGTCCCTTCCTACTGTACAGTCAGAAGAACAGCCCTCTGTATTTTATTTTCCTTTCACCTTCACAATGTTACTTCTGTATGTCCCTTCCTACTGTACAATCAGAAGAACAGCCCTCTGTATTTTATTTTCCTTGCACCTTCACAATGTTACTTCTGTATGTCCCTTCCTACTGTACAATCAGAAGAACAGCCCTCTGTATTTTATTTTCCTTGCACCTTCCTGCACAATGTTACTTCTGTATGTCCTTTTCCTACTGTACAATCAGAAGAACAGCCCTCTGTATTTTATTTTCCCTTGCACCTTCACAATGTTACTTCTGTATGTCCCTTCCTACTGTACAATCAGAAGAACAGCCCTGTATTTTATTTTCCCTTGCACCTTCACAATGTTATTTTATTTTTGCACCTATGTTACTTGTATGTCCTTCCTACTGTACAATCAGTATGTCCCAGCTCCCCTTCCTTCCTACTGTACAATCAGAAGAACAGCCCTCTGTATTTTATTTTCCCTTGCACCTTCACAATGTTACTTCTGTATGTCCCTTCCTACTGTACAGTCAGAAGAACAGCCCTCTGTATTTTATTTTCCCTTGCACCTTCACAATGTTACTTCTGTATGTCCCTTCCTACTGTACAATCAGAAGAATAGCCCTCTGTATTTTATTTTCCCTTGCACCTTCACAATGTTACTTCTGTATGTCCCTTCCTACTGTACAATCAGAAGAACAGCCCTCTGTATTTTATTTTCCCTTGCACCTTCACAATGTTACTTCTGTATGTCCCTTCCTACTGTACAATCAGAAGAACAGCCCTCTGTATTTTTTTTTCCTTGCACCTTCATTTTATTTCCCTTCCTACTGTACAATCAGAAGAACAGCCCTCTGTATTTTATTTTTCCCTTGCACCTTCACAATGTTATTTGTATGTCCTTCCTACTGTACAATCAGAAGAATAGCCCTCTGTATTTTATTTTCCTCAACCTTCACAATGTTACTTCTGTATGTCCCTTCCTACTGTACAATCAGAAGAACAGCCCTCTGTATTTTATTTTCCCTTGCACCTTCACAATGTTACAATCAGAAGAACAGCCCTCTGTATTTTATTTTCCCTTGCACCTTCACAATGTTACTTCTGTATGTCCCTTCCTACTGTACAATCAGAAGAATAGCCCTCTGTATTTTATTTTCCCTTGCACCTTCACAATGTTACTTCTGTATGTCCCTTCCTACTGTACAATCAGAAGAATAGCCCTCTGTATTTTATTTTCCCTTGCACCTTCACAATGTTACTTCAGTGTATGTCCTTCCTACTGTACAATCAGAAAAATAGCCCTCTGTATTTTATTTTCCCTTCCTACTGTGCACAATCTTGTATTTTAATGTTACTTCTGTATGTCCCTTCCTACTGTACAATCAGAAGAATAGCCCTCTGTATTTTATTTTCCCTTCACAATGTTACTTCTGTATGTCCCTTCCTACTGTACAATCAGAAGAACAGCCCTCTGTATTTTATTTGTTCACAATGTTATTTTATGTCCTTGCACCTTCACAATGTTACTTGAATAGCCCTGTCCCTTCCTACTGTACAATCAGAAGAACAGCCCTCTGTATTTTATTTTTGTGCCTTGCACCTTCACAATGTATTTTATTTTCCTTGCACCTTTCACAATGTTATGTCCCCTTCCTACTGTACAATCAGAAGAACAGCCCTCTGTATTTTATTTTCCCTTGCACCTTCACAATGTTACTTCTGTATGTCCTTCCTACTGTACAATCAGAAGAATAGCCCTCTGTATTTTATTTTCCTTGCACCTTCACAATGTTACCTGTATGTCCTTCCTACTGTACAATCAGAAGAATAGCCCTCTGTATTTTATTTTCCCTTGCACCTTCACAAATGTTATTTATTTTCCTTGCACCTTCACAATGTATGTCCCTTCCTACTGTACAATCAGAAGAACAGTCCCTTGCACTAATGTTACTTCTGTGTCCCTTCCTACAATCAGAAGAACAGCCCTCTGTATTTTATTTTCCTTGCCCTTCACAATGTTACTTTATTTTCAGAAGAACAGCCCTCTCTGTATTTTATTTTCCCTTGCACCTTCACAATGTTACTTCTGTATGTCCTTCCTAATGTACAATCAGAAGAACAGCCCTCTGTATTTTATTTCCCTTGCACCTTCCTACTGTACAATCAGAAGAACAGCCCTCTGTATTTTATTTTCCCTTGCACCTTCACAATGTTACTTCTGTATGTCCCTTCCTACTGTACAATCAGAAGAATTCTGTATTTTATTTTCCCTTGCACCTTCACAATGTTACTTCTGTATGTCCCTTCCTACTGTACAATCAGAACAATTTTATTTTCCCTGCCCTTCACAATGTACTTTTATGTTTCCTACTGTACAATCAGAAACAGCCCTCTGTATTTTATTTTCCTTGCACCTTCACAATAAATGTCCCTTCCTACTGTACAATCAGAAGAACAGCCCTCTGCATTTTATTTTCCCTTCCTACTGTACAATCAGAAGAACAGCCCTAGCCCTCTGTATTTTATTTTCCTTGCACCCCTTCACAATGTTACTTCTGTATGTCCCTTCCTACTGTACAATCAGAAGAATGCCCTCTGTATTTTATTTTCCCTTGCACCTTCACAATGTTACTTCTGTATGTCCCTTCCTACTGTACAATCAGAAGAACAGCCCTCTGTATTTTATTTTCCTTGCACCTTCACAATGTTACTTCTGTATGTCCTTCCTACTGTACAATCAGAAGAACAGCCCTCTGTCCCACCTTCCAATGTTACTTCTGTACCCTTCCTAACAATCAGAAGAATAGCCCTCTGTATTTTATTTTCCCACCTTGCACCTTCACAATGTTACTTGCACCTGTATGTCCCCCTTCCTTTGCTGCAAAATCAGAAGAACAACAGCCCTCTGTATTTTATTTTCCCTTGCACCTTCACAATGTTACTTCTGTATGTCCTTCCTACTGTACAATCAGAAGAATAGCCCTCTGTATTTTATTTTCCTTGCACCTTCACAATGTTACTTCTGTATGTCCCTTCCTACTGTACAATCAGAAGAATAGCCCTCTGTATTTTATTTTCCCTTGCACCTTCACAATGTTACTTGTATGTCAATCAGAAAATAGCCCTCTGTATTTTATTTTCCTTGCACCTTCACAATGTTACTTCTGTATGTCCCTTCCTACTGTACAATCAGAAAATAGCCCTCTGTATTTTATTTTCCTTGCACCTTCACAATGTTACTTGTATGTCCTTCCTACTGCAAAATCAGAAGAACAACCTCTGTATTTAATTTTCCCTTTGCACCTTCACAATGTTACCTTCCTACTGTACAATCAGAAAATAGCCCTCTGTATTTTATTTTCCCTTGCACCTTCACAATGTTACTTCTGTATGTCCCTTCCTGCTGCAAAATCAGAAGAACAACCCTCTGTATTTAATTTTCCCTTGCACCTTCACAATGTTACTTCTGTATGTCCCTTCCTACTGTACAATCAGAAGAATAGCCCTCTTTATTTTATTTTCCTTGCACCTTCACAATGTTATTCTGTCCTTCCTACTGTACAATCAGAAGAACAGCCCTCTGTATTTTATTTTCCTTGCACCTTCACAATGTTACTTCTGTATGTCCTTCCTACTGTACAATCAGAAGAACAGCCCTCTGTATTTTATTTTCCTTGCACCTTCACAATGTTACTTCTGTATGTCCCTTCCTACTGTACAATCAGAAGAACAGCCCTCTGTATTTTATTTTCCCTTGCACCTTCACAATGTTACTTCTGTATGTCCCTTCCTACTATACAATCAGAAGAACAGCCCTCTGTATTTTATTTTCCCTTGCACCATCACAGTGTTACTTCTGTGTGTCCCTTCCTACTGCACAATCAGAAGAACAGCCCTCTGTATTTTATTTTCCCTTGCACCATCACAGTGTTACTTCTGTGTGTCCCTTCCCTTTGCACTGTCGGCACAATGCCTCTCAGCATTTGACTTTACCTTGCACCATCAAAATGCTTTTACTGTATTTCCCTTCCCTATGCACTGTCAAAAACAACAGCTCTCATTTTCATTTTCGATGCACCAACAGAATGTGACTTCTGTACATCCCTTCCCATGCCATCGCCAGCAATACAATTCCTGGCATTTTACACTACCGAACTGTAGTTCAGCGTATTTTCTTCCCATTTGCATTCTCTGTTAGCGCTCAATATTTTCACCTTTTACTATGTCAATATGTTAGCTGTGCATTTCACCATTCACATACTGCCAATATGTTTCCTTATTTCCAGTTTATTTCATTCTGGAAATGTTCATGGTTTGTTGAAGCGTGATCTTTCGCTGTTTTCATAACGTTTGAACTCTCAAAATTGTAGCATTCAGTGCATGTTTTATATGTGTGTATGAATGTATGTGTGCATATATATATATATATATATATATATATATATATATATATATATATATATATATATATATATATATGTGTGTGTGTGTGTGTGTGTGTGTGTGTGTATGTGTGCAACACAGAATAATCCTACAGTTGTCTTACCTGCAGGGTTGGTAGTCGTGATCGAGCGGTCCTCCTCTCTCTCTCTCTCTCTCTCTCTCTCTCTCTCTCTCTCTCTCTCTCTCTCTCTCTCTCTCTCTCAGGAGTACTAAACTCCCTACATCTAGTGTGCATAAATTAAACCGCATTCACAAACATAGTTTATTCTGCAAATCTAACATAAGACAGGTTAAAATAAAAATATGCATGATAAAATGAAGTTACTGAACCACTTCCCAAACACATTAAACAGTTATAATATAATAATAAAGTGTGGGATTATTTCCCATCCCCATTCACAAGAACGAGAAGTGGGATTCTTCTCATCTCAACCCCCAGTCACTATTCAGCCTCCATTCTAATTTTATGTCTTTATGTCACCAGTTCACTCAAGTGGCTACATCCCATAGTGGCCTTGTTCATTTGTAGGTGTCTACACATGACTAAGCATACAAATGCATGAGCATGACTATCCATGTAACATTAAAAACCAACTCGGTTCAAATCAACACCATTACACCACACAGAAAGAAATATTAAAAGAAACGATAGGCCACTAAAATGTGAATTTACTGTTTATCTTTAACACTCACCCTCACAGCCGAGAACTTGGTCCTCAGAGACTTCACACTTTGGCTCCTCCAAAACGAATGTATGGCACTTTACAGAAATCCCAGACACTTACCCCAAAAGCCACTCCTCATTACATACAAATGCACAAATCCCTTCTTCATGACACACCCATATTTGGGTTCTAACCGGACAAAGCTTCCTGAGCATTCGAGAAAAAATGCTAATGAGCACTTCCGCTCATGAGCCGCTGACACGGTTGCATCTAAGGTGACATTTCGTTTGGGCACTTTGCGCTGAGCCCGCAGATCTTCAGGCAACCACCTACGTGCTGGAATGCGCTGAATGAGCAAAACACTACACTGTCACGTAATTCTTTCTGTATACCTCACGTAACTATATACATATATATATATATATAGTCACGTGAGGAATAGGGAAAGAATTAAGAGACAAAATAAGGATACACAGTTATCTAACGGTATTCAAATAACCTTTACCCTGAACGAAGAGGAAACATGGGGACAGATCTGACGAAAGCTGCAAGAAGGTGAAAGAGGTCACGAGACGACCTCGTTTTCTCACGATGGTCACACACAGCTTCAGTTGCCCTCTCTTAAGTATTTCGATTCTCCTTCAATCCGTCACGTACTGTATATAAATGGTCGTTTTCGCGGTAAATAATAATTTCTACTCTGGAAATTTTTAGTTATTTATAGCAATAGGAGTTGCTTAAAGGTTATGCAAGCAAGTCATGGAGTTTGTATCAAGAGAAATAATGTACTGAGAAATGTCATCTGGTACTTGTACACATTCACCTACAACATTTCCAGCACCCTCATGATTTAAAACTCGTTTCTTCTGCAGCTAATCATTAAAATAAACTTCCTTGTCTTTTTTATATAACCTCATTTCCATTTCTCTTTCACATTCATATCTGCATCTAGAGAAAAGGTGAATTCCATACAACTCACTAAGTACTTCTACTTCCCGCTGCCGAGCTTTTGAAATTATTAATTCAATCGAATGACTCGGCGTCATTAACCCAGGTAGTTGTAACGCCAGATAATTTGCAATCAATTAAGCGACCAGGTGACCTCCTTTCGTATTCTCTAAATGTCAGCTCGGTTTCATCTCATTTAATGTCAGCGCATTTTCTTCCCATTTGTTGTCGGGTAGTTACCACGTTTTCCACCTTTTTGATTTATGAAGTTAACGGCCGCCGTAATTTCTTCTCTTTGCAAAGTCGACTTGTTAAAGGCGCCGTAATTTCTTCTCTTTGCAAAGTCGACTTGTTAAAGGCGCCGTAATTTCTTCTCTTTGCAAAGTCGACTTGTTAAAGGCGCCGTAATTTCTTCTCTTTGCAAAGTCGACTTGTTAAAGGCGCCGTAATTTCTTCTCTTTGCAAAGTCGACTTGTCAAAGGCGCCGTAATTTCTTCTCTTTGCAAAGTCGACTTGTTAAAGGCGCCGTAATTTCTTCTCTTTGCAAAGTCGACTTGTTAAAGGCGCCGTAATTTCTTCTCTTTGCAAAGTAGACTTGCCACATGTGGAACTTTTCTACAAGCAATTCCTCAGCACCCATGCTTTGCAATCCATGTTTCGTTTCCCTCGAAATAATATGGAAGCTTTGAATTCAAAACTCTACGGCTCTCTTCCATCAATTTATCAAATTTAGACGAGTTTGGTTTCTTCTCCGTTGAGAGTCTGGTGTCCCTCAGTCAGAAACCACAAATGAAGTATTGTCTTTATTGCCCTTTTTTTTTATGCCACCAAGCTGTGCAAGATTCACAAAAATATATACAA
Organism: Macrobrachium rosenbergii; assembly: GCF_040412425.1. Lineage (NCBI taxonomy): Eukaryota > Metazoa > Arthropoda > Malacostraca > Decapoda > Palaemonidae > Macrobrachium > Macrobrachium rosenbergii. The sequence continues at coordinate 2,877,190 of NC_089780.1, read as the reverse complement.
CCTACAATACATTTTACTGTTATCTACTGTAGGTACAAAACCCAACTTAAAATTCAAACATATAGAGTACAGATTTTCGGCCAAAGGCCAAGCGCTGGGACCTATGTGGTCATTCAACGCTGAAAGGGAATTTAACAGTAAGAAGGTTTGGAAGCTGTTAATGGAAGGAAAACCTCGCAGTAGCACTATGAAACAACTGTTAAAGAGGGTGGAAAGCCAGATTGAGGAAGAAGAATATGAACGGAGGTACAGTAAAAGGAATGAAAGAGATTGCAGCTAGGGGTCGAAGGGACGCTGCAAAGAACCATAAGTAAGCCTACAGTGCACCACGTGAGGTGCACTGACGGCACTGCGCCCCCTACGGGATTTTTAAACATATATTTCTGACAACAGAGAGAGAGAGAGAGAGAGAGAGAGAGAGAGAGAGAGAGAGAGAGAGAGAGAGAGAGAGAGAAATTCTTGCGATCGGTGTCTCGCATTTAGGATCACGGAAGCGGTTTTCCTCTTTCCCAACGGGGAAAAGATTATTATTGGAAGGAAATTGCTTTTGGATAGACAATCGTGGCTGTGCCGTTTTGTACACTGATTCGGAAGAATCACTCAGAGATTGAATTCGCTCTCTACTGACGACCAATTACTTATCAGATATCTTCCTAAAGGCATTTTTTCCAAATATATCAACATGAAAAGCAATGTCACGCACAGGCATTTCTACACACACGCCATCTATCTATCTGCACGCACACAAACACAAATGACACACATATATATTACATATATACGGATATTACATGTGTATAGTTTATATATATAATTATATAATTATGTATTTATATATCTTTATATACACACATATATATATATATATATATATATATATATATATATATATATATATATATATATATATATAATATGGAATAATACTTTGTTTGTTAGAAAAGAGATACCAGATTGATCTACGGATGGATTGATGGATTTCAGGCATAAATGCCAAGCACTGGGGCAACTATGGACATTCAGCTCTTAAAATCAAACATTAATTTAGCTGAAATTCATCAAAACTATAAATTAACATTAGAGAGATACCAGAGTTGAGCGCAAGACTTAAATGTATAACATTACTAAGTATACCTGGTTAATGACAGATGACAAGGCGAGTGTCAGAAGTACAACTTTGTGGATGTGGACTTAGCAAGCGGGTGGAGAAATTGGGTCAAGCGTCTATTAGTGAGAAGTCCAATTGACATGCAATGCGGATGATGATCTCTTTTGAGTATTTTTGAGTAATTACTATTTTAAGATGAAAGTAAGGCGTGCGGCCAAATATCTAGACTTGAAAGAACCTGCCTTTGTGTAAAAGAAAATGGATCACAAATCTGATGTGAAGATGTGTACGTATGATAAACTGTTAGTTGGTGCTAGGGAAGAGAAGCCGAAGAGTCTACTAAAAGAGTGTGAACAATTTTTAGGTTATGAGGATCAACACAGTTGAAAAGGTGGAGGAAAAACCTGCCAATATCGACGTGGAAGAATGGTAGTGACAGACCTGTACTGATATTTGAAAGTCATTGTAGCAATTAATATTAGCGGATTGGAAAACAAAAGAGAAACAACAGGTGAAGCAGGGGTGTAACAAGGTCTCTAAGAACGCTCTGGAAGAGAACAATCTCTGTCAGCAATCTCTGGAAAACAAGGTGTGAATGAGAGAAGGGACTGTTGAGATGTCAAAGAAATAGAGAAGCTGTTGATGTGAATTGTTTGTGAAGCATATGACGAACAAGGTTTGAGAGAATCAATAATCTGGATATGTAAATGATGTGACAAAAGAAGAGATGGATCCCAACGCTTTTGAGTGTATTTTTTATGATACTGACAGAACAGAATAGAATGGAGAGCAATACCAGACCACTGATTAACAGCTCTCCTAAAGAGGGCTGGCCGGAGGGATTGGATTTATTTTACGTGGCTAAGAACCAACTGGTTACCTAGCAACGGGACCTACATCTTATTGTGGAATCCGCACCACATTATAACGAGAAATGAATTTCTTATCACCAGAAATAAATTACCCTACTTCTTCACTGGCCGGCCGGAGAACCGAACACGGGGCGAGGAGAGTGCTAGCTGAGAGCGGTACCCAACCTTCCAATGAGGAACTGCGTTGGTGGAGAGCTCGCATACTTGTGAACTTTCGGAAGCACGCGAGTATAAGTGAAGAGATGATTGGTATACGGTGTGTATAAGGGGGACACATCGTGCTGCTGATTAGCCTTCCCTGAAGGTAGTTGGAGGAGCCGATACTGGCGAATCTTTCTGCACAAGGTGTTTGTCCATGACTGGGCAATTAAAGGAAGAAAATAACTGCTCTTTTGCCTCAAGAGTCATACTTTCACCCTTAACTCGAAAATGGTTTATATATATATATATATATATATATATATATATATATATATATATATATATATATATATATATAAATTGTGTATATACATACATATATAAATATAAAATACATATACATATGTAATTATAATTATACATATATATATATATATATATATATATATATATATATATATATATATATATATATATATATATATATATATGTATATACATACACACACATCTCTCTTCCCATGTTTTGGATACGCTTGGCATAAAACCCTGAGGACAGCGAAAGTGAAGACGGCATTGTGACCAGTAGAAGTACATACATATCTAGCGAACGTCACGGACATGCTAACTATACTTCAGCCTAATAGCAATAAACACTAAAACACTTTCCTGTCATGATGAAGATATTAGTATAGGTGTGACAGACCTAAGTATATAAATTTCGACAGATATATTTGTGTATTAATTTTGTGGCTAAATGGGTGTAACCAAAGGAGTTCGTGGCGCTTGTACTGCAAGCAACGGGCAGTCAAATAACGATATCCACAAAGCGATTCGAAAGAAAATGGGCAGATTTTGGCACCTGAAGGAGATCGATGAATCCGCTTAAATTATATTACAGGAACAAAGACAGCAGAGTACATACTTGCAGATATTGTAAGACGGGGAATAACACCGATAGAGGAACACACTAGAATTGACATCCAGGTACAATACAAGAAATGTAGAACGGTCAACTTAATCACAAAGGGTAACTCGTACAACAAGATGCGATCTCCTGATAAGTGCGATGTAGTATATAAGTATACACGTCAAATTGCGAACTGAGTCGAAATATATTACTTATATTGGAAATACTACAAATATATTGCTTGTATTGAAAATACTGCAAATATATTGCTTATATTGGAAATACTACAAATATATTGCTTATATTGGAAAAACTACAAATATATTGCTTATATTGGAAATACTACAAATATATTGCTTATATTTGAAAAACTACAAATATATTGCTTATATTGGAAATACTACAAATATATTGCTTATACTGGAAATACTACAAATATATTGCTTATATTGGAAATACTACAAATATATTGCTTATTTTGGAAATACTACAAATATATTGCTTATATTGGAAATACTACAAATATATTGCTTATATTAGAAATACTGCAAATATATTGCTTATATTGGAAATACTACAAATATATTGCTTATATTGGAAACACTACAAATATATTGCTTATATTGGAAATACTACAAATATATTGCTTATATTGGAAATACTACAAATATATTGCTTATATTAGAAATACTGCAAATATATTGCTTATATTGGAAAAACTACAAATATATTGCTTATACTGGAAATACTGCAAATATATTGCTTATATTGGAAATACTACAACTTCACTGTCAAAAAGACTTACTATGCATTTGCGCAATGGTAGTAGAGTATTCAAACCATACAAGAGACTTACACGATTCGGATCTAACCAGGGAAATGGCCCGAGGCCAAAACCGACATTAGTGACAATGATTCTGGTGCGAAGGGACTAAAATACCTTGGAGCCATACACACAAATATTCATTAGCCTCCCGTCAATGTGCAATCAATGTAGTAGCTCCACCTTCCGACCGTAAAAGAAGAAATACATTGAACTGTAAAATGTGTCGATGTTAAGACTAATGAAAATATTTCAGGTATCTTTATGTTGTCATATTTTAACTTGTTCTGTCCTGATAATGACAGTTTTGTATGTAGTATTTTATATATATACTTTTAACGTGTGTGAAAAGTATATTTACTGATTTTACATAAACTATCAAAATGTATCTTTTACGGTTGTTTGTAAATCTTCTACCTTCAATTATTTACTTTTTGTTTGGTTGTGTCCAAGTATGTAAATGCTGCAGTAGCAATTCTAGGAAATTATGAACGGCTCGGGCATAAGCTAGCTTGACAACAAATCTGTCTTTTAATTGACAAATTTGAGGCGCTGCTTGCTAAGTACTGGATATCAGCCAAACAACAGTTGTATTTTTGACAGGTATTTCATCAAAAGAATATATCTATATATCTAAATATATAAGATATAAAAATACATACATGCACACACGCACACACACATTATATATATATATATATATATATATATATATATATATATATATATACATAACGTGTGTGTATGTTTCTTTCTAAACTTCTCATTTATAGTCGAAGATGTCTTTAGAAGAGACGAAATGTCCTATTCCATAAAATTCATATCAAAATGAACTTTGGTGCGTTACTCCATCGATTACTCGAGGAACAGAAGACAAAAAAAATTGAGAACACTGCTAAGAAAATGATAAATTGCAACTTCGCTGTTATATTTAACATTTGCATAAATGAAAACTTACTGCCAACATTCACTAACATACACACACACACACAGAACACATATGCACACACTTATATATGTATATATATACATGTGTACAAATCTATATGTATATGTAGATATATACATATGTATATATATTATATTACATAAATATATATACATGTACATATAATATTTTTATAATATATATATATATATATATATATATATATATATATATATATATATATATATATATATATATATATATATATATTTATATATGAAAGAAGGTTAGGAACTTTCGACCCACAATGAAAACAACGTTAAACAAGTAGGCCGCGAAAGACAAAAGGATCCCCTAAAAATAAGGCGAAAAAAGGAAGTAAAAAAAAAAAAACATTAAAAAAAACGCAATGAGGACGACAGAGGGAAAGGACGGTAAAAAAAGAGGAAATCAATTATTCTCGTTAAAAAAGACAAAAAAAAAAAAAAAAAGTGACGAGACAAAAACCTAACAGCCTATCAAACCCAAACAGCAAAAATTGAAGAAAAGAATGCCTTTCACAGACACACAGACAGACAGACAGCCACACCGAATGGAAGACACGCATACAATCAGAGAGAGAGAGAGAAAGAGAGAGAGAGAGAGAGAGAGTAGGACCTCATCACATATGCAAGCTGCCAGGACTTGATTTTGACGGTGTCTTTCACATGCTAATGCCGGCTGAAGGCGTTCAAAGATGAGACACGGATAGTTGTGATGTTTGTCGCGTATTTTGTTTAGGATCTAATGAATGCTTTCTAGAAACGGACACTTTCTTTTCCATGCGAGTGAAAATAATGACGGCGGAATGTTTTTCCTCGAGGAGGCTTCGCTGCCTCTTTCCTGTGCTGTGCATACAGATAGAGTGAGGCTTCAAAAATCTTTCCGCGGTTACTGTTTCCCCGGAGTCTGCGCGATGGGAAAAAAAGAGATGCAGTTTTTATGACAAAATTTAAATAGATCTAATTAGGTAGAACGAATACACTTCTACCACTATTCTCTCTGATATTATTAGCAGTAGTGATACAGGAAACAAAATGAAAGAAAATGCTAAATGAATAATTGAAGAGCGTACGGGTACTTACCTTACCGTGTCGGAGGTCTCAGGTGCGAGGAAGGGCCTGGAAAGAAGAACATCGCTGTACTGATAAGCAAATGAACGTTTTAAAAGTTGTCTTTAAAACAATGAACCAGAAAAATCACGTGTAAAACTGACTCTCAGGCAATGCAGCACTCAAGGAAGAGGGAGATGAGGAACTTAAAGATACTTCTTTTGTCATGAAGAAAGTAACGACATAAGCCCAACAATACTCTCAGTATTTAAGCCTTTGCACGACAACACCAAATTGAACAATTAATATTGAATATACTGGTAAATACAATCAAAATATCCATCATGATCAGAACACTCGGCCAATAAATTAACAAAGAAAATTGGTTAAAACTAAGTGGTCAGCACTATGGCGGGAATAACCTAACCACAGAACTGGATATATATTCCGATTCCGACAAGGATATGTGCATTTCCACTGTCTACCTTCCCCCGCCCCCACCCCCGCAAAAGTACACAGGGTGTTTTATCCAACAAACAGAATAATGATTTCATAACATCAAGTAAACGATCACATACGGGACATCCCATATGTTCCAGACTGTTCTTACATATAACTTCGTGTTGTTTCTTGAAGACTGGAGTATATACCCTTCACTTTTTATAAGATTAATAAAGTTTCACTTTTCATAAGAATTATTCTTGCCAAGAAAGCATGGGTAAATAAAATTTGTATTTAAGATGACACAGAAAAATGCCTGCAACTGCAAACAAGAGCAAGACTGTCATAGTCACTAAAAAAATAAAACGCAAAATCTAAATTTTACAGTATACGGGGTAAATACCCATTTCTTGCTCCATATATTCATATATTCCTATATCCACCTTTTTTCATATCACACTTTTACCTCTTTCTGTTTCACCTATACAGCACCTGAATATATATATTCCTGCTCACTGATTCTGAAATGCAATGCACCTGCTCACTGATTCTGAAATGCAATGCACCTGCTCACTGATTCTGAAATGCAATGCACCTGCTCACTGATTCTGAAATGCAATGCACCTGCTCACTGATTCTGAAATGCAATGCACCTGCTCACTGATTCTGAAATGCAATGCACCTGTTCACTGATTCTGGAATGCAATGCACCTGATCCTGAAATGCAATGCACCTGATCCTGAAATGCAATGCACCTGTTCACTGATTCTGAAATGCAATGCACCTGTTCACTGATTCTGAAATGCAATGCACCTGTTCACTGATTCTGAAATGCAATGCACCTGTTCACAGACCCTGAAATGCAATGCACCTGTTCAGTGATTCTGAAATGCAATGCACCTGTTCAGTGATTCTGAAATGCAATGCACCTGTTCACGGATTCTGAAATGCAATGCATCTGTTCACTGATCCTGAAATGCAATGCACCTGTTCACTGATCCTGAAATGCAATGCACCTGTTCACTGATTCTGAAATGCAATGCACCTGTTCACTGATTCTGAAAAGCAATGCACCTGTTCACGGATTCTGAAATGCAATGCACGAGTGTCCAAGTGTCCACCTTATATACTCAGGGAGCCCAACTCCCAGAACACCGAACACCCTTGTTCAACTCCCTTTTATAATTTCCGTGAGTAGAAGTCGCCTTCTATAACTCCTAAGCACTCTTTGAAAGGGATGCAGATGTGGGACTGTTGGGGCAACCGTACTCAATATAGACTACCACTGCTCTCCATGGAGGCTTCCCTCCCTCGATTCGTTTGCTGTGTTAGTTGTAATCTATTCAAGAATTTTTTCACGCCTGCCGGAGAACTTCATCATCATCCATATTAAGAAAGGTGATCATTACACTTCAATTACCAGCAATTACAGGCAATCATACCACTAATAAATCTCTTGAGGAGGTGAATAAGAATGAGTAATACCTCTGTTACCAGTGGTTACAAACCTCGCACCACCCTAAGCCATCTCTTAAACACCCCTTGAAAACAAACTTCAAAATCTGTCTCTTTTCTGTACATACTTTTAGCAACAGAATTTACTCTTAGTACAGCAAACATGCTGTTCTTACCTTGGTTCTGAATTGCACTCAATTTCATTGCTCGTCCAAAGATAAATCTGATAGATGTTGTCTTGTCAAAGATGAATGAATGTCTTCAGAGTTCATAATAACGATTCATTTGAGAAAAAATGTGTTTGCATCCAGTCTTCAGGAATCAAGAAGAAGATTACCTGATAGCTATCGCTACAGACATCTTTAACCCTTTTGTTTCTTGGGATTTAACAGCAACTGAAAATAATGTTCAAAGCTGCTGGCAATTTTTGATAGATTTCATTGTTCCAATTCCTCCCGCAAAGCTAACAATAGTAAGCAATCGAAATTTTGCTTAGAATTCTAATAATAACTTTTTTTTATAGCGTTTGTATTCAAAATCTAGGGATCTTTCCTAGATAGTGACCCCTACGGGTTTTCGATGGTCTTTATCTAGGTCTAATATTTCTTGGGGGTCATTATCTTGATGATATTTACAGTCTTTTGTTTGTGTTTTTACTGTAATCCCCAACGGGCTTGTACTAAAGCACGCCGCAAATTTATTAACTCACTTCGCAAAATAAGGCTGGTATATCAGACCAGGTTGTTTTATTTTCCTTTTTTTTCTAGGAAGCTAAGATTCACTCAGTATTGTTAGTCAGACTATTGGCCAGGAGGTTTACTGTATATGTCTAATATATAATTAATTTTAAATCTATTATCACTATAACGGAATAAAGTACAAAATCTCAATCCCTCACAGAAACTCGAGTTGAATTTCTCTTTAGAATTTTTGTTCCTGTCAATTGAATTTCATAATATGAAGCATCACGGTCACTTAAGAGTTAAATGTGGAAAGAAATTCTCAATTGATTTGTGCGAGAATAACTTCAGGGAGAAAATAATCACTCCTGATTCCGCTAATCTTTTAGAACCAAAATAAAAATCGTATATTGTCTTTCTCGAAAGAGTCACGTCTCTCCTCTTCAACAAATGATCAAATGAACAAAATCGTATAGAGTGTAAATAAACCCACCGGTAGATATGCAACTGCAATCATTAACCAATAAAAGAAAGAAGTAAATCACGCAAATGGAAAGAATAGTTTTTAAAGCAGCGGGTTGAAAAAATATATACTTCGGCTGCTTCTGTTGACCTTTACTTATGGTAGAACCACTGGATGAAAAAGTGAGCAAATATTTATATTCTGTTCATCCTCTCCACAGTCGATGGCTTTTTTCATACCCGGGACCATTTAAGCAGAAAAAGATCCCGTTTTCTAAAAGGGGAAACATTCGATAGATGAATAAAAGTTATTAAAGATTATTCCAATTTTGGCTTCGCCAGTTTGTATCCATAAGCTTTGCTCATTTACTTAACATGAACACCTGCCGAGAGAATCTATTTGTCACTTCCTGGAGGAAAAAATAATTGTCTTGTAAAGTCTTATTTGCGATGACACCAAGGTTATGGTCTAGAAACACAGTATAACTGCTAAATGCTCTTGGGTTTCCAGTCATACAGGGGAAGGGAAGCTTGTTTTAACGAAAATGTCATGTTCACTATGTTGGCTGCGGCCTGAGCCTTTAAGTGGTCTAGAAAGACTCAAAGATTTCAGAGAAATATAGCGCCATGTTTTGTCACTGTTCTATCGAATGGTGATGACTGATGCGAGTTAGCTGAAATATCAGAAGAAATAAGAAATAAACTTTGTTCTTGCCGTCACATAATTTATTTAATTATTTACGTTCACCGCACACGACAAGGAAATATTAGAACAGAATATATAATTTAGGCCAAATGCCAAGCGCTGGGACCTATGAGGTCATTCAGCGCTGAAACAGAAATTGAGAGCAGAAAGGTTCTGAAGGTGTAGCAGGAGGAAAACCTCGCAGTTGCACTAAGAATGCACTGCTAGGAGAGGGTTGAAAGTAAGATGGAAGAAAGAGAATATGAACAGAGGTAAAGTAAAAGGAATAAAAGGGGCTGCAGGTAGGGGCCGAAGGGACGCTGTAAAGAACCTAAGTAATGCCTACAGCCCACCACGTGAGGTGCACTGACGGCACCGCTACCCTCCTACGGGGGAGAGAAAAACATTAACCTTAACTGTACGTCTAAGGTGATCGATGTGAAAAATAAATTCTACAGCAGAAGGAGTGAATAATTAAAGCTCAAAGCATAGAATGGAAATTAATTCCTGACCGCACTTTGCTTCACTACAAAAAGAGAGCCGCAAAATCTTCCATGCACTTAACAGTGAGATGGCGTCATCAAATCCTCTAATCCGATTTGAACTGCGAGAATACAAGAAATATAAACGAATAAAAAGGCGTCAGCAAATGGCACGATATGAAAATAATCCCCAGATTAACTGCAGAAATCCCCTGACACCATTATAGCCTTTTTTTTTTTATTCCTGGCCCGAAACAAGCTCGACTTTCTGGATAGAGTAAAAGCTTGATCGTGTACAAGGAAGATAAACAGCAATGTATCACAATATATACCTGTCAAAAAAATTACTTCCTTCCTTTACATCATATTTTTTTTTACAGTTATAATGGCTGTTATTCAAACGAAATTTCCAGAGAGGAGTTGAGACTCTCTCTTACCAATAAAAGACATGGGTCTACTGACATCCTATTCCACCAAAGACTTCTTTACACTAAAAAAAATCCTTCTGCACTGAAGCTGTTTCCTTCAGACCTGAACCCTTTCGAAACAGCCCTTGTACGGAAATACGGTGGAATTAAATCTTCAGTTGTCCATACCAGATTTCAGCTCACGTTTTCACTTTTACTGAAAATATCTTTTTAGTGGAAAAAAAAGCTTAATAATTTTGTTTATATTTTTTACTAACAATCTTTTTTTCATAGGACTAGATATCCATTAACAAAGGGCAGGCTGTCGGAAGTCATTTTTTTTTTTTTTTTTTGTCGTGAGGACGCAGAATTTATAGTCTTTCTTAATAAACATCAGGAAATACTCGCGCTTCCAATAGTTTCAGAAAATGTCAATACTCTTTCAAATTACGAAAAGTATTGCAGCCTTGTTATAGGCCACTAAAAATTTATAGAATTCCTAATTTTAACCAAAATAACCAACTACTCCATTTCAAATAAGCCAAGAGTACAATTATTTAGATTACTGAGGGGCATCACAGACTACGAGATGCCTCCCCAAGTAGCAATCACTTCAGCCAATAAGTGCTGGTAATGTATTGCTTCATGCGCAAAGGTTTCATGTAACCTTTGCATATTCATCCACCTAAATGGTTTAAAAGACGTAGTGAAGGGGGAATAAAAGATAAGGGAGTTATGCGAAAGATTTGGAGATAAAATCTGAAAATAAGGATTAGGAAACCTACTGATACGGCATCATTTCAAAAGAAAAATGTTTTTGAATGCTACAGATGTGCAAATTGATTCACTTTACAATAACTTAGAACATGAAATGATTAGCAGACGAATTACAAACTAATAATACCACCACCTTTCGCCCTATCACTACGTAATCTGAGTTTGGGTTCTCTCCCTATCATACATGATTTGAGTTTGGGTTCTCTCCCTATCATACATGATTTGAGTTGGGTTCTCTCTCTGTCATACATAATTTGAGTTTGGGTTCTCTCCCTATCATACATAATTTGAGTTTGGGTTCTCTCCCTATCATACATAATTTGAGTTTGGGTTCTCTCCCTATCATACATAATTTGAGTTTGGGTTCTCTCCCTATCATACATAATTTGAGTTTGGGTTCTCTCCCTATCATACATTATTTGAGTTTGGGTTCTCCCCCTATCATACATGATTTGAGTTTGGGTTCTCTCCCTATCATACATAATTTAAGTTTGGGTTCTCTCCCTATCATACACAATTTGAGTTTGGGTTCTCTCCCTATCATACATGATTTGAGTTTGGGTTCCCTCCCTATCATACATGATTTGAGTTTGGGTTCTCCCTATCATACATGATTTGAGTTTGGGTTCTCTCCCTATCATGCATGATTTGAGTTTGGGTTCTCCCTATCATACATGATTTGAGTTTGGGTTCTCTATCATACATAATTTGAGTTTGGGTTCTCTCCATATCATACATAATTTGAGTTTGGGTTCTCTCCCTATCATACATAATTTGAGGTTGGGTTCTCTCCCTATCATACATAATTTGAGTTTGGGTTCTCTCCCTATCATACATAATTTAAGTTTGGGTTCTCTCCCTGTCATACACAATTTGAGTTTGGGTTCTCTCCCTATCATACACAGTTTGAGTTTGGGTTCTCTCCCTGTCATACGTAATTTGAGTTTGGGTTCTCTCCCTATCATACATAATTTGAGTTTGGGTTTGTCCCTATCATACATAATTTGAGTTTGGGTTCTCTCCCTATCATACATAATTTAAGTTAGGGTTCTCTCCCTATCATACATAATTTGAGTTTGGGTTCTCTCCATATCATACATAATTTAAGTTTGGGTTCTCTCTGTATCGTACTTAATTTGAGTTTGGGTTCTCTCCGTATCATATGTAATCTGAGTTTGGGGTCTCTCCCTATCATACATAATTTGAGTTTGGGTTCTCTCCCTATCATACGTAATTTGAGTTTGGGTTCTCTCCCTATCATACGTAATTTAAGTTTGGGGTCTCTCCCTATCATACACAGTTTCTGTTCTCTCCCTATCATACATAATTTGAATTTGGGTTCTCTCCCTATCATACATACTTTGAGTTTGGGTTCTCTCCCTATCATACATAATTTGAGTTTGGGTTCTCTCCCTATCATACATGATTTGAGTTTGGGCTCTCTCCCTTTCATACACTAGTTGAGTTTGGGCCACAGCGGCTGTCTGTCTTTACCCTCAGCAAAAGTATCTTTTACCATCTCCAGAGCTAGCTAGACACATTCAGACTCCCAGAAACAGGTCCCTATCATTCTTATTTTTCCACAACTGGGCAACAGGCATTTGTCTTCAGAACTACTCACTGGTTACACCGAATTAAAAAATCATTCACATCGCTTCACAAACTATAACGTTTATATATCATCACGTTTGTCTCATGGCACCAGAAAAGATGCTCTTCTCTTAATCTCTGCCTCATCGTCTCTGTCATTCCCAGTCCAGAATGACTTCTTTTACCGTGTTTCAGTCACTGAATACGTCAGCTATCATATCTCTTTTCAGCCGTAGTACATCCACAACACACAAAACCTCTTGACTAAGTATTATTTATTTTGTCAACTAAAATGAGGTGTAAAGCTGTAGTCGTTTGGTAACTTCCAGTCACAAAGACGCTAGACTGCTCTAGTTTCAGCGACCGCCATAATAAAAAAAAAAACCTAAACAGTTCACGAGAGATGAAGAGGTGTAGACGTGGCATGGGTGTTCAGTGTGGGAACCAGTTTTTTAATAAAAAATTATTCATTAACTGTTAAAAGCTTATGGTTGGAGGCTCTGCCCAAAATTTAAGTGTCTTTGTACTGAATGGAACACTTGCATTTATCGCCATGATCCCTTATGTTGGAAAATTCGGGATTTGAAAGCTTAGTGCCAGTTCTACAGCTGACAGCTCTATGACTGTCGATTCGGACCTTAAGTAACCAATGTGTCGATCCTATATAGGTTCCTCGATTACATCGAGGACAAGTAAACTTATAAATAGCACACAGGGTCATTAATGGATCCAAACGTCTGTGAATCTGAAAAGGCTACCGATATTCAGTGGGTTTGTGGATATAATTTTAATTTTCATGGCAGGGAGATGATTGGATATTAAAGCTTGGAGTTCTTTATGAAAGGTTGTATCGTGAACAAAAGGAAGATTGAAATAAAAGGTAATCTGGAAACGTGAGAAATAGGATGGCATGGAACGAAAACAGTTTAAAGAATCTTTCTTGTGAACTGTTTACGTTTTTTCAGGTTCTTGGTCAGTCCTCCTTCTGCGGTTGGTCCTTATTCATGTTTTTAGCTGTGTTTGTTTTATTGTAACTTACGTTGTGTATTTTAATATTTGTCAATTAACTTTATTGTACTAATTAGGTATTATTACTTTGTAGCTTGATAATGAGGCCAGCTAGTTGGCTTCGAAACGTTGCAACCGAATAAATATGACTTTCTTGACCTGTTGGTGTGCTTCCCCTGCCTTTATTGTGTGTATGTGTGTGTATGTGTATATATATATGTATACATAGGTATGTAATTATATATATGTACGTAATATGTATAAATATATATATATATATATATATATATATATATTATATATATATATATATATATATATATATATATATATATATATATATATATATATATATATATATATATATATATATATATGTATATATATATATATATATATATATATATATATATATATATATATATATATATATATATATATATATATATATATATATATGTGTGTGTGTGTGTGTATATATAGGTATATATATATATAATATAATTATACATATATACAGTATATATATACAGCATATATATAATATATAAATACATATATATACAATATATATACACATATACATATATGAGAGAGAGAGAGAGAGAGAGAGAGAGAGAGAGAGAGAGAGAGAGAGAGAGAGAGAGAGAGAGAGAGAGAGCACTGGTTAATAAAACCTCAAACGAAGAAAAAAGAAAAATGTTAAGAGATGGTAAAGAAGTATCTTTTTGTTCTCCCCTTTCTTACAGGGTGGAAGTAATATCTCGAAGTAGACAAAGTAAGGATCGCTGTAACTGTCTGAGAAAGAACGCTATAAACCTCAGAGGAATTTAATAGTCAACACATTCGGTGAAGACTCCATTTCCCAACCCACCTGGGGTCTCCAAAAACAACCACCAACAAGTGGATGCCATTCATTCGGTTTTTTATAATGACAGAATTTTGACTTTCCAAAAAACAAGAGAAACCAAGGTTCAATCTCTCCTGTCTGACAGCTAGAGCATACGCGAGCTACCAACGAGATAAGTACCATGCATGGTTACATAAGAAACGGGATGACCAAAGTGGAAACTTGTAACACAGACCTGGTTCGTTTCCTTGCAGATCCAGACAATTTCTAAGGAATTTTAATAACTTAGGATGAGACACGGGTTCAATGCTCTGAAACTGTGTTTAGGATGCTTAGAGTGGTGTCAAGATACTGTAGACCATCTGGGAAAGGGTTATACCATTAATGGGGAGCTTTATGAATCGGTACGGCGCCATTCGAAAACAGAAATTTAGGTGAAACAAAGTCGAAAGCTGCTAGCTGGCATGTTGCTCCAGGGAGCCCTGTTCCAGGCTACACAGCAAACTTGGCAGTGACTGAAATGTCAACTGTGACTCTGAGCTGTCCACCTACAATGTCACAATTTTGTGAACGATAATAAAGCTATTCATGCTATAGATGAATTCTTGTACATTAGTGAACGAAATGCACTGCAGTTAGGTGAAACGGTGTTGAAAAATAATGCATTAACTGGAGTTCTTCTATGACACTTTCTAGGGGAGGCAAAGTCTGCCGACCTTCCGGTTCTGAGCAAGTCTTTTGTGATAAGGGTAACTACCCCAAGCCCCAAAGATTTTTCGGGAAATGAGACCTACCTTCTCATCCAACAGAAATCGAAACGAAAGGGGACATGGAGTAATTCCGAATCCAAAAATTAACCGCAACTCTCTCCTTGTTTTCACAGGATACGGGCAGAGTGTGACCATCTTGAGTCTGACAGTTCCAGAGGTGGTCAAAGCAGACTCAGAGGTCATCCTTGACTGCAACTACCGAGTGCGTGAGTGGGAGAGGTCTGGCCTGGTCGTCAAGTGGTAAGTCAAAAGATTTGGGAGGCCTGACGTCTTTCTAATTTTACTTATACAATGTTTTTGTGCACAAACAGGTGGTTTACATGTTCACGCGTTTTTGTTTTGTTTGAGTGAACATTCAAAATAGAGATTTCCCTTTCAGTAACCTACTCATCAAGAAAGTATGAATTTTAATTAATACTTTTATTAATCTATTTTTTTAAATCGTGCTTGAAATTAATTTTTAACTGGTATTACAGCGCTAGGAAGTTGATCATTTCTCACTCATCAACAGATTACAATTGATATGTGCAGTGTTACCGCTCATCACAGTAAAGTTATATATATCAATTTTAATTTAATTTCACAGTATAAACTAATCTTAGCGTACTGTATTACGTGGTTAGTTTTTGAGCAACATTACTTTATTGGCCTCTCAATTCAGAACTCTTTTACTTTGCAATTATTCTATTCTGTGTCAGCTTGGATCTAAATTAATCAACTCGCAACAGGAGAAATGTCCTGTAATTATTCACCACTTGAATATTAAAAAAGGTATATGCATTTCAGCGTGAACAAATATCCCGATTTCATTAACATATTTATACCACCAGTTGTCAAATTTACATGTTATTTCTTATGAATTTTAACACATGGCTAATCTTGTGTATCCATAAACCTCAAGCATACAATAAAAAATGTTATTAAATATAAAAGGAAAAAATCTCCATTGAAAATCATATACGCATTATACGCTGATTGTCACATTAGTTTAAGGTAATTTACTTCTTTCAACGGAAATCATTCGGATCGTGTAAGTTACATGTCAAATCAAGACTAATGAAATTATTCGTTTAAAATGTATCAATAAATAATAGTATTCATTCAACTCCCACAAATAACAATTGAAAAAAAGGGTTCTTGTTTTGGCTTGTTAACTAGGCGTCACCTACTCCGAGATTTTAGTACTAAACACCGTATGGCATATGTAAAGTAGACGGCCGCACGAAAATATCGTTTATTAATATAATATTTGTCGACCACACATTATAGAAATGTGTGTATACAATACTTTGATCCCCGAAGGGCTAGTGCTAAACACGGCGTCCCAAGGAGCTTCCGCCATGTTTAGTACTAGCACCTTGGACTAGGTGACGCCTAGATAAGAACAAGCCAAAGTAGCACCAAAAAAAGGACAGACATCGCTGAAGACAGGAAAAGAATTCATTGAGCGAATCCCTCTCCAACTACCACATTGAACAGCCAAGAGTCTTATTAACCCTGAATCCCCAACGGACAATCAATCAATCAATCCCGCAGGTACATCGACGGCGTGCACCTGGTCTACCAATGGATCCCTCCCACTCGCTCCCCGCAGGTGTTGGGAGTCCTCAGCGGATACGTCAACACGACCTACCAGGTGAAGGGAGGCCCTTGGGAGAAGCACCGCGCTATCTACATCCCTAGAGCCCATCCTCAGCTCTCAGGACGCTACTCCTGCACCGTCAGTACCTTCGAGGATGAGGACACTCGATCGGCCACCATGATCGTCTGGGGTGAGTCAGGCCGCTATCCTGCCTTTGAGTTGCGATGCTTCACACTGCAATGCAAAGTCCAAAGAAGATTATAATGGTTCTTTTTTCAATAATCGAAATCATCATCATAATAATCATGATTGTTCTAAAGGGTCCACAATAATATTGAATTGTTTAAGGCTCGTGGAATATTAATAGAGGAGAGGAAATCACCTACTTAGCATAACTGCCCTGTTCCTCATCACCTAGTCTGTTTGGGAGCTAACCACCGGTGTCAACAATCTTCAGTGACTTTTCATTTTGATTTTTATGTTTACCTCTGTACAATTCATGTTAAATTCTTCATTGTGACTGAAGATGAACCCAGACCATAGTTCGAAAGCTTTTATAAATTTTACACGGGACTTTAACATTCATGTTATTGTGGACCCTTTTTTATGAACTCTTGTGATAAGAGAGTTTTTCTCCCATATAATCATGATTATTGTCATTATCTCTCCCAGGAAGGTTTTATACTTTTAGTTAGGTTTTCTGTATATTTGTTTGTAATTTTATAGCAAGATTACGTAAACGTTGTGTGGGTTTTCACAACATTAACGAAAGGTGTACTTCGCGACTGCCAACAATGAATCAGATTTCGGGAGGGTGGTGAAAAAGGAACCTTTTGGAGGGTGCTGGATTCCTTGAAACTGCGACCCTAATCAACATCACCGCAGATATCGGTAACAAAAGTAAATCATCATAATTTTGATAAGGAAACGAAATCATCATGGCTCGTAACAAGTGACTGCATTTTGGAAGAGAGAGAGGAATTTAAGTACCGGGAAGAAGTGGCCTTTCTGGCGGGGGCTGGGGGTGGGGGAGTTATGCTCAGCCTTAGAGGAACTACGCAGTGCACGACAGCTCAAATTATGATTAATCAGGATTAAACGTCAACAAAGGAAAGGTACTTCGCTGAAACATTTAAAACGTAGGAAAACTGCACCGGGAACTCTCCCAAATGACGTGACCAAAAGAATAACATTTGGAAAACCTCGAAACTCGAGAGGCACATGATTTCCTCTCCTCAGCCTGTGGAGGATTTTCGGTGGCCGTGCGTCCAGAGCCGCTTTCCCAAATAGCAATTTACCACAAATAACATGCTTACGTTTTCTTTAGACGCAGCCTACGCCAATCCTTGTTTAGGATCACGATTCTTTTGTTTATCGCTGGATTATACGCATTTTGTTAACCTCTGGAAAGCGAAACATCCGATTTGTTCACTGGCTCAAAGAACCAATAAATGCACTAACGTTTCTGTCGTGTTCTTGTTTACGGAAACTAACTATATCATTAAAATGCCATGAGAGATATCAGCGAAGTTCGTATCTTTAACTTGTACCTAATGGATCTGCATAAAATTAAAGTGGGCGGAGGACAGGGGACAGTAGGGAAGTAAGTTGCTTTGAACCTGAAAGTTTCGCTATTTAGTTTTTTCTTTTTCATTCTCCTTTTTTTTTCCGTGAAGCAGGAGGGCATCAGGAGCTCTCATTCATTTTGGAATCGTCAGGCGACATAACACGAAATCTATACAGCAAATTCAGCGGTGATTAGAAGCGATCTCTCTGATAAAAGCTTCGCTTTGACGAAAATAAATCAAGTGAATGTTTGTCTCATTTGCATGAATTTCCATGATGGCGGTGAGCGGGAGATAGTCAGTCAGTCAGTCAGTCGCCACTTTTGAATATTTTTGCGAATCGAAATTCCCCACCAACGTTACGATGCCGGATGAATAAAGCAATCCATCAATCCTGACCAGTGATCCGCTTACAAAAATCCTCTCTGGTAACTCGACCCTTCACGGTCACATATGTCAAGTGAAAAATTTTACTTTTTGACTTCATTCCGGCTCTTCATTATACAGGAATTTTTCAGAATTTTTCAATTTTTGACGTCGGAAGCAATCACTACATTAGAGACTTCGTTTCATTTTATGATGCGACTTTTTTTTTTTTTTACCAAAGCCACTAGTCTAATGAGCTGTCAGGAGCACGCAGTTAATTAAACAGACTATCTAAAAACTGATCTATAACGGAGCTTGCAGCGATGTGCGTCTGATTGCGCGCGTGTGTGTTCGAGGCCCGGGGGATGAGGAAAGGCCGCTTTACGGGAGTGCTTGGGGGAAGTGCTCTTGATAACCTCAGTATCACCAAAGCAACTTCCACACGTTGCATCTGTTACTGAAGCTTCTAAGTAATACACGCACACACACACATATATATTATATAATATATAATATATATATATATATATATATATATATATATATATATATATATATATATATATATATATATACATATATATATATATATATATATATATATATATATATATATATATATATATATATATATATATATATATATATATATATATATGAATAAATTTCTTACTCACATCATGATCGAACCCAGATCTTTTAATTAAGAGGCAAGGGCGCTGTCCACTAGGCCATACAAGTCATAAAAAAGGTTGGAACCTGAGCGCCACTGCACACAAGGAATTACCTGGGCAAGCTAACTGCTTGCATACCAGCGTGTTTTCTCCAACTTCCTGACTAAGCAATGACCCAGCTGACAGCATTTCATTCGAATTATCCTTTTGAGTGAATAAGATACAAATACTGTAATCAACACACAGTGACGTGTGGAACAGAAATAAATTTCCGACTCACAGAAATTTCTTTCTGTTTCCTACGTGATTGTGTTGATTATATATATATATATATATATATATATATATATATATATATATATATATATATATATATATATATATATATATATATATATATATATATACATATATATATATATATATATATATATATATATATATATATATATATATATATATATATATATATATATATATACTGTATATATGGTGTTTGTGTGTGTTGGTGTGTTTTTCAACATGAAATCGTTTCCTGTACAAAAGGCTCTAGAGATAAAACAAAACAACGTTCACTAACACATTCATACTTGAATTGCATCATCGTGGATGAATTCCCTTTCCTGTAAACTTCCCTAAACACACACACACTAGTCACTCAACCTGTATCCTGTATACTTGTATACCCTCGTGAGTCTTGGATAATAATGCTCGACCTTTCCAATTCCTCGCTCAAACTATCTACCACAATGGCTTTCTAAGTCTTCCCTACTTCCTCCCGTCTAACATGCCATCCTCTATGCTTTTCACATGGCCTCTATCAC
>NC_089780.1:2846699-2851699 GCF_040412425.1 Macrobrachium rosenbergii | reverse complement strand
GTGCTTACGACTATATCCACCGAGTCACTTTTTCTGTTCCCTTTAGTGTGACTTACACACACACACACACACACACACACATATATATATATATATATATATGTATATTATATATATATACTGTATATGTATATATATACATATATATATATATATATATATATATATATATATATATATATATATATATATATATATATATATATATATATTTTTTATACACAAACATTAAGCTACAAATGTCGTTTACTATCCAGTTTGTGCTACTTCTGGAATAACACCAAAGAGAAATTTATATATATATATATATATATATATATATATATATATATATATATATATATATATATATATATATATATATATATATATATATATATATATATATATATATATATATATATATATATATATATATATATATATATATATATTTTATACACAAACATTAAGCTACAAATGTCGTTTACTATCCAGTTTGTGCTACTTCTGGAATAACACCGAAGAGAAATTATAAGTGATAAATGGTTTGGGGTACCTAAGTGACTCGAACACTCAACAGTACGAACCAACAACTTTCAGTCGACATTCAAGACCAATGGGCTATCAAGTAGTTGGTTCGTACTGTCGAGTGTTCGAGTCACTTAGGTACCAAACCATTTATTTTATCACTTGGATATTAAAAAGCATTTGTACCTTAACGATATTATCTGTCATTAAGCCATTTTTCTTTAAAGTGGTTCCTTCCCAGCAAAGTAAAAAAAAAAAGCACCTACTGCCACATTCCCATTGTACCTGCTACACTGTGAATGAAGCACAGATAGCTCAAGAACAGTGTACCAAAACCCCCTACAACACTGCGCCATTCACCCTTATCATGTACACGTCATCATACTTCGTGCATGTTCATGAACCTTTCCTGTGCCTTTTCTTTTCTTTATCTACCAAACCGCCTTATGGTCTTTCTCTACTCCTCCCTCAAGCATGAAAATGATACTCTTTTTTTTCACCAAATTTTCATCTTCGATTCTTTCCAAAAGATGAGACCATCCCAGAACACTCGTGATCCATCTTAACATATGCTAAGCGTTCTACCTTCTTTCCTGCGTATCTCTACAATTTTCATACTTTCATTTTCTTCTTATTCCACATTCATTACACAAGCTATGCATCTCAGTAGCTTCAGTTTGCTTTCCTGTCCATTAAGCACCAATACTTTACTTTTCCAAAGCACAAGAGCTAGTTCACCAATCCACATATTTCCACACCTTGGGTTTCATTGAAACTAAGTCTGACTTATCTTCTTGCATCTTACCATAATCTCCATTAAATATAGTTCAGAATACCCTTGAAAAAACTGGAACTTTCACTAAATTCCCCAGTTTGCTTCCCTCTCACCAGTCAACCAGTAAATTTGTAATTTAACCACTCTTTATTAAATTCAATTCATGATTCACTGTCCTATCCCAATGCTTTGCATCTTGGTCGGTTTTCTTGTTGCTGAATTCTCGCATCACTCCAGCCATCAAGATACTAGAGAATTATGGAGACCCTAACAGAGTCATATCTGACCCCCTTTTACCCCATGAATTGGTCTGTCATTAAAACTTAAAAATTCTTGACAACTGATCTTCTGTATTATGCATTGTCAGCAATCCCCTCCTGCATTGCCTCTATTATATAATAAAGTTCGTCTGGGATCATGTAAGCCTTGTACAGTTTTACCCTTCACTTTTAAACTCTCAAACTACTATCGCATATCAAACACTAGATACACGCCCTCTGAATTGCTTAAAGCCACACTGTTCTTCCAATGTTACTCCTTTTTCTCACAAAATTCTTTCATAAGAAACACTTCATCCACATACTCTCTTCCTTAACTAAACCCAACCTGTTCTTCCACTAGCAATCTTTATCTTCTTGTTTCATAGCATTTGCCACTTAAATTCTTACAGCTGTTTCTATCATTTCATTTTTCTACAAAGAAGCAATTACTTTTCTCTGCCATTCCTTCAAAACATTTCCCTAGTCTATACATGCCATACAAACCCTAAAATCTTATCACTGCTGGACTGCAGCAAGTCACTAGTAATCCCATCAGTTCATGGTAGCTTTCCCTTCTTGTTATCCTTACATTATTAATTGTCACCTATAGAAGCATTCTTCAACTTGCACTAAACCTCCCACCCTTGTATAACTAAAATTCGTCTCTCGGCTATCTTCCATATTCAGCTGTCTTTAAATACTCACTCCTACTTATGACATTCAACTGTCTTTAAATACTCACTCCTACTTATGACATTCAACTGTCTTTAAATACTCACTCCTACTTATGACATTCAACTGTCTTTAAATACTCACTCCTACCTATGACTTCATCTCCCTATTTGCATATTTTGTCCTGAGGCCCATGTTCATTAAACTTTCTATCTGCATTCACTTCCTTGTACAACAACATAATTTTCAAATGTCACTTACTTTTGCATTCAAGAGCCCTAATACAACCTTCATTCCATATTCTCCAAAAGAAAGCCAGGAACATTCTCAAAGTCGTATTTTCTCCTGCCATACTCAAGCTTACCCATACAGTCCTCAAAGTGTCACATTTGTACCATATCACCCATCCCAAGTGTCTTCTTGAACGCTACACTTTCTAGCCTTATGCCTTTCGGCTACCCTGAACGTTGTCAGTCTGTCCTTTCGTTCCTGCACACACACACACACACACACACACACACACACACTAACCTTTCCCTTTTGCCTCACGAACCCAAACACTTGGTTTTCTATTCTTCCTCCTCTTTTCCAGTATTAGCTGCTAACCCCATGCTCCTGGCCGCTCGGTGACTTTCGTAACGCACTGAGTGACAAGAATGAGATGCTATCATTCTCTCACGAGGACTATCTACCATTTATTTCTGGGGAGTTTGCTTACAATAAAATGATCCAAAATCCTTTACTAGTTACTTCTCTGCCTGAAGGTATATTGTAGCAGTACCCAAAACCATAGGCAGGCACACAGATTTTGCTGCGTATTTGCATCATGGTAACAGTCGCCATTAAGCACTCTATTGGCTTCAAGATAGAGATTTTAAGGAACAGTTCCTCCCTAAAGATGTTTTGAACGAAAAAAAAAGGTAAATAAAGTTTGCTCTCAACTTAAAAAATTCTTCTATCTTAGAACATATTTGAACCATGATTCCTATAATCAGCATTTTTATAAAGCTCACGGTGTTCTTGGCAATTAAAAAAAAAAAAATTATGTCATTAACAATACTGATTAATAGCAATAATACATCGACGGTGCTCAGAAAAGCAAAGAACCACAAGCACACAATTATTGAGAACATTCTACAATCACTCGGTACTCTACAGCAATAATAAACTGACAAAGAGCTTTAAAACCTACAAACATTGTGGGGAATGTTGACACGGATAACAAACAGAACCAACGCCCAGATGGAAAATTCGAAGCCCCGAAAAAGAACCCACAAACAAACAGGAAGCCAGACCATCTCGAAACCGTAATAAACCGAAATAGGTCGGAAAAATAACAATACCAAAATGAAAAAGGAGGATACTGTAAACTCTTGGGACCTAAAGCAAAAATAAACACAGGTAAGAACAGAAAGGTTCAACAAAGCAACACCAAAAGCAAGCAAACATGTAGAAAGGACTTCGAGTTCTTTGCTTTTTAAGTAGAAATGTTTCATTGAACCCATCCAAGGTATACTTAGTACGTGGGTCTGTACTCTCTTTATCTTGCAACGAGCTACATTGGCTTAGTTATTCGCTTCTTCTGCCAGGTACGAAGTGGACGTCAGGGGAGTGAGCGGTGGGGTGCGAAATGGCCTGTGGTCGGTAGGATCGTGGGGTCTGATCGTCTGGGCTGACACGCCGCCTGAGACGATCATCGAGTGTACAGTTTCGCTCCCAGGTACGACGCATAAGCAGACCATCAGTAAATTCTACAATCCAGGTTAGTACCATCTTAAAGAACAGTACAGTATGTATGTATTTATTGTGTGAGCGTGTTCCAGTATTTCCAGTATGAGGGCGTGCGCCTTCGTCCAGTTTTAAATTTCATTTTCACTCATTCATCGAATGGCCTATTTGGTCCCAGCGCTAGGCTTCTAGCCTAGACCTGGCATTTCATCCGAATCCTTCGGGCCTGCCCTGTGAGAGCTGATAGACAGCTCAGTGGTCTGGTTAAACTGTTTTAGTGATAATAATAGTACTGCAACCAATGCTTAGCGTTTTCAAAGTGCTAGGCTTCTAGCCTAGACCTGGCATTTCATCCGAATCCTTCGGGCCTGCCCTGTGAGAGTTGATAGCCAGTTCAGTGGTCTGGTTAAACTGTTTTGATAATAATAGTACTGCAACCAATGCTTAGCGCTTTCAAAATACTTTGGTTTTAGCTACCGAAAAGGCGAAGTACCTCCTGGATGAAGGTTTTAATCTTTGATTGGGTAGAAATCTATGTACGTTCGTTCCCACCAAAATCCTGTTTAAAACTGCTTTTCAGTTATTTTTTCGTTCAGTCATAACCATTTACAAAATATTCTACGGTAACAACAAACGATGGATTACATTTCTAACAAGAGCTTCAAATATCCCAGATACCATTAATTGCCTCCTTCAAAAACACGCGATCCATTAGGGCATGAAGTTTTTATCAAGGAGGACTTTTCATGATACACTAATTTGTCAGTGAATTGGACGTCTTGAAACTAAGTAATGATGGAAGTTGAGGTATTTAAGATCCCATCATCCATCACCCAATAATTATTTCATCAAAATTCTTCTCAGCTTAGATAACGAGATATCCAAGGCCTTGCATTATGCTTTAATGTACAGACATCAGCTTAGATAACAGGAGATTTTACTATACAAACAACGACGACTTCCACAGAAATAAAAATTTCAGACACTATCCCCGATAACAGCTTTAATCTATGGCACCATAAAAACTTAGAACAAAATTATGCAAGGCTGCAAGT
>NC_089780.1:2814199-2844199 GCF_040412425.1 Macrobrachium rosenbergii | reverse complement strand
AATCATCTTTAAAATCCATCCCTCCAGCTCAAGGATGGAAACTGCTGAAGCTCGCTTACTCAATCATTTATAACAAAGCAAAGGGGGAATTTCACTCGCATGGAATCGAGTCAAAACAAACAAAACAAACTCGCTTTCTTTTGACGTGCCTGGATTGTTTTGCCAAAACATCTGTTGCGACGTTTCTTTTATATAATTTAAGATATTTATTCCTATATGACGAAGCCTCTTGTTATTAACTCATAACGTGCACAGTATCTCTCTCTCTCTCTCTCTCTCTCTCTCTCTCTCTCTCTCTCTTGGCTAAGAACAGATCAGAAAAATGTGTAACACTACTGGCATTCATACCAGACATCAGAAAAACTGGAACTGCAATTAAGGGTATCCGCTTGCCTAATCTTCACTTACAATTAAGTCCTTGTTCTGTAAATTCTTTCTACTTCTTCGTTCATCGTATATTTCTCCATTACCTGCTGTGCATTTCTTTCCCCTTTATCTAGCGCCCCTTTCTTCTTGAGTTCGTTTACCAATATATAATCCGTCTTCCTGTTGGTTTTCTGTGATCCTCACCTTCTCCCGTGTTTTACTCTATTGTATCTTTTGAAGCACATTTTTACAATTACGTAATTTCAACTCATAACCTTTCCCACTCCTCGCTGTCCACCTTTACTTTGATTTCCCCCAATTCTCAGCGTCTCTTTTATCATGTGGTATACTCCTAGTTACCGTTTATACTTTTTAAAGTCCCCCACCTTTTAATATGGGGTAACGTTTTACCTGTTCCATCTTCCTCGTCCATTTATTTCTTCTCCTCCAGCTGAGGGCTTTGCTTTCCCTAATATCCTCTCGTCAAAAATTCCTTCCGACCACTTCACTCTTTTTCCAGCCACAAAGTTATTCTCATTCGCTTCTCCTCTACCGTTTCCTTTCTATCAGAAACATCCGTATGTTCTCTCCTCTCTCTCTTCCCCTGGTCCACTTTTTTTTAATAAATAATAATTTCCTCTTATCACCCCACTTTTTTTTCTTTTCCAGTTTTCGATTTCCGTATATATATTTTTTCAGTCCAATTCACTAAGTATCTACATTATATGAACAGATATTCTTTTTCATCCATTCACTATTTAAAAAATCAAGTATCTCCTTTCCTATCAGATTGCGTATTTAATTTTGCTGTTCAACTTCAATATGCATATTCCCTCCTATCATATTGGAACAGATATTTTTCTCATTATGAAATGCATCTCACTTTTACGAGATTTTTATTCCATCGCCACTAATTGCAATGCACAGTTCCATCTTCTGTTCTCAATCCAAATGCGCATTTCTCGCCATTTCAGATTATGATTTCCTATAATTTTTGAGTCGATCTTTAATGTTCTGTAATTATTTACTTTTTTATGTTCCCCTTTTCACAAAGAACCGTCGGCTTTACACACTCGCAAGAGATAATCATCATTTTCATGCTAAGTATCTCGACCTTTGCGAAATAAAAAGAACTCATTCAAATTTCCCCTCCGAACAGAGATCCGGCGTAAAAAAGTCGATTCCCTGGAACTAATACAGAAACATTTCACAAAAGTGATTCCAAGAGTATGTTACACACTAGCGTTATACCGATTTCTGTGTGATACTTTGTTAACAAAGCTCTTGAGATTGAGGCAGTGTGAAGAAATAAAATTATGCCAGCCTGGTTAAACACAATCATCTATAAGAGCATTTGACAACCTTGGTAAATCTATAGCAGTCTCTACACACGTAGTTTTTGAAAAGAAACAAGTAAAAAATGCGCCGAAGAAACGAGTTTTCTGTGCAGCGTATAATGCTGTATGAGCTGCGGCACATGAAACGTTCAGCCGTGGCCCGGTGGTGGCCTGTCCTATAGCGTTGCCAGACGCACGATCATGGCTAACTTTAACCTCAAACAAAATAAAAATCACTGAGGCTAAAGGGCTGTAGTTTGGTATGTATGATGATTGGAGGGTGGATGATCAACATACCAATTTGTAGCCCTCAGGCCTCATTAGTTTTCAAGATCTGAGGGCGGATAGAAAAAAAGTGCGGACGGACACACAAAGCCGTCACAATAGTTTTCTTACACTAAAAACCGAACCTTTAGAACCTTGCAAGAATAAGGCATCGCAACCAATCCCTTTACCCATTCCGTACACTAAGTAGGTGAAAAGAACTGAGGTGTTATTCTCAAAGAGAGAAAATAATATCAACGCATAAACCGTATGCAGAGATGATAATTCAAGAACATATCAATGAGGAATAAGATTCACATCAGGCGCGCATCGGGAACTCGACAGTGTGAAGAGTTTGGCTACTGAAACGCCATTAACAAATTCTTTCGCATAATACTTGAAATGGAGAAAACAGCAGGCGTTGCCATATCAAGTTCCTATGAACATTCATTCATCTGAGGTTACACATACCGCTAACATTAAGACAACAAGAAAAAGGTAAATAAAAAAAGTTTCACATGCTTGGCAGTTTTACAAATTTAATTAATTTAATATCTATAAAATAATAAAGATATATACTTAAGTAATTTATAATTACCCAACCTGGCCATGGCACTGAGTACTGACAGCGATGCGCGGATGAGAAATCCTAATTCATGCTTCAAACGTAAAAGAAGTGGTTTCTCAGGATAATTTTAGGATCCATGTCGTAGCAAAAGTAATGTCAACATTTGAGTGGACCAATCAGTCTTTCTTCCGCCTAATACGAACAAACCCCCAAGAAAAAAAAGTTTTAATGGTGGAAAAACCCAAAAGCAATTAAGAGAGCAAAATATACAACACATCAGTGAAGAAGAGCAGTCTCACATCCACGGATATTAATGTTCATGACTGTCGAACTGGGTACAGAACGTGCCCTAGATGTGGAAATTAAACCAGAAAAAGCTGTGAAAGTAAACACACTAGCTTACAGAGGCCTGATGGCAAGAATGCTAACAGGAAAATGGTAAATTTGGACTGTCGACTGTGTAAAATAAACATTATCTAGGTGCAACTGAGCATTTAAAAAGAAGTCCACTTGACTTGTGCCTCTGCTTTCAAAACTGACCTTAAATTCATACAGAACTTGAACCAAGTTAATTACATTATGTGTTTCGTCTTTATTAAACCCAGCTCGAATGGTGATCAAGAGAGGGAAAATACTTAAAGGAATTCCTCCACATTTAAGTTTCTGAGAATGAATCTCTCTCTGTGGTGAACTTTCCTATTCTCTTCTGAAAGGGCTTTCACATGAATACCATATTCTTCGAAACCTTGAATTTCTAGTTCCATAAGAAAACGGTTGATCTTCTGAATAATATATATTTATATATATACACACACAAACACACACATATTATACACACACACACACACACATATATATATATATATATTATATATATGTACACACAGATATATAGATAGATACATTTATACAAACATATAGATATATATATACTGTACATATTTATACAGCCACACACACACACACACACACACACACACATATATATATATATATATATATATATATATATATATATATATATATATATATAATATATATATATATATATATAATATATATATATATATATATAATATATATGTGTTATATATATATATATATATATATATATATATATATATATATATATATATATATATATATATATGTGTGTGTGTGTATTGCTATATAAATATGTAGAGTATATATATCTATATGTTTGTATAAATGTATCTATCTATATATCTGTGTGTGTACATATATAATATATATATATATATATAAATATATATATATATATATATATATATATATATATATATATATATATATATGTGTGTGTGTGTTGAAATTACCACTCAATTTTCTGTAATTCTCTTGTCTTCCCATCTTGAAGTTTTCTTTCTTGTGATTCTCATACTCGTGGCATTTCAGTGATTTAGTGTCCCTTTGCTTGATCTGTTACATTTTCTGAATTTAACAAGTGAAATTAAGTTCCTCCGCCAGCCGCAGACTTTGTTCATTTTACATGTGATAGGCCTGCATGTTAATTTTAATAATCAGCAAAGCTCTCTGCATTTCCAGAGATGCTGTTACACGTTCACTTGAAGTCTGCATTCCCGCTTCCCCTGTTTCCAGTTCGCCACTACGCTATATTTAAATCCGTTGTAACCGTGGGAGATCTTTCCCTTGTAATTCAATGGAACGGGATCAAACTCCCCCTTTCTAGCTAACTGTATGCATATGTTTTCCCTTGCAATTCACTGATTTTAATTATGAGCCCCTTTGTAAATTAATTGTATTTAATTTTTGATCTGTTCTATAAGTACATAAAACCACAGAATTGTATCTCCATGGTCTCACTGGCGAACTTCTACTGCATCCCCACCCCCCTCCATTTACAAGTAGGTAGCCAAGTCATAACATGGCTAAGTAAATATTGCACATCGTATTGCATCCAGGGCTACCAACTTGTAACATTATATATCTATATATGTTTATATGTATGTATATAAATACTTATATATTATATGGATATATATGTATTTGTTATATATATATATATATATATATATATATATATATATATATATATATATATATATATATATATATTATATATATATATATATATATATATATATATATATATATATATATATATATATATATATATATATATATATATATATATATATATATATATATATATATATATCCATATAATATATAAGTATTTATATACATACATATAAACATATATAGATATATAATGTTACAAGTTGGTAGGCCTGGATGCAATACGATGTGCAATATTTACTTAGCCATGTTATGACTTGGGTAAATC
Organism: Macrobrachium rosenbergii; assembly: GCF_040412425.1. Taxonomy (NCBI): domain Eukaryota; kingdom Metazoa; phylum Arthropoda; class Malacostraca; order Decapoda; family Palaemonidae; genus Macrobrachium; species Macrobrachium rosenbergii. The sequence continues at coordinate 2,839,335 of NC_089780.1, read as the reverse complement.
TGACTCACTTTGAGATTGAACCTATGTCTTTTAATTAAACGGTTAAGGCAATACCACGTGACTATATGTTGATTAGGTCATTCATATTCACTCAGAAGGGATAATTCGAATGAAATGCTGTCAGTTGCGTCACCGCAAGGTCGGGAAGTTGGGTAAAACCCGATGGTATGTTAAGGCCTGTCCAGAACGATGCGATTGTCTGGTAACGCTGCTTCAGAAGCGAGAGAAAATACAAAGAGCTGGAAGTGCCCGACGGGCATGCTCGCTAGTGTGGACAGGCCATTAGGCAGGAAGCCTACCCAGGTAAATACCTTAGGTACTGTGGTACTTTGGTTCCAACTTCTTTACTGACTTATGTGGTTCAGCTGGTAGTGCTCTTGCCTTTCAACTTAAAGACCTGGGTTCGATCCCGATGTGAGTCAGAAATTTATTTCTGTTCCACAAGGGATTGTTTGCTGATTATGTCTATATAAATTTATATATACAGCTATATATAAATATATATATATAATTTATATATATATTATATATATAATATATAAATAAATATATATGTATGTATATACATATATATGTGTATATACGGAAAAGTAATTTACAATACGAATTATTCTCTGACCAGCCAGCATGAAAAGCGATTCTCACCAAAAAAAAAAAAAGAAATAAAATCCTGTTGGTTAATATTGGACAATATGACTGAATGGTGTTTTATCCAAATGGAGTGTTTCAGCATGAAACGATTAATCAAAACGTGGTGTTTAGTTTTAAAAAGCCATCTCATCAATGCAGTTATTTGCAAATGTGCTATTATGTGCAAGTGCTTTGACGGAGTCGATGCTTGATGCAAACCATGTCGGTGGACATTTGATTGTTAGCATTTCTTGATTTCAACTGTAAAACTGGTATAGATTGGCCGAAATAATTTATTCTTTTTAAAAGGGAACTGACACTACTACTTAATACTTCACTGAATGCTGTAGATATCTTCTCCGTTATGTACTTGAAGGCTGCTTTAAATCGTCTGGTTTCTCCATCCTACGTTCGTTCTACCTCCCTCCATCCCTCCTTCCTTGCTCCACACATTTCTCCCTTTGCGCGCATTCAATAATGTCAGCTAATTGTAATTTGGCGTCTTGGCTTAATGAGACGTTCTTATTACATTTCAACATCTACCTCCTTTGATACCTCTTATTTCATAACGGGCCCGGAACTCCCGCCAAGTTCCCCGACCGCCTACTCTTTCATTTGTCTTTATAACATCTCATTTGTCTTTCTATCACCTCAAAGTTACCGGGAACCTCAATTTACATTACTGTTAGATCCAACAAACCATGTTTAGGATGCTGTGTTTATTACTTTATTAATGCATTGCTTCCTTTTCGACGTACTGCTGAAATTCCTTTTCAACATACTTCTCTCTAAAAAATCAGCTTTCAATATGTATGTATATATACACATATATATAGCATGTAAATATATAAATATATAACTAAATATATATATATATATATATATATATATATATATATATATATATATATATATATAAATAAAAATAAAAATATAATAAAAAAATATTATATAATAAAAAAATAAATATACAAAATAAATAAATATAAATAAATATATATATATATATATATATATATATATATATATATATATATATATATATATATATATATATATATATATATATTTATATATATATAGTAACCAGTTAAATGTGTGTGTGTGTGTAACCTGGATGCATGCTTTATATATATAAAATCCATAAACTTGCATAAACTCCTGAACACACGAGCAACAGATAAGAAAAAAGACAGCCGCATATGGTGATCCAGAACTAACGCGGGGCGGGAGGGCGGCGGGGGGGTTAGGTATACCTGCTTTGCTGATGACGTGACGTCTCCTCCTCCTCCTCCTCCTCCTCCTCCTCCTCCTCCTCACTTTAACCCACATAATCTATTCAAACTCCGCAGCGAGTTTCCACCGGTCTTTGCTAATTGAAAGTTGTTCCCAAGTTCCCTTGTTCAAAGTTCCCCTTTCAAGTCCCTCCATATTTTGAAAGCGGTGCAGCTAGGGGCAGAAGGGACGCTGCAGCTGCAGAGACCCGTTAGTAATGCCTACAGTGCACCACGTGAGGTGCACTGATGGCACTAACCCCTACGGAACTAAGGATATGAAGGAGAAAAGCTGAAATTCCTCCGGAAGTCAGGGGATGCACGAGGAAAGAAATAAGTGTCTTATCTAAAGTTAGTATGTTTTTCACTGGTATGGCGTGCATTTATTAACACTATACTAAAAGTGGCGTAGCAGAAGACTAATTCTAAAAAATAAAATGCGCCTTGGGGTCATGGTAGGTGATATAATTAATACATGTTAAAAGAAAGGTGTACATCACAAACTCAGAATACGGTTTGATCGGTCGATTTTTGTAGGCTGGTCAAGGATACCGAAAATATATTTTGCTACATATTACATTAAAACAAAAATCTAAATCAACATTCTTCATACAGATTTATTCAGTTCTTATATACTTCATAAATTCTCCCACACATTTCATACGTAAAAATTAATATAAAAATTGGTTAATAATTATAATGATAACTATTTACCACTTAGATCTTTCTAAGAAAACCGTAAGGTTTTAAGAAAGCACACAAAGCTTCTCCAGTTATACACCACATCCTCTCCGAGAAACCTGGAAAGACGGAAATTACCCTCCTTGTCTTGGCACTACAAAGGGAACGCAGACTATGAAGTGCAGCACAGTGAAGAGGGTAAAAAAAAAAAGAAGTGTCCAAATCCTGCATGTAATGTTGATTTCCCATTCCTATACTTTAGCCGCTATCCTGGGGGGTGTCATTTTACATCTTCGAGTGTAATGATTATATCATTTCCAGCGCAGAATACAGCCAATGACACTTCTACTAAAGTTTGCCGAGACTCGTTGGTTTTTTTTTCCCCCTAACGGAAAAAGAGTGCAAGCATGCTTTGTTATTATAACCCTTGACCAGCTGTTTGATTCAAGTTCCTTAAAAGGACTGACAGACATACATACACATGGGTGGAGAGAGAGAGAGAGAGAGAGAGAGAGAGAGAGAGAGAGAGAGAGAGAGAGAGAGAGAGAGAAATTTAAAAACATCTGAAGTCAAGAGACGACTAAGTCTTTAAATATGCATGTGTAATTCACATCTGAAAAAAACGAGGTAGTGTAAATTGCCATACGGGAAGACAACAAAACGATTCGTTGGGAAATGGCCCCCGTTAATTAAAAGGTTCCCATTTTATTAATAATTAATGAATGCAACACTTTCCACCGGGAATAACGCCTAAGCAGACAAGGACTGGAAATTAAAGAGACAAAACTTTGCAAACTGGAGCATAACCGCCCACAGAATCACCCGAAATGGGCAAAATATGTAAAACGGTCGCATAAACGAGTTAAATATGCAAAAGGAGGTTAATCCATGAAAATTTAAATACCAAATACAACACAACACAGCACAAAAATTATATATTAATGTGCACACGTACAGCAACATGTTTTCGACTTTACTGCAGTATCTACCTGTTTATTTCTTTTGATATTAAACTTACAATTACAACTTCAGTGAAATTATAAGTCACAAAGTTCAAGTCCACATGAAATTTTCTTACCTCAATTGTCTCACTGATAATCTCGAAAGTTAAAACGCTTCAATAAGCGTTAATCAACAATATTCACTTCCGGTAACGTTTACATATTACTTTATATTTCACTCATTCATCATGTACCGATATATATATATATATATATATATATATATATATATATATATATATATATATATATATATATATATATATATATATACTAGACAAACACAAGCTACGACATATGCATTTACCCATCCATGTCTCCAAAAGGAATATCATTCTTTTCTCAACAACCTGCGAGATATGCATTTACCCATCCATGTCTCCAAAAGGAATATCACTTTTCTCAAAACTGAATTGTCAGACCTCCAGCAGATACTTAAAATAATATATTCTGAAAAAAAATGAGCTCCGTATAAAAGGCGTTCATCTAATCCTCCATACTATCAAATTGATCCATCTTTAACGTTTAAATTTTAATAAATGCATAGCATCCTCTACTCTCTCTCTCGTGTTCCCTTGCTAATGCAGCAGGGGGTTTTAATATTCACCCACCTATTGATATCGGCGGTCGGCGGTCCCCGGAGTAATCAAGTGTCATTGTGCTCGCATAATAATCAATACTTTTGAGAAACAGAGCGAAATGACTATTTCAATTATTCAGGAGTGGAGGCCACGCCTTTCCCTTCGCGTTGTCAGCTTATCAGATGGCGAGGATAACTATGAATATATTACGGCCGCAAAATGGATGAATCGGATAATATGAAGGTCACTACCATAATCACCCAATAAATAATAACAATAATAATAAAACAGTGGATTCAATGAAAAGATACTGGTAAGCATGTGAAGGATGTCTGAGTGTGTTTACACGCATAGACAAAAGCTAAAATTGAAATGATATATATATATATATATATATATATATATATATATATATATATATATATATATATATATATACATACATGCATACATACATACATATGTACAAGTATATGTTAAGTGTGTATGTACATATATTTATATACATATATATATATATATATATATATAAATGTATATAAATACATATACATACATATATAATATATTTATATATAATTATATATATATTATATAATAAATACATACATATACATATACTGCATATATACTTATCCAACATTACACCGTTTGTCCTAACAGGGATGGCTTCAATTAAAAAACAAGACAAAAGGCCTGAAACATATTAAAATTCATCGTACAGTTTAGCTGAAAGTGTGTATTCCTCTACCACCCAGGCTGCCGCAGAACACCCGGCAGGCCACCCGCTTCTTAAAGTGATTCCTATTGAACTCCAACCCTTCGTTTTGCTCGTGGTTAAAGCAAGTGTTTTAAGGAACATTCAACTGCCTTTCATGAGACTCTTCAAAATTGAAAAAAATCCTGCATTACAATTGTTTTTTTCATAATGAGAATCGGTAATAAATGAGGGAGCAATGTCACAACATTACTTCGAGAAATCCTACTGAACACAAACACAATGCAAAAAAGAAAATTATAAACAATTCCTCCATCGAAACGCATCAGCAGACTCTGACCGCCTCATCAAGGGTATAAAGGCAAACGCTGACAGCAGCAATATTTGGCGAGTGACAGAACCACCGACAAACCTTTACTCCGAATGAATTTCCAATCTTGTTAAGCATAACAGAGTAGATTTCCTTGTCCTAGAAATTACGGTAAACAGTGCCGCAGTACATGCTAGTGTTTGATGTAGAACTCTATTATTCATCAGCTCTTTCACAGCTGAATGAAACCAGACACGTTTGTGGCTTCAGACAATTAAAAGTAAATATATTCACCAATAAGAAAATGAAGAACACCTACATATAGAAATGTAAATACTAGTATCACATGGTACGTCCAAAATTAAGAACACCTCCATATACAGATGTAAATACTAGCACCACAAATCACGTTGATCAAATGTTGGAGTCTTTTCGATAAACGTTTATATACTGTTTTTCTTTTTTGTCAGATCTTCCAATAATTACTACTACTACAACAACAACTACGACCACCACCACCACCACGTCAGCATCAACTACAGTGGAACGAGAGACTGCCCGTCAGTTGTCAAATATGTCACAGCGCAATCATGACAGAGGCAGCAGCTATTACGGTAAATGACATCTCGGTTCTTCGTCACTTTCCGGACCTGCTTGTGTCTTCATTTGCAAATTATTAATGTAGTATATTACATATTCATAGAGTGATATGACGAAGTGGTTAAGTAAAACTCGTTATTAACAGAGGTGTTCAATTTGTATTTAACAAAGACAAAATTGAAAGAACGATTACCATAGGGATATCAAAGAGAACTCTACCCTGTTTTCGGAAAAATGTCTAAAATAGGCTGAAAAGGTTATTAGTAATTTTTGCAAAACAACTTGAATTATTTCTCAGCAGTTTTCTACTTATTTGGAAGGGAATTTTTTCAACAGATTTTCTGGAAACGATGCAGAAAAGATTCCAAGAATGGACAAGTTTAAGAAAAGTATTTTTTAAAGTCTAATTAAGTCACTAACAAGATAAACGTTCAGCTCACTGTCAAAATATCAAGACGATAAACAGCATTTTCTTTAAAATTATGATAAAACATATCACTCATACGCATCATATATTTTGAAAAATATACTGGCAAGAGAAAAGAAAAAAGCACAATCACTCATGACGTCATGAAATGCACTAACAAAAACTTCCATTCGTTTCAGACAATCCAAGTTTATACGGAACGGGTAAGTAAAACAGAACGCGACTGTTGCTGTACAAATCTCTCCAGTATGAATTCTATCATCAATAAAGTATTTCTCACGTCAAGGTATTACTCCAAGGTCTAATTCAGTTTTAACACCAGCAAAGCAATGCACTGTGACTTAGGTCTAAATTTAACACGTGTTTGTTTACAAATGAACGACGAATTTTGCCAATAATTTTAGTAATTTATTCATTAATTGAAAGAGAGCTAAACTTGTATCTGATTTTCTACCTAGCTAACTCTGGAACCAAGTCAGCGCTTTCAAGTGCTAAAATCTTCAGTATTTTGTAAGTATACAGAGACCCCATATTCATAAAAAGTCTTGTAATGAATCCTCACAACAGTCATGATTTCATAAAATGTGGTGTAGTAGAATTAGTAACTAAAATTGACATTTTTTTACAGTAATGATCGCAGAAATTAGGCATTTTCTTCATTTCCATTATAATACAAGAGTAAAATCCTTAAATTAGTTTCCGGGCAATCGAGAATATTAAAATGAATTATCGTATTGACAATGTTTTAAAAATATTAAAATAAACAGAATTAGAAACTTTAGTTTAAATGATTAATACGAGCCCTTGATAAAAGAAATATTACCCTTCAACCATTAACTCTGGTTGGATTTTTTCCCTGAAATTTACAACTACGGAAAGACCCGTCTTCCAACCACTGGCTATAAGGGGTATATTGAAAATTCTTGTTGTACTGCGATGCCTTTATCGACTTCAATCACCACAGGAAGATTCCTTATCTTCTGAATAATTGTTTAGAAAGTAGTTTTATCTGAAAATTGTTGATGGCAAAATTTTGCATAGAATCGTATAAATATTCAAGAGAATCACTCACTGCCATCAAGGATGAATCTCACGCAAAGCACCATAGTTTTCACATTTTTTGTTAGAGTGATTAATTTTGAAGTGACTTGATCAAACCTCCTTTCGTGAACTGAAAAATATAATTTTATTGCCTAATTCAAGTTTCTGGAGAACTGGGAACCTGGTTAACACCTTAATCGTGTGCAGAGAAAATGCTACCAAAGCATCATTCCAATTATTTCAGACAGTGTTTCTATTTACATAGCTCAAAATACTAGGTAACAAAAAAATACAATAAAATATGCGCAAATCAGACGCAACGTAAGAAACCGGTTTAGTTACGTTCCCAATCCACAGCATCACCTTCTGTAATTCAAGCTTCTCCAATTGGCTGAAACTTGACTACTGTGTAAGAGACACTGCTTTCCAGAGTTTAATACTCATGAACTGGAGTTGCCTGATGATGTAACAAAATAGCAAGAGTATAACTTTCAACTGGTCTTAGTGACTGAATACAAAATTGGCCTTATTATCAACTGATCAACAAGCGTAATAATCAGAATAACGACTTGAAACAGTGTAGACTTCGCGAAATTTCAAAGAATACAGAGATTATTTGAAAATATTCCCGTACACACAATATATACACAAATACATATATATATACATACACAATATATACACAAATACATATATATATACATATACATATATATATATATATATATATATATATATATATATATATATATATATATATATATATATATTATATATATTATATATATATATATATATATATATAATATATATATATATATATATAATATATATATATATATATATATATATATATATATATATATATATATATATAATATATATATATATATATATATATATATATATATATATATATATATATATATATATATATATATATATATATATATATATATATATATATCAGCTTCTCTCTCCTTGGTTCCTTCTGAATATCTCTTTCACTCTCTGAAAGGCTGATTACTAAACCATCAGCGACGAGCCAGTCGCGCAATTACATTTTTTGGCTGTATCAGATGTGGCAGACCTTTGAAAGCACCATTTGGGGAATAATCTATTGAATTTCATACCAAGTTCGGGGAACCTCCAGCAATTTATCACTCTCAGCTCAGAAGTGTTTTTTCTTATCCCTTAAACTGGTCATTCACCTGCAAGATTCGTATGATGATTTCATAGCGATTGGCGCGAAATATTTATTCTTGATAATGTACGGTGGTTTATAATGGAAGTCCTTACAAGATTGTTGTATCATTGTCATCTTTTCAGCACGTTGCAATTTCTGCCTTGGGTTAGTGGGCTGTGTGCTGGAAGAAGGCTACTGTCAAACTGCTAACTGTGGTAAACTATCATCAATCAATAATTTGACGAAATTTTTAAAGAAGATTTTTTCCTTTTAAACAATGAAATGATTAGGATAACTGTCTTTCAATATATCGAAAAATTATATCTACGGTGAACATTTATTTAAAATGTCAAGTTTAAGATTAATGTTTATGCAATCTCATGCAATTTAATTTTCAGTGCAGTAATATTAATAATAACTGCCTCTCAAGTACAACACCTAGCAAAGAAAAGTCAAACAAATTATGGATTAAAAGATAAATCAATGAGAAAGATTTCCTTGTTACTGTAGTTTTCTTTATTTTTGGAAAAACAAGGGATGAAACGCCTCAGCCATCCTTTCATAATTTCTATAATCTAGATTATTTTCCTTCAACTCTTTGATAAAGTTGTGCAAGAAGAGCATCATTTCTACTGAGCTTATTTCCATATAACTTGGGGCAATTATCACGAGCTGATTCGACACAATGCGAATCATGTCTTTTGTAGGCGTGGATATGGAAGACACAGCGGAAACAACACAAATGCCTCTCTCAGACACTTCAAGTACTGTATGATGCATGTCCAGTGCGGCAGAATCTGCTCTACTGAAACATTACTATCCACTTCATCAGGGACCGCGAGTCATCGTTTTTCTCAAATATCTTTCAAACTAATTATTTGAGCGAAATGGTACTTTGACTCAGTATACAAGACACCTCCCGCTAATTTTTGGTAATATAGCGCATGGTCAAACGGTTTTAGTTATGGCATTTACTCTTGACTTACATGGTGTTGCCAAGCATCGCCAAACTACGCATTCGAACGTCCTTTATCCCCATCCCGTCTCTCCCTCTCCCTTCCCCTCCGCATCCCTCCCTCAACCCACTTTCCTGGCCTCCCCATCTCCCCTCCTCCCCTTTCCTGTCTATGGGGGATAGCGGACGTTCGATTGCGTAGTTTAAGCCTGCTTGCTCATGCGATTTTGCCTTTAAAAGTCAAGAGTAAACGCCTTAAATAAAACCACTTGACAATGAACTATATTACCAAAAATTAGCTGGAGGTGTCTTGTACACTGTGCCAAAGTACCATTTTGATCAAATAATTAGTTTGAAAGATATTTGAGAAAAACGGTGACTCGCCGTCCCTGGAATGGATAACCGTCTGCCATAGTCTGTTAATACAAAACTAAACGATTTGTCATGATTTCAGATTTGGGAACCTTCCATTATATCCTTTCATATACTTGATGTTACATTCATATACGTATCTAAGAAAAACTAGTAAAAAATCCACCGAAGTCTCTTCGGCGCAATCGAGTTTTCTGTACAGCGTATAATCAAAGCCACCGAAAATAGAGCTATCTTTCGGTGGTCTCGGTATCATGCTGCATGAGCCGCGGCCCATGAAACTTTAACCAAAGCCCGGTGGTGGCATATCCTATATCGATGCCAGAAGCATGATTATGGCTAACTTTAACCTTAAATAAAATAAAAACTACCAAGGCTAGAGTGCTGCAATTTGGTATGTTTAATGATTGGAGGGGTGGATGATCAACATACCAATTTGCAGCCCTCTAGCCTCTGTAGTTTTTAAGATATGAGAACGGACAGACAAAGTCGGCACAATAGTTTTCTTTTACGGAAAACTAAAATTACCAGTAGATTCCTATGGTGAGGATGGGTCGATTCCAGCTGCGGTAAATGTATGTGCATTCGATAGATACTGTGTGTATAAGAGCGCCAATAGACCTTTTACCCTTCTCGTGGTCAGGTCGGCAACGTGACCTTGTTCTGATACTCTGGATGCAGGTTCGAATCCTCTTCTTCATATTCCTGCATTTAGATCTTAGGATTTGTAGTGACAAGCGTATCCAAAAAGTGTGGGGAATTCGAAAAGTCAAGAGGGCATTGTGGTTATTACAATTACACACACACACACACATATATATATACATATATACATATAATATATATACGTATATGTGTATATATCATACATAACTGTGTGTTGGTTGCAACCATGACTAAAAACGACGTGGGCCTCGTAGCCTCACTCCAAAAACATGCCCAAGTCCGGGAGGCTACCACCATCTGGCGCCTGCCCCTCTGATGGAGGTCATGACTTTTCTGAACTTCCAGACAAGAGTAAAGAAGTAAAATATACTGTGTGAAACTCTCAGCCGCGTCCCATGAAACTTTCAGCCACAGGCCGGTGGTGGCCTGTGTTGTTGGCACCTATAGCTGTGCCACATGCGCGATCATGGCTAACATTAACCTTAAATAAAATCAAAACTACTGAGGCTAGAGGGCTGCAATTTGGAGTTTTTAAGATCAGATGCGCTGTGAATTTCAGACATACATAGAACCAATTCAGTGACCTTTCAGCCAGGGGAGAAATCCAGTATTGTGAATGCCAATCTAAAGCCTACGCAAGAACACGTAGAATGGAACACGATTGCTCCGAGAAAATTACTTATTACTTCAGTTACATACAATTTGCTTTTAAATTCTTATTTATATAGTACTGAACTTAAAAGAGTCAGAATCAGTTACATCTTCTATCACAATGCTTGCTAGAATCTGAGTGTGTCTACGGCATTCGGAGAAATTTTAGATACGGAAATGCATCTTTTCATAGACGGTGATGAACGACAGTTATTGCTAAGCTCTAGCAGAACTTTCATGCTGATAAAAATTTTAAACTTTTTTAGCATCATGGACATAAAAGATGTGGCGAGTCTGTTGCAGCATTACTATAGTTCTCTGCCAAGGTAGTACTCCTGAGGCCTCTGACCTGCTATGCGTATAGGAGATATTTGAAATTTTCATGAGTTAATCCAACGCTCTAAATCTCAACACATTTTTCCGGAAAACATTGGGTAGACTTGTTGCATAAGAAGGACATTTTTTCCCAAAAGTCCGCGAGATCTGGTTTGTCAGATGTGGAAATCTTTCTCAAACGTCTTTCATGTAACGTCAGCAGTTTTTCTTTGGAAAAACTGCTGAGATATAAGACGTCTGAAGTGTGACTTTTTCAAAAAAAAAAAAAAAAAAAAAGGCGAGACTTAAAATTTTGGACGATGAAATTCTTTCTTCCAAATATTCGATACCTACATGAAGAACGTCTTTTATTTATAAATAAACATTAACGACCTCAGAGGAAGAAAGTCTTCTCCCCCCCCCCCACCTCCCCCCCCAAAAAAATATTGGTGATACAAGATGTAGGATACCTTTTTTCCTGGTATGGAAATGTTTCTTAAACAGTTAGGTTATTTTTTAGTTTTTCTTTCACGAGACACAGGATACATATCTGGACATTATTATTATTATTATTATTATTATTATTATTATTATTATTATTATTATTATTATTATTATTATTAAAATAGTTTAACCAGACCACTGAGCTGATTAACAGCTCTCACAGGGCTGGCCCGAAGGATTAAAATGAAATGGAGTCCCAGGTCTACGCCATACGCTACGCACTGGGACTAAATGATGAACGAATAATGAAACTGAAAATATGCAAAAAGGCACATGCTTCCACACTAGAACACATGCACACGTTAAATACATTTACTCAAGTTTCCATCTGCACCACAAAAATAAAATAAATAAAACTGAGTAATGATAAAAATCAGAATGACTTAACATCTTTAAAATTCTGATTTTTTATATATATCAATTGCCCAGTGGGGTTGTGTATTTTTATAAATTACTTTCTATGCTTTATCAATTAATTTACACTTCCTCATGAATATTAAAATTTGGTCAATTGAAAATGTTGCAGACTGATAAAACTTCGCCAACCGATCCATTTCCAAAAGCTGATAACCGATGTTGGCTGTATTTTGGATATTTTGGACATTCGCATAACACATGATTAACTGTTATCATCACTTTGCATTCTGAGCATTCGGGAGCTGGTTCATGTGGGCTGACATATCTGGAAAATGTTGCTCAAAATTTCCATTTAAACTTTCACTTCTAAAGCAAACTCAGTCTATTTATTGCCTTTCATTCTACCCGTAATGATGCTGCCGCCAGCACCTCATTTGTTACTGCTTCTAATTCTTTACTTTTTTCTGCTTCTTCCGCTACTGTTAACATTCTAAACAGGTGAATCAATAAACATGAACATAAGTCTCACAAACTACGCAGTTAGTACATAAATTAAGAGCATGATTCTACTGTTAATGGCAGTATATTGCTTTTTAAAGGCAAAAATACTTTAGAGAGAGAGAGAGAGAGAGAGAGAGAGAGAGAGAGAGAGAGAGAGAGAGAGAGAGAGAGAGAGAGAACATGATTCTGCTGATAATGGCAGTACATTGCTTTTTTGAAGACAAAAATACTTTAGAAGAGAGAGAGAGAGAGAGAGAGAGAGAGAGAGAGAGAGAGAGAGAGAGAGAGAGAGAGAGAGAGAGAGAGAGAGAGAGAGGGCTAAAAATCTAGACTAATGCTGTAATCTTTCAACAGGATGGGGAAATATCACAGATTAGCATGTTATAAAGTACCTTACATATAGGGAAATGCGACTCCCTTGGGTCTTAATGTAGGCCATTAAAGTTACTGTTAACTCTAATTAAAATGTCCGCGTCAGAGAGAGAGAGAGAGAGAGAGAGAGAGAGAGAGAGAGAGAGAGAGAGAGAGAGAGAGAGAGAGAGAGGAATCTCTCTATTAAACGTGAAGCTAAAAAAACTGTCATTATTAGAAAGAATTACAAGTTAGGCAACGCTGGTTGAAGAGGGAGAAACATTACTACAACTTGGTCATCTTTGACGGAAAAAATGACCAAATGAAAAACTATTTTACCCTAAAAACGAACTACGAATTGAGATAACACAAAACTAAGTAACATTTTCCCTCCTCGAAATTTCTGACACTTAACACAGTCCCCACCTATAACCCTCGCGGAAAATAAATAAAAGAAAGAACAAGGTAAAAAATGAAACAAAAACAAAAACAAAAAACAATAAAACTTGCATTCATTACGAGTACGGGAGTATTTAATGTTTATTTAATGCGGCAGAGTGGGGACGGGATAATTACAATTTGTATTAATGGCTAATGTTATTGATGCAAAATTAATTTTCCAATTTCCGAGTGGGAAAAGTCGTGGCCGCTAAAAGAAATAATTTTTTATTTATTCATTAATTTCATTTTTGCGTCGTTTCGACAGATTAAAAATGCCTTCGTGATATTGAACCCATGTGAGACGCACAGGGTAATCTGTGGATTTTTATGACACGCGGCGCAGTTCTCTGATATCGTCCCCGCAGGGAATTCTAATTAAGGACTTATTGCCCAAACTTGATGACAAAATAGACGCAGCTGAGTCAGACCACACAAGAAGAATGTCTTGGTCGATATATAATTAATCACTTTCGCGACTACTACTAATAATAATGATGCGAATCATTTACTTTAAAATGCGTTACAGAGGGTCTCCTTGCAGCTTCGATCAAACTGTAATTAACAGGACATCGGAAATGAATTCCCTTACATTCATTAAATGTTCGAATTTAAATGAAACAAAAGATTACGGAAAAGATTATTTCACATCAAAATTTTAGCAATACATTAAGGAAAAAAAATTCTTTATGCAATACGAATCGTCAAGAGATGCAAAACAACAATTTCTACATCACTATAACAATTCATGAGTTCAATAATATTAATAATAATAGATTAGATGAGAAAGAAAGAGAACAAATTTACAAGTATCAAGTCCTGAAAATCGAAATAAGAAGGATATGGAATATGCCAGTGGAAATTGTACCCATAATCATAAGAACACTAGGCACGATCCCAAGATCCCTGAAAAGAAATGGAAAAACTAGATGCCGAAGTAGCTCCAGGACTCGTGCAGAAGTGTGCGCTACTAGAAACACCGCACATCGTGAGAAAAGTGATCGACTCCTAAGGAGGCAGGATGCAGCCCGGAACCCCACACTATAAAAACCACCCAGTCCAATAGGACGACTGTAATACACCAAAAATAATAATAATAATAATAATAATAATAATAATAATAATAATAATAATAATAATAATAATAATAATAATAATAATAATAATAATAAATAAAATAAAATTATAAAAAAATAATGAAAATAATAATAATAATAATAATAATAATAATAAACAAAATAAAAATATAAAAAATAATGAAAATAATAATAATAATAATAATAATAATAATAATAATAATAATAATAATAATAATAATATTATTATTATTATTATTATTATTATTATTATTATTATTATTATTATTATTATTCCTAGCTGTGAAAAGCAAATTCAGTTCAAAGGCCCTTTTAGGGAAAGCAGCTGAAAAAAAACAAAGCATTTTTTAAAACGATCAAATCTCTCTCCCTGTCACGTGTAAAATAACATTGTACCCTCCGAATTCTTACAGAACAACGTAATATGTGAATGGCTTCCAGTTCATGAATTCGAAAAGCATGTTACTCTTTTCAAAACGAATATGAGGCATTTGACCTCAAAATTGCCTCACTCCATTTCACATTGTTTAAAACTAACTCTCGGAATTATGAAAAATTAACCCCATTAAAAATTACTAGAAACTAATAACTCGCAGATACAAAAAATTCACTTCAAAATTACTTAAACAAAAATATACAGTATGTATATATATTCTGTATGTGTGTGTGGAATATATGATATATATATATATATATATATATATATATATATATATATATATATATATATATATATATATATATATACACACGAGAGAGAGAGAGAGAGAGAGAGAGAGAGAGAGAGAGAGAGAGAGAGAGAGAGAGAGAGAGAGAGAGAGAGAGAGAGAGAGAGAGAGAGAGAGAGAGAGAGAGAGAGAGAGAGAGAGAGAGAGAGAGAGAGTAGGGGGTACAATGTTTTTCCTTTCAGAATCACAAAAACATTAAAATTATACAAATGTCAGACCTAATATCATAGTGTTACAGAAATTTCCACATACCTAAACGTTATTAACAAAGCTTGACTGACTTTCCATAAAAGGACGGCACCAAAATATCAGGCACCAAACATAAAAGGCGCTAAATTAAGAAGCCTATACACACATCTTGGTATAAAACCAGCAGCAGGGGTATGGGAAAAAAAATGGCCGCTTCCTAACGATAATCGACAGGTAGCTTAATGATATTAGCGATGATCCTCATTAGCAATCGATGGTCATTAACATAAAACACGAGCCGTGTTGAGTTCAATTAAGTTGGAAGTTTAATTCAATTATTTTATCGGACCAATCTTCATATTTTCATTATCTTCCCTGAAGCAGTGTTACTAATTACGCCACAGCTCAACGTGCCTGCGATTTTATTCGTTAATGATTGATCAAATAAATCGTCTCTCTCTCTCTCTCTCTCTCTCTCTCTCTCTCTCTCTCTCTCTCTCTCTCTCTCTCTCTCTCTCTCTCTCTCTCTCTCTCTCTCTCGTCCATTTTTCTTTTAGCAATTAAAAGTCAAGGTCCTTCAAAATTAAAAATGCACTGATGTGTTTATGTGGGAGCTAATCACAGATCAGCGCCAACCCCCCTCCCTACCCCTCTCTCATAAATTTGTTTTGACCGATTTTTTAAAATATTTTTCTTCTGCAGTCATTGGCGTCAAGTGTAGCTTTGGTTACAGAATTGCTTGTTAGTAATATTCACTAAAATGAGAAATCAGCGAAGCCAAAACACCGCCCATCACCCTGGAAGTGCCGAGAAAAGTGAAACCTGACGAAAAAGCTAAACCCACTTTGTCGAAGCTTCCACTGCGATTTCCGTCTCTCCATCCCTGGCAAAACTATAAAAAAGGGAAAAGGGAAAAAAGTACAAAAAAATAGAAAAGAAAAACGCAAAAAGCGCAAAGGCAAAAATGAAGAAAAAACATAAAACAATCCCCTGAACAATCATGGCTTTCGGGCCGCTACCGCGAAAAGAACCATCGGCATTACCATTTTAATCTTTGAAGCATATCGCCAATGGAACTGTTTTGAGAACAAACATCAATGATCGTTTCCCTATTGACTCTGGCCAACAAACACATACTCGCTGCTGATTGGCTCAGCCGGTGGGGGATTTGAGGGGAGCAGGGAGGAGGTTGAGGTGAGGGACCTACATAGGGCGGGGGAGCCCAGTAGAGGGGGTTGGGGTTCTACACCAGCTTGAGGAGAGGAATGAATACATTATCCTGGGGGTGAGGGTGGGCGGATTTTGGGGAGGGCGGGGTGGAAGGGGTAGAAGAACGTATCAAAACAGCCAAACGTAAATTCACCTCTGTATTAGTGTGGTGGATGTATGTGCATTCATGTATCAATGGGTCCGTGTTTTCAAGTTCGCTCTGTGAGCAAAGCAAACCCGTTCCAGAGTTCAGTTTTTCAGTTTGTGTGAGACTGACCACATTAACTATAGAGAAACATCATACTTAATCAGTGAATTACTGTCGTTCTATTCCAAGACGGATTTAATATGAAAGTAAACCTTTTTGAACGAATGAATTTCGAAATTTAGGCCACAAGGCAACGCACAAGAAATAAAGCGGAAATGGAGACAAAATAAAGCGCTAAACAGTGTCTCCTTTCAGAAAAACTTTCACTTTCGCCTGTCTCCTTTTAGAAAAACTTTCACTTTCACCTGTCTCCTTTTAGAAAAACTTTCACTTTTGCCTGTCTCCTTTTAGAAAAACTTTCACTTTTGCCTGTCTCCTAGAAAAACTTTTACTTTCACCTGACTCCTAGAAACACTTTCACTTTCACCTCTCCTTTTAGAAAAACTTTCACTTTTGCCTGTCTCCTTCTAGAAAAATTTACTTTCACCTGTCTCCTTCTGGAAAAACTTTCACTTCCGCCTGTCTCCTTCTGGAAAAACTTTCACTTTTGCCTGTCTCCTTTAAGAAAAACTTGCACTTTCACCTGTCTCCTTTTAGAAAAACTTGCACTTTCACCTGTCTCCCTTTAGAAAAACTTTCACTTTCGCCTGTCTCCTTTTAGAAAAACTTTTACTTTCACCTGTCTCCTAGAGAAACTTACTTTCACCTGTCTTAGAAAAATTTTCACTTTCACCTTTTAGAAAAACTTTCACTTTCACCTGTCTCCTTTTAGAAAAACTTTCACTTTCACCCGTCTCCTTTTAGAAAAACTTTCACTTTCGCCTGTCTCCTTTTAGAAAAACTTTCACTTTCGCCTGTCTCCTTTTAGAAAAACTTTTACTTTCACCTGTCTCCTAGAGAAACTTACTTTCACCTGTCTTAGAAAAATTTTCACTTTCACCTTTTAGAAAAACTTTCACTTTCGCCTGTCTCCTAGAAAAACTTTTGCTTTCGCCTGTCTCCTTCTAGAAATACTTTCACTTTCACCTCTCCTTTCAGGAAACTTTCAAAAACTTTTACTTTTGCCTGTCTCCTAGAAAAGCTTTCATCTGTCTCCTTTTAGAAAAACTTTCAATTTCACCTGTCTCCTTTTAGAAAAACTTTCAATTTTGCCTGTCTCCTAGAGAAAACTTCTGCTTTCGCCTGTCTCCTTCTAGAAAAACTTCTGCTTTCGCCTGTCTCCTTCTAGAAAAACTTTCACTTTCACCTCTCCTTTCAGAAAACTTTCAAAAACTTTTACTTTCGCCTGTCTCCTAGAAAAACTTTCACTTTCACCTGTCCCCTTTCAGAAAAGTTTCACCGGTCTCCTTTCAGCTTTTACGTCTCCTTTTAGAAAAACTTTCACTTTCACCTGTCTCCTTTTAGAAACTCACTTTCACCTGTCTCCTTTTAGAAAAATTTTCACTTTCACCTGTCTCCTTTCAGAAAAACTTTCACTTTCACCTGTCTCCTTTCAGAAAAACTTTCACTTTCACCTGTCTCCTTTCAGAAAAACTTTCACTTTCACGGGTCTCCTTTCAGAAAAACTTTCACTTTCACTGGTCTTTTAGAAAGACTTTCACTTTTGCCTGTCTCCTTGTAGAAAAACTTTTACTTTCACCTGTCTTTTTAGGAAAGCTTTCACTTTTGCCTGTCTCCTTTTAGACCTTCACTTTTGCCTTTCTCCTTTCAGAAAAACTTTCACCTGTCCTTTTAGAAAAACTTGCACTTTCACCTGTCTCCTTCTAGAAAGACACTTTCACCTGTCTCCTTTTAGAAATACTTTCACTTTCACCTGTCTCCTTTTAGAAAAACTTTCACTTTCACCTGTCTCCTTTTGGAAGAAACTTTCACTTTCACCTGTCTCCTTTTGGAAGAAACTTTCACTTTCACCTGTCTCCTTTTTGAAAAACCTTTAAGACTTCTAAAATTACAGATTACATAGACTTCTGTAAGATATCAGGAAGTTTATCCTGTACAAACAGGTCAGAGTCAAGAAAATGTATGGAACTTCACTAATCAATTGATACACAGTTAAATTTTCCCGCAATTCGTTCAGTGGTAGTTTTCTGTAAAAGAAAACTATTGAGATGGCTATTTGTATGTCCGTCCGCACTTTTCCTGTCCGCCCTCTGATCTTAAAAACTCCTGAGGCTAGAGGGCTGCAAATTGGTATGTTGATCATCCACCGTCAATCATCAAACGTACCAAATTGCAGACCGCTGGCCTCTGTAGTTTTTATTTTATTTAAGGTTAAAGTTAGCCATGATCGTGGCTGAAGTTTCATGGTCCATGGCTGAGAGTTTCATACAGCATTAAACGCTGTACAGAAAACGCGATTCTTCGGCGCATATTTTACTTGTTTCACTAATGTTGCTGGTTATCTAAAATAACTCAAGAATCCCACAATAATTCAAGACAACAGAACCAAATTTTGAAACTAAAATTCCCAATACACCAAAGTCCATTTGTTGCATCCTGAAAGATTCCGATCATTTCAAATAGTTCCAGGAACCTAAAGAATATTCAAACATGCATGATATTCCGGCCATTCTAAAATTCCCAGAGCCTTCCAATCTATCTCAGCTGTTTGGAATCATTCAATACATTTAATCTATTCTGGCATTATAGAGTATTGCAGACACCTCGACGTTGCCATCAGTTTCTGAAACACTCCAAAATTATTCATTTTCACACTCCTTCGACAATGTTGGGTGTCTGGAATATATTCTAACGACTTAGCTTCAAGACTGACAATAGGAATACATGATTAAAATAAAATTCCAAAATTACACTCTGCCCTTAAATCGACCTAAAGAACGTTACTAAATTTATGGCCATGTTACCACTGAAGGAAAGTTCTTTCAAACACTTATGGAAGGAAGATTGAGTTGAACAAAACTAAATTAAATAATATCAGCTTATTTTGCATCATGACAAATCAAGAAATAATGAATTTAACATGGTAAAAAATTAAAAAAATTATTGAAGAAACGTGATTGAAAAGCGCTCAACATGTACACTGATCATGTTTTATGGAATCGATGGCTTACAGATAACCTGTATATAAAATATATCTTACTTTCATATGCAATTTCAGTATACTTTCAAATTTTATTCATCCTGACCGCCGCTTTGTTTCACCAAATATAGTCTTTCCCTATATTCCATCTCAAGCTTGTTAGATGTAACTGCTAGCAAATAAATGAAAGACTCAACCTTATTAATCCAATCTCCAGCTACTGTTGCTTTGTCCTTACTATTTCTGCTTTATTAAATTCATCGAGTTCCACCTTCTAGATAATGCATCCTTTTAGCCAAGTTATTTCATAATGCATCCTTTTAGGCAAGTTATTTCTAAGCTTGTGGGATTTTGCTTACTGAAACAGCATCTTCATCATATTCTAATTCTGCCAAGTTTCTATTGTTACGACAGTATAATCTCCATCTCCAAACATATTTTCATAATAAAATGCACGGGAAAAATAAGCAAAAAGGCGACATAACTTTCCTTGGCAGAACCTCAGTATGTACTGCAAATTCGCTGAGAAGACCTCATCAACTTTGCAGCTGCCTTGTTCATGGACAGTTTCAGTTAAATATATTGAACGTGGAAGCCACAGTGGTGTAATACCTTCCATAATACTGGTCTGTGGACGGTGTCAAATGTCATATCGTAATCTAAAGATACAAAACAGCTCTTACAGACAATTTTATCTGGGCAACTTCTGCATTTGTTACAACCAGCTTGTATACCTCGACGCATTTCTTCAATTTCTTCATCCAGACTTTTGAGGACAATCATATTAAGTAATTTTTTCTTAATGAGCGACAGAAGTGCATTGCCTCTGCAATCACTACATTTACTCGGGTCGCCTTTCTTTCATTTCTTTGCTATTTCAATTACCAACTAGCAGGCCGTCTCCCATCATTCCATTTAACGTAAAACATCCTCACGACTTAACAGTGATATCGAGCTGTCCCTCATTTTGACAGGCATTTTCCACTTTCCATTTTACCTGTGGGCATTCCATTAATCATTTTTGTGGAGATCCTAACGACAATGCCACTCCTGAATATTTGACTTCGTCAGTATCATTCACTCGCACTTATTGATGTTTTTATCTTTTCCTGCGATTCATTCTTAATCTCCACAATTAATTTGTTTTATAAGTTGCTTTTGCGTATGTCTAATCTTTATTGTATACAAGGTCTAGAGGAAATCCATGGTTTCCAT
The DNA here is from genome assembly GCF_040412425.1 of Macrobrachium rosenbergii. Lineage (NCBI taxonomy): Eukaryota > Metazoa > Arthropoda > Malacostraca > Decapoda > Palaemonidae > Macrobrachium > Macrobrachium rosenbergii. The sequence continues at coordinate 2,818,090 of NC_089780.1, read as the reverse complement.
CTTACTTCATGGTATTTGTTCCCTAGGAGACCGATACACTTTCCTGTTGTTAATCCAATCCTCATTGCCTGTACCTCTTCAGGCGTGGCTTACAAAACTGAGAATCTGTTTCAATATTCAATTACATAAGCCTCTCGATATTCATCTTCAACAAGCATTAAATATATCAAACTTAAATACTCTTTCACCCCGTGCCCCATATCATTCCTCAAAAATGTTCTTCTCACTCGATGGAATGCTGAGATTTAATTGGTTTCTATGACTGGTACCCGGAGATGTCCAAATATATGTAAGGACGTCCATGCGTTGATAAAGAACACCCCAATTGCAAGATTAAATCATTTTTTAATAAAGTTTAAAAATATATATAATCTATTTTTCAGGCAGTTTAATTATGAAAAGCATCACTAACTGTATTTTCCATCAAAGACACCTATCAATACAGTATATTATGTGCTAAACAGTAATCATGGTGTGCATCCTCCCTCTCTCTCCTTCATACTCTCGTAACCATAAAGTTGGTGATTTTAACCAAAGGCGATCTATTAAAAGCCCGTCTTTTGTCTTTTCTATTTGCAGATTCATTACGTATATCCCGTGGTTGGTGAAGGGACCCGCCTGATGCTGACAACTTCCCAGGAGGAAAAATCCCATGCGGAGACTGACGCGCGAGTTTCAGGCGTGGGAGGTTTCGTGAGATCTTAGGACGAAGTATCAGCTGAGAGCAGCTCAAACGCTGCTGTCAGTAACACAAGACCAAGTTTACTCACATCATTATATTGTACATAAAAAAATAAGGCTCTGACCGTACGAACCACGAATACTTGTACAGTGATTAAAAGTGTGTTTATAATGAGCTTGAGGTGAAACAAAAAATGACTTGAAGAAGAATGTATTCAAAACCAGTCCTAACTGATGTGCTCTTGAAAAGTTTGATAAGTAGTGGAATTGTAATGATATACAAAAAGAGTCAAAACGATAAGAATAAACATTTAACAGTCTATAACATTTCACGAACCAAATCTTCAGTTATGGCAAGAGTTTGTACATTTGTGCTAGAAGTGAAAAGGAAGGAGGAAAATTGAGAGAGACAGCTAACAGACCCGGAGAAAGAGATCTGGCAGCTGTTCAGCCGACATATATAATAATGGTAATTCTCAGAATCCCTTCAGTGAGAGTAGGAGCTTGGGCAAACAGGACAGTTCTCAGAAGGACCAATTCTCGACTTTGTGAATTAAGACCAGAGTTACTTGTAGAGTTGTGTGAATGTTTTCTAGGACAATTTACTGTGCCTGATTCAGCCAATGAAATTGCCTTTAGTCAAAGAAACCAAGAGTAGTACTGTGATCTTTTTTTTTTTTTGGTGGAGAAGTTCAACATTATTCGAAACTACCCTTCAGAGAGTGAGTAAGGTCACGCTACAGATAACAAATGCAGAAAGAAACTGACGCACTTTCACCAGGTTAATCTAAAAAAGAAAAATTTATGACCATTGGACCGGAGATTCTGCTGGCTAAACATATCAGCTGGACGTGAGAGATCAAATTGATTTCTTTTCCGTGAAGAAAAGCCTCAATTGACGGTGATCCATGAATTCTGAGAAAAATATTTATCTTGTAATTAATATTCTTATTCGTTTCCTTTTCATTATCAAATGGAGAACCATTTCTCAGTCCAGGCCTATGAGAAAGAATCTGGGAAAGAATGACATTTAAAACCAATTCTCTCACGTGAATTTGCAGAGCCTCAACTCACAAAAGGGTTCCATCAAAAATCTCCGAGATATATCATAACTTTTTTTTTTAGAAAGGAAATGAAGAACAGCCAAAGTGTTAAGGAAAAACCTTAATCTATCATGAAATTAGATGAATATGAAACGATTTGAGGTCTCTCATCGTTACAATGAATGACGAATGTACCGAGATAATGAAACTGGAAACTCCAAAACGAAGCATCAGGGTTCAAAGAAAAACAAAATATTTCCTTAAAAATGGTGTTGGAAAATCTGTAATACTTGTTTTTATCAGATCTAAGATGATGACTGATTAGCTCTGCAGTTTCCTTTATTGATGTGTGCACAAACAAAACCCTCTTTTTTTTTTTAATAAGAAAATGTTTGTAAAGGTCACAGAAAACGTACCGTTTCCTTCAAGACACTAACTTTTAGTCTGGTTACCCATTAAGATTAACAAATGAGACGCGACAAAGCAACTCCAAACCAAAGTTCCCGAACTGCGCTCTGGTTCGTATGTTTTGCAATTGGAATAAAACTCAGTTTAAAAATCAAACCGGAAATATATTTCCAGCTTTGATAATCAAGTCAATTAGAAGTATGTTTGCAGCTTTGATAACCAATCCATTTAATTTCAATTAACGTCCCGTAAAAGTAATTTTCTGTTATCATTTACAGCACGAAACGAGATTTCGTGCATCGTCCAATTAAGCTTTACAAACGACAAAATCCTAAATTTAAGAGCAGCATAAAACACCCTTCATTCATTTACAATCATTGGACAAAAATGTCGCTGCCTTCGTTTCCTTGCAGCCCTTAAAAGTAAGTATGTACACTACGGAATTGTAAGTATTGCCTTGACTCGCATTCTCCAGGAAGCAAAACCATTTTGAGACCATACCCAAGGAGTTGCCACAATCGTGCCAGGAACTCAAAATGAAAACCAGTAACGAGGAGAAGCAATCTCACAGATTGCAGTAATTAGCTGTCTGGATGTTGTGCCTAAAAACCCATACATGTAAACACCAGAATTCCTCCCACTCATCTCGTTTTATTCCCTCCTCTCTTGTTTACTATGTTGATTTTATTACTGATCGTACACTGTACATAAATATACGCATATGTGTATTGAAACACTGCATCTGCAATAACATTCACATACGAAGACAAAAAATACATGCATGATTACCTGTAGATCTCAATTATTCTAATACTGTCATTTATCAGCTACTAATTAACGAAGTAAAATTAACTTTACCAAACTTTAACTGACTAACCAGAAACCTACAATGTAAATAAAATAGAAACTAAAATGAAATCACTACAAGGTGTTGCATCAAACGATTATCAACCCACACAACCCATCCATGTTGCCAAAGACTATTGTCAGGTATCAAGTTGTATTCTCTTCTTAGACAAAAATATTTGAGATCTCACAAACACACACTTGTACCGTTCAAACACCCCTTTCCTTCTCATTGATCTCGGATATTTCTCTCGAAAACAGCTCTCTCCTTTGGAAATTTAATAAAAAATTGTACAATGAGCAAAAAATTAACATACACATATGCAAATTCCTAATTGGTCCAAATCTAATTGAGAGTTAAACTTTCCATTTTAGCACTATTTTCCTAAAAAAAAAAACATTGTTTTCTTCTATAGCTGGTGTTAGCTTATATATGTTATATATCACTGAAGAGTTAAATATACGAGTCTTGGATATCAAACCGACATCTGTTTCATTATCCTGTTTTCTTTAACAAAAGACACTTCAGTAACTAAAGGTTGTTATAATGAAAGCTTCAAGACACTTCTCCTACTCACCGGCTGAACTGAACTTCAGCACACATTCAGAAGAAATGGAATTAGCGAAGGAAAACCTAAGAAGTTGATAGTATTTTCGTTCCCATAAAGTGCATGGATGATTCTTCAGTAGGTATTGGAACGGAGAGTAAATCCAGAAACGAGTTTACTAATATCCTTCGGCAATCTGGGAGAACTTGGCTTATCGCAGTTCCTCTCCTAAGTGCCATCATGAATTAATTTTACATAATATATATATACACACACACACATATATATATATATATATACATAATATATATACAGGGTGTTTCGAAATTAGAGCACCCCCCTCTACAGCAAAAACTAAAATTGAT
>NC_089780.1:2799199-2809199 GCF_040412425.1 Macrobrachium rosenbergii | reverse complement strand
CAGTTTATTTTCAAAGAACTTCCGTGAACAAGTTAAATAACTTCTTGTACATTATACAAAAGTGAGAGACTGAACCAATTCTATCTTGGCATTTCAGAAGGTGGTCGAGGTAAGCTTTTTGACTCCTTCCCAATGGTGGGGACGTTTCATCGAGAAAAGTCACCTGTATCTGGCGCAAATAGTAGGCTTAGACCTCAAGCAAATTTATTACTCGAAAAGGTTTAGTCCCAAAGCAAATTGTTACTACTCGAAAAGCTTAACAGGTTCGACAAATGAAAGCTGCATGTTAAGATAGAAATTCCTTGCAATTGAAATGATGCAAAATACCTTCTCCAGTTTTCGTTACCTTTAAGTCACCAGTCTCATGCAAAACTAGAAAATAAAGTATAACAAAAGAAAAAAACTAATAAATGTTTTTCCTGGAACTATGACGCTGCGTTTCTCAGAATAACAGCAGGTGAGTAAATGATTATTTTCCCCAGGAAAAATGATCCCGCACCCCAACACCAACAAAAAAAATATCCGTAAGAACTGTTTCTTTTTTTTTTCTACGTAAATGCACGAGTGAAACGAAACGAGCAAATACCACATAATCTTCAAATAATTTCAACCTTATGAAATATGCGAGAATTCGCGTCACCCAAGTCTTATTCTCCTTTTCTGGCATGGCCTTTGAAAAGACTCCACGCTCCTAAACTTTGACGAAAAAAAACATAATTCTCCATAACTTTTTCACTTACCATGGAAGCTGACTATTGAGTTCTTAATGTTTTCTCAAGAAATTCAATTATTTCCCACCTCTTTCTCCCTTCTACACAATGAGAAGTTAGGTGTAAATATATCCTGAAACAACAGTACAGCATGGGCTGAGAGCTTCTCAAGGCTGGGTCTTCAACTGAGTCTTTCAGGAAAGATTCTCTCTCTCTCTCTCTCTCTCTCTCTCTCTCTCTCTCTCTCTCTCTCTCTCTCTCTCTCTCTCTCGGAAATGAACTTTTAAAGGAGTAGCTATATATGTTACAAAAAATGCCACGAATTACTCAAAATGTCTGGATTTTATGTACATAAATATATAAATTTCTGACTCTCATCAAGACCGGACCCCAGTCTTTCAAATGAGAGGCCAGGGTGTTACTAATTCAACCACACAAATCATAAAAGAAGCTGGAACCTAAGTACTCCGTACCCGAGGTTTATCCCAGGCAGGCTGTTCACTAACATACCACGAATTTTACCCAACTTCCCGACCCAGCAGTGAGACAACTGGTAGCAGTTCATTCGAATTATGCTATGCTCTATTAGAAGTACTTAGGTTTCAACTTCTTAAATGAATTGTGGGTGAACTGGTAACAAACATACATATACATATATATATATATATATATATATATATATATATATATATATATATATATATATATATATATATATATATATATATATATATATATATATATATATATATATATATATATATAAGGAATAGGTATACTAGTACTTGAGGAAACATTCTTAATTGCGACTAGTTTCGAGGTTCTAACATAGCCCATCGTCAAGCATCTAAAAATAACAAATAAATACAATGAAAAAAAACTCACTAAAATAAAATAAAATTAAACACATCAGAACGAACTACCAAGAATTAAAATTGAACAGTACCGTTTAACCTATAAAAGCAAGAATCAAGAGAGGAATAAAAGGCAATCAGAAAGATATTTACAGAAGATAGACACAGAATTACTAACAAAGCAACTCAACTGACCGTTCATTATAGCATAGTGATGCTTTTTCTCTGATGGAATATAATGTTTCACTAGACCGACTGGCTAATATTGAAAAAGAATCTATACTCAGAGGATGGTCATGCTGATGGGAATGGCACTAAATGCTTGTTTGCCAAGTGGCCTGTTTGTTCCAATTGATCGGCCTAGGTGTTCAAAGGCACGGACCCGAAACTGGCGCTTTGATTTACCAATATAAGTTGCATTACAGCAACTACATGTATACTTATAGACTACAGATGACTGTAGGTCTTTGGGCACCGTGTCTTTGAACTTGAAAAACTTTTGTACTACATTTTTTAGGCCTGAATATGACTCAGACTGACTTGAGGGTAAAATTCCAATAGTAATTTAGGTAAACTGTTTCTCAAGGAAAAACTGCTTTTAACCACGTAGGGCAAGGAAAAATAAATAGTAGCTTTGTTTACTGTCACTTTTGGGGGACGTGGACTCATTAGTTTTTGGAGTTGTTTACCAATGTATGTGTCAAATTTAGCATCGAAAAAGAATATCCTTGATACCAGAAAATTCAAAATGTAAGCTCAAATAATCGGAACAAATCTGAAATGCCCTAGCCACTATAGTTTTCACTAAGTTCCTCCTAAAATCAATGGATATAAAAGATGAAAATTTGGTCGAGTCCTGTGAAAGTTGGCTTTCTATACACCTCTTTTTGAAACTCACCATCTTTACGGCTTACGAGAACATCCAGAAAGGCCAGCTTTCCATCAGTCTCTGTTTCTGACGTAAATGTAATATTTTCATTCTTCGAGTTTAAATACTCTGGAAACAAAGGAATGTGAGTTGGAGATACGAAAATTAAAAAAAGTGTCATCTACATAGCGCCTATATAGAGGTGGTTTGAAAGATACAGGACATTCTCTTAACCATCTAACCTCAGAAACAGACTAATGGAAAGCTGGCCTTTCTGGTTCATCTACACTTTGGGAGGTATGAAGATGGTGTATTAAAAATATATTGAAGGTGTATGGGTCAATGGTCACTGTCATATGGGTGCTTACTTACTGACCACTGGTATTCTACTGCAAGAGCAGAGAAACGCATAGTGAAGTTTATGGCAGAAGAGGAATCATGGTTTACATCATGCTTTGTTGGTGATCCACTGTTCAGTAAAACTATATCATTACTGCTCAGTAATGTTACCCTATCTATCACATACATTCCCCCCCCCCCCAAGTGTATGTTTTACATTAAAATCACCCATTAATATGAATGGGGATGGCAGTTGGTCAATTGGGCGTTGAAGATCAGAAATATCTAATTGCCTGCTTTTGCCAGACATATGACAAAGGTGAACTTCCAATCTAGGCTACAGATACAACGAACTTGAGTACTGCATACCAGATAGTCGAGGCGTCTTCAGATTCGAACAGTCCATTCTTACAAATAATATGCAACTGCATCTGACCAATACTTTCGATTTACTTCTCAACCTACTCTGCTTCTCAACGTACACTACACTAACACAATCTATTTACATTATCTTATTATCAGTTCATGCTTAGGCCACATAAACTCCAGTAATAATAAAACAATGAAATTAGTTTTCCAATAATAATCATTATTCTTTTGAAGCCGCCTGCCTCCAACGATCAAGTCTTCCTGGAACATTCCAGTTACTCGAGAAACTCTTATATAACGTACGAGCAATGACAACAATCTTGCTAAAAGTTGGGCGGGGTAACCTCGGTCAAGTGATCATGCCACAGAAATCTATTGTTTACGCTTTAAAAAGGAAGACGCAAAAGAAGAAAGAAAATAAACAAGCAATAAATGTTTTATACAGAGAATGAAAGGACCGTTTAGAAATAACTGTTGATTATCTCCTTCATATCTGAAGAGAGGACTTGGCATTGTTGGAACCTTCCCCTTAATCCCAAAATCAAACTTCTCAAGAACTCTTCAGAGAAGATCGACTGCTCCTAAAAGGAGGCTTTGGGGTGGCGTTAAAATGGAGACGCTTATCTCATGTTGTGGACTCGGATGGGAAGGCCGTTAGATGTGAAAATATTGGAAATAACAAAGCAATAATATATATATATATATATATATATATATATATATATATATATATATATATATATATATATATATATATATATATAATCAATAAGCTACAAACGTCCTTTAATATCAATTCAGCTCTACCTCGAAATAATATATTTTCATATATGTTACCGAGCGGTGACATATATGAAAATATATTATTTCCGAGTAAGAGCAATTGGATATGAAAGGGAGGTTTGTAGCTTACTGACTGTATATGAATCACGGTGATATGATAAAAGTCATATATATATATATATATATATATATATATATATATATATATATATATATATATATATATATATATATATACATATATATATATATATATATATATATATATATATATATATATATATATATATATATATATATATATATATATATATATATATATTTTGCTACATTCACTCCAAAATACATACAGTAAGTGTATGGGGGATGTCTTTCATATAACTATTGTATGGTAGCAAGTTGTTTGCGTTGTTTTTGACTAGACACATGCAATAACCACAATGCCTCTTAATCGATCGATATCTTCACTACAAAGCGGAAAATCAAAATTAAAACCCAAATGAAGAAACTCTGACCTTCGCAGTCAGAGTTTCATTTAGTTCTTCACCCAGATCTTTGGATTTCTCTAGTGACAAGTATATATATATAAAAAAAAAATACGACGAAACCAAGAAATTAAGAGGACATAGTGGTTACTGCATATTTATTTACCTTGTGAAAAACGACACAAAAATCAATCACCATATAATAATAATTTGACAGACGTTCCGCATCTACTTACGATTATATTAGATGTATATATATATATATATATATATATATATATATATATATATATATATATATATATATATATATATATATATATATATATAGTTTGTTTGTGCGTGTACCTGATAAAAACTGTAAAGCTGGCGCAAAGATGAAAAATGTAAATAAACGAAACAAAGGTGGAAGGAACTAACTTTTTATTAAAGGTAGTAACTCCACCCTGACTGCTGTCGTGCACCCGTGATGTTCACTCACAAAAATTCTTTCAAAATCTTCTTATGTTTAGCAAAAACGTTCGTGTATCATTCTACTTAGAAACGAGCGACTAGTTTTAAACCATCTATAGCATCTTCTAGTAACCCTTCCGAGAACTCTGAATGCTTTGTTCCACTAAAAAAGTGCCGTCTGTAAGGTTTCCCTTTAGTTTTTGGTATAGCATCATGAATGACTTTGAAGGGTGGTTGAAAAAAAGTATACCTTAGTTTAACCAGACCACTGAGCTAATTAACAGCTCTCCTAGGGCTGGCCCGTAGGATTAGACTTATTTTAGGTTATTATTATTATTAAAATAGTTTAACCAGACCACTGAGCTGACCATCAGCTCTCATAGGGCTGGCCCGAAGGATTAGGATGGAATGACTAAGAACCAATTGGTTACCTAGCAACGGGACCTGCATCTTATTGTGGAAACCGATCCACATTATACCGAGAAATGATTTTCTATTACCAGAAATAAATTTCTCTAATTCTTCATTGGCCGGCCGAAAATAGCAGAGTGCTAGCCAAGAACTCGACCGATTGTCCAACGAAGAACTGAAGGGTGGTTGAAAAAACATACTTGACGTGTGCATTAAAAGACTCATATTCTCTGTCAAGGACAACACCCTGACTGAATCTGCTTTCTCTTTATGAGATTTATTCTATTAAAGGTTCGCCAACTACCCGTACAAAATCTAATCTAAATATATGCTGGATGCGCATACATTAAAGTCTAGAGCAGATAAATGATTGCCATGGGTTTTATGAAAGATCGGTGACCCATCATTATGCAAAGTCACTGGATCACTGCTGATATCCTCTGCTATTTTCCCTTCTGAATTCAAAACATCACGACCCCACATAGGATTAAAAAGCACAGAAATCGCCAGGTAGTATGAATATAGAGAGAAGATGAATTATCAAATACTTCATATCATTTCCACTGAAGCCACACCTGGGAGGCAGGTACAGAAAGCGAGCAGTCAACTGTTTGTCTAAAATTAAGTTATTGGCCAGAGCTAGCAAGGAAAAATTCAATGCTAGTCTTCGAGCAATTCTTTTTCCCTTAAACACCAAGGACCAAAAATCCTCCTGTGTTACGGTGACAAAACTATTATATTTCCCCAGAGTTCTATAATCTTATTGACGCTACCAAAGTATTGGAATTTATTCTTATGGTTATATTCAACCAGAATTTACTAGCCACTTTTTCCTCAAATACGTATGTAATTGTAATAACCACTATGCCCCGCCCTTAATTCCCCGAATTCTCCACACATTTTGAATAAGCTTGTCACTACAAAGCCTTAGATCCAATGCAAGAACATTTAGTAATTCTGATGTCTGCAGCAGGATTCGAATCCGTATCAAGATTATCAGAACGTCCAGGTACTTGAGGGAAGAGAGCAGTTCACGAATCATTCTAAATTCGGCATATTTAGATTTGGGTAAAATTCTTATGGTGTGTTTGCACAAGTTCCTCCATTACTTGTCAATCCAACTTGTACCGCATTATCACATTCATGAATGGGTGGAGATACTACCAAAAATACACCACTTTTCTATTTCTTATTTTGTTTCATTTCTACGGCCATTTCCTTCTTCACATTACACACACACACACACACACACACACACACACACACACATATATATATATATATATATATATATATATATATATATATATATATATATATTAGTATTATCTCTCAATCCATTACCTGTCTGTAGAGACAGATAGCTGCAGCCGAAAAATACAGTTATTGTTAGCTTCTTTTGTGTATTTTAATTCTGCGCTAATAATCAATTCCAAAGAAATTGTATACGTGTAAAATACACACAAAAACACAAACACACATCCATATGTATATACTGTACATATCGCCTATGTTTAAAGTGAGATCCAAGAAGCGATAAACAAAGGAAATAGATAATAATGGAATTAAGTAGGAAATTCAATAAAGGAGAAGGGATAACCGGTAACGATGAAAGGGGAGGAGAAGCGGAAAAGATTGTGAATTGATTTCTAATTATCTACATCAGAGAGAGAGAGAGAGAGAGAGAGAGAGAGAGAGAGAGAGAGAGAGAGAGAGAGAGAGAGAATAACCGAAAACAGGAGAGAGAAAATAAGTGAAAAGAAAGTCAGAGTCAGTGAAAAAAAGGGGAAAAAAGAGGAAAAGTAATATGACGAACATGATGAGGCGACAAAAAAAAAAAAAGGTAAAATAGAAAGAAGGAACATCCGGACAAAGGAAAAATCAAATCAAAGGAAATCGAATTTAGAGGAAAACAAATCAGTTTAAGGAGGAAATTGAAAAGCGAAAAAATCTCGCGTGGTAATAAGATAAAAAGAGAAAATCACAAAGGAGGATTTTAAAACATATTATAAAGACAGATAGGAAAGAACTGGGAGTGCAGAATGGTGAGTGGGAGATGGAGAACATTTTATTAGATTATGTATGTATGTATATATATATATACATATATATAATGTGCTATGTGTATGTATATGTATATTCCAATGAACCCCTTTAAATGTAGGCATTTCAATCATTCAACATGAAGGTCGACGACAAACTTCCAGAGTTGATAACTTCCAAAAATTAAATTGCTTCAGATATTTATACAGACGCTCTCATCAGCCACTCGTAGACACTAAATATATATTGTAGAACTCTCTCTCTCTCTCTCTCTCTCTCTCTCTCTCTCCTTACCAGGATTCTGAGGCCCTCTCATTCAAAGTCTTCTTTCACTAACAGAGCCAACACTTAATCGATGACCGGGTTCCCCTACCGAATAACAACACTCTCTCGTCGCCAACCTAATGTCTGCTGCCTTTCCACGTGCTCAGACCACCCAAGAGTCTCTGATCCTGATCTTTTTCATTTATAGACACCTTGAGTGGACATTCAAACTTGTCTTTCACATCAGGTGATTTAGCTCAAAAATCCTTTCTAAAACTCTGTCTTTTCCTTTCAAAGATATTCTCCTCTTTAGAATCCTTTGCAGAAATATTTATCATCTGTGCTTTGTCTATTTACATTTCACTTGTGCCTATTACAGTTCATTACACTTCCTCTTTAATCCCCGCATGGATCAGCAACATGCCTTCTTTCGCAATCCATAATATAGCATTTGCTTCTCCATTTCAGAGGTTTCCCCTTATTCATACAGCATTTTTCTGCTCAGCCGTAAACAAGTACTTTCCCTAGATTTGATGGCCTCTCCTCTTTTCACCAACTGTCTTTCACTATCTTCTGCCACTCCTCCAATCTATCTCAACCCAATTTTTAGTTTTCTGTAAAAGAAAACTATTGAGATGGCTTCGTCCGTCCGTCCGCACTTTTTCCGTCCGCCCTCAGATCTTCAAAACTACAGAGGCTAGAGGGCTGCAAATTGTTATGCTGATCATCCACCTACCAATCATTAAACATACCAAATTGCAGCCCTCTAGCCTCAGTAGTTTTTATTTTACTTGAAATTAAAGTTAGCCATGATCGTGCGTCTGGCACCGCTATGGGTGCCATTAACACAGGTTACCACCGGGCCATGGCCGATAGTTTCATGGGCCGCGGCTGAGAGCTTCATGGGCCATGATTGAGAGTTTCACACAGCATTATACGTTGTACAGAAAAGTGTTTTCACTTATCTTGAACCAGAATCACGCGTCTTTCCTTATTCCTCATGTCACTCCATACTACATATGAATTTAACTCACCCTTCAGTGTGATGCAATTTCACATCAAATCAGTCCTGCTTCCATCCACATATTCAGACAAATGCTTTTCTTTCGTCGTAAAATCTTCAAATGGTCCGCAATCATTCGGAGATACCCTCATCAAACCCCGCATCATGCCGTTATCAATTATATATATGAACCTCGCAACATTGCCCTTTGATTTCCTGTTTATAACCTTACTTTTTTTATAACAAATGTTTGATTCACACTCTCTTTCCATAGTCTGAGACACTCTCTTCTTCCACTTTTAATCTTTCTGCTCAGTGCATTCTCAGTTACAACCTTCCCATGCATCCCTCCTCCAGGTATACTATGTAACATCATGCGTCTGTAACTCTCAGTCACTTTCTTTAGCTTGCCACTTGTTTATTCAACTTTTCTCTAATCTTCGTGCACCTGGTACTAACAGAGCCATTCTTCTCGAATATGAACACCACTCTAGAACATCTCGCTTGCAATTCCATCAATTCTTGATTAAACCTTTTTTCTTTAACTGTCCTTAACCATTTTCACAAGCATTCTCAAATTTACAAGATTCAGAACTCCCCTCTTTTCTCCTCTATCTTAACAACTCCATTGACACAAGACTGCATCAGCTTCAGATATCTTTCCACGTACACCTTTTTTTCGAAGATCCCTATATAAAACAACAGCCTTTTTCTACGCAATCGTTTCGCTTTACTAAAATTTTTTCCAGAATACTTTCTTGGAACATCACAATTCATCTGACTTGGTCCTCGACTACATTAATCAATGTTCGGCATACCTCTGCAAGATTTTCCCTTTCGCCCTCCCTACAAATGCTCTTTAAATGACTTTACCATTCACTAACCTTCGTACTTCATTAATAAACTATGCACTGCTTTTATTCTTTTCTCTTCCTCTGAAATTATTCCTGCAAGCAGTCTCTTGAATTTTGCATTCCACCTATTTTCCACCTTTTTTCAGCTTGGGTAAGATATTTTGACATCTTTCTGCCTGTGCTCTATTGTCACATCCTTCTGAATCAACTTGACATACTCGTTCCCCGAACAAAGTGGCCTCTATTTCAGCTGTCCCCTAAACCAGGTAATGATCAGATTTACCTCTGGCCAAAACTCGTCTCAGTATCGCACAAAACTGATTATTCCATTTACTCAGCTACAGCAAATAAGCTGGAACATCTTTTTCCTCAACACTGTCTCTTTCTAAAGTACACCAATTAACACATGTTTTGAAAGCAAGTGTTCACAAAAATGAAGCCTCTTTCTTTGTGTGACAGGATATTAACTGAGCGATTTTAATGTATGTTCAGCAGACTCGACGCTCTAGTTCTAAATATAAAATTTAAAGCTGAATATGTAAAAGATGATAAGTAGATCTTTCC
>NC_089780.1:2781699-2794199 GCF_040412425.1 Macrobrachium rosenbergii | reverse complement strand
ACAGACAATATATATATATATATATATATATATATATATATATATATATATATATATATATATATATATATATATATATATATATATATATATATATATATATCTATATATATATATATATATATATATATATGAAAATAAGAAGGCCCATAAAACACTATTTAAACGTTGAAACCATATATTTCGGGCACTTGTTTCTGTGCCCCTGTTCACTGGTAGAATATGGACAGGTGGAAAGTTACAATGGTATATATACAAAAACATGAAGGTGTGGCCTTGGGCCTCCGATGTTAAGGAGGTGGCGTTTCTTAAGAAGGAGGAGATTGACCAAATTCCCTAGTGGTTTTTGGCCTCATTAGCTCCCGTTTGGCGATGGATCTGGCGGTCGCGTTTCTTGGGTCATCTTCTTCAAAAGGGGTGCGAGGATTAAGGTGTCAATGGCGTCCGATTTCAATGTCCTCCTGACAGGTTCATATTGTTGGTTTGATTGATGATAGCAGATTCCAGCATCTTTCTTTTGTACGGACAGCTACTCTTGAAAACCAACTCCGCCCCACTCCAATTAATGACATGCCCTGTATTTCTAATATGTAGGAAAATTCCCGAACTCTCCGAAGCGTAACGTACTGATCTTTTGTGCTCTGTTATTCTTTGCGAGAGCGATCTACCTGTCTCGCCTACATAAATGTCATGACAATTACTACTACGGTATCTTGTAAACTCCGGCTTCTTCCCTTTTGTTATTTAAGTATACGTTAACGAGCGAACTCCCGATGGATTTGGGATAATGGAAAATGAAAGGATTATTAGAACTGAGTTGCTCGGTGGCCTTTTGGATGTTTTCATCGTATGGAAGCTTTATTTTGTTGTTGAAATCTATTTGTCTGTTGTGAGTGGGACCTCTGTAGTATATTTTATTTGCTTTATTAATAGCCCTCTCGATAATGTGTGGTGGATAGAGCAGTTGCGTTAGGTGTTGGCGGATCATGTTAAATTCTTGATCCAGGTACTCATTTGAACATATCCTAAGTCCTCTGAGGAATAGGTTGCACCCTACCATGATTTTTACGGAGACGTCGTGGTAGCTTAAGAAATGAATGTAGGAGACAGCGAAGGTGGGTTTTCTATATACTGTAAATGCATACCTGTTCTGTTTTCTTATGATCAGTACATCTAGGAACGGCAGTTTTCCGTCCTTTTCCCATTCTGTTTTAAATTTTATGGTCGGAACTAGCGAATTTAGCCTATTAAAAATTCCTTAAAATCCCCAGCTATTGTCCCAGAAAGTAAAGATATCATCTACGTATCTAAGCCAGATCATGTTATGGGGTTTGATAGACGACAAAAGTTCTGTTTCGAAATATTCCATGTACAAGTTTGCTAGAAGGGGTGATAGGGGACTTCCCATGCTACAGCCAAATTTTTGTTTGTAAAAATTACCATTGAAAGAAAACACGTTGTTAGTTACACAGAGGTTGATAAGTTGTAAAGTTTTATCTATGCCAAGAGGAAAATGGTCTTCATATGGTTGTAACTTCCTCTCTAAGAAAAACAACACGTCGGCAATCGGGACTTTAGTAAATAATGAATCGACGTCTAGACTGAGCAGTTTGATGTTGTTTGAGGGATGTTTAAACTATTAAATTTTTGTATGAAATCTTCTGCATGTTTGACGTGGGAGGATGAGAAGGTTCCTAGAAAGGGTGATAACAAGTCTGCGAGCCATTTTGATAATTTGTACATGAAAGAGCCCCTGCTAGATATTATGGGGCGTAAAGGAATCCCATCTTTATGTGTTTTTCGGGAGGCCGTAAAAATAGGGGAGAGAGGGGTTGATTACCTTGAATGTCTCTAGTAATTCTATGTCTTTTTATTGCCCCTATGGTTCTAACTGATTTGTTAAACTGAGCAGCAATATTTGTTGTGGGATCTTTCGTTAATTTGTCGTAGGTCTCCGCATCGTTTAGAAGTTCTTGAACTTTATTGATGTATGTCTCCTTGTCTAACAGAACTATTTTCCCGTCTTTGTCAGATTTTGTGATGATGATATCCCCCCTTTTTTCTTAAGCTAACTAATGCATTTTGGAATCTTTTCGGGAGCGAATTTTTGTTGTTATTTTGCTCCAAGACATTTAGCAAAATGCCTTTGAGACATACATCTTTCTTGTCATAGTTGTTTTTGCAAAATGTTTATCAAAAGCAACTAGGAAATTAAGATTACTCTCAGGACCAGGTTTTAGAGCGAATGAAACTCCAAGATTTAAAACGGTCTGTTCTTCTGCAGTGAGGGGATGGTTAGAGATTCAGCACATTATTGGGAAGGCCAAGATTATTCCATACGCTGTTCCTAATCAGTCTTTTTAATTTGTAGCACAAATTTCTGGAGTGGGACTCACTGTTTTCAATAGCACCTGATAGCACAAAATATGAAAGATATCTGTACATACCATCATCCCTGCACATGAGGCGAAGTGACGTGGCTAGCTCACTTATTTTTCTTCTAATCACATAGATGTCTTGGTGTGTGGCTTGTATTCTGTCTTGGAGGAATGTGCGGATGGAGTCCGGAAATGGGTCTGACGCCGATGTCCAACGCATGAAACCGTACATTTTGGGAGAAACTTGTTCCTGTAGGCATTCTTGTAGAAAATTTCTCTGATTCTTCCTCTTGTGTAACCCATGTACTAGCCGTTCGTACCGTCTGAAGATGTGCTTGACAGCTGGGTTGAAGCGAAAAACTGGCGTAAACTGTGATGTTCCATAATGGGCAAAAATGAATGTCTTTTCCTGTAATACTACAGTGTAATATGAAAATAAGAAGGCCCATAAAACACTATTTAAACGTTGAAACCATATATTTCGGGCACTTGTTTCTGTGCCCCTGTTCACTGGTAGAATATGGACAGGTGGAAAGTTACAATGGTATATATACAAAAACATGAAGGTGTGGCCTTAGGCCTCCGATGTTAAGGAGGTGGCGTTTCTTAAGGAGGAGGAGATTGACCAAATTCCCTAGTGGTTTTTGGCCTCATTAGCTCCCGTTTGGCGATGGATCTGGCGGTCGCGTTTCTTGGGTCATCTTCTTCAAAAGGGTGCGAGGATTAAGGTGTCAATGGCGTCCGATTTCCAATGTCCTCCTGACAGGTTCATATTGTTGGTTTGATTGATGATAGCAGATTCAGCATCTTTCTTTTGTACGGACAGCTACTCTTGAAAACCAACTCCGCCCCACTCAATTAATGACATGCCCTGTATTTCTAATATGTAGGAAAATTCCCGAACTCTCCGAGCGTAACGTACTGATCTTTTGTGCTCTGTTATTCTTTGCGAGAGCGATCTACCTGTCTCGCCTACATAAATGTCATGACAATTACTACACGGTATCTTGTAAACTCCGGCTTCTTCCCTTTTGTTATTTAAGTATACGTTAACGAGCGAACTCCCGATGGATTTGGGATAATGGAAAATGAAAGGATTATTAGAACTGAGTTGCTCGGTGGCCTTTTGGATGTTTTCATCGTATTTTTACGGCCTCCCGAAAACACATAAAGATGGGATTCCTTTACGCCCCATAATATCTAGCAGGGGCTCTTTCATGTACAAATTATCAAAATGGCTCGCAGACTTGTTATCACCCTTTCTAGGAACCTTCTCATCCTCCCACGTCAAACATGCAGAAGATTTCATACAAAAATTTAATAGTTTAAACATCCCCTCAAACAACATCAAACTGCTCAGTCTAGACGTCGATTCATTATTTACTAAAGTCCCGATTGCCGACGTGTTGTTTTTCTTAGAGAGGAAGTTACAACCATATGAAGACCATTTTCCTCTTGGCATAGATAAAACTTTACAACTTATCAACCTCTGTGTAACTAACAACGTGTTTTCTTTCAATGGTAATTTTTACAAACATAAATTTGGCTGTAGCATGGGAAGTCCCCTATCACCCCTTCTAGCAAACTTGTACATGGAATATTTCGAAACAGAACTTTTGTCGTCTATCAAACCCCATAACATGATCTGGCTTAGATACGTAGATGATATCTTTACTTTCTGGGACAATAGCTGGGGGATTTTAAGGAATTTTTAATAGGCTAAATTCGCTAGTTCCGACCATAAAATTTAAAACAGAATGGGAAAAGGACGGAAAACTGCCGTTCCTAGATGTACTGATCATAAGAAAACAGAACAGGTATGCATTTACAGTATATAGAAAACCCACCTTCGCTGTCTCCTACATTCATTTCTTAAGCTACCACGACGTCTCCGTAAAAATCATGGTAGGGTGCAACCTATTCCTCAGAGGACTTAGG
This sequence comes from Macrobrachium rosenbergii, assembly GCF_040412425.1. NCBI lineage: Eukaryota > Metazoa > Arthropoda > Malacostraca > Decapoda > Palaemonidae > Macrobrachium > Macrobrachium rosenbergii. The sequence continues at coordinate 2,789,883 of NC_089780.1, read as the reverse complement.
ATATGTTCAAATGAGTACCTGGATCAAGAATTTAACACGATCCGCCAACACCTAACGCAACTGCTCTATCCACCACACATTATCGAGAGGGCTATTAATAAAGCAAATAAAATATACTACAGAGGTCCCACTCACAACAGACAAATAGATTTCAACAACAAAATAAAGCTTCCATACGATGAAAACATCCAAAAGGCCACCGAGCAACTCAGTTCTAATAATCCTTTCATTTTCCATTATCCCAAATCCATCGGGAGTTCGCTCGTTAACGTATACTTAAATAACAAAAGGGAAGAAGCCTGAGTTTACAAGATACCGTGTAGTAATTGTCATGACATTTATGTAGGCGAGACAGGTAGATCGCTCTCGCAAAGAATAACAGAGCACAAAAGATCAGTACGTTACGCTTCGGAGAGTTCGGGAATTTTCCTACATATTAGAAATACAGGGCATGTCATTAATTGGAGTGGGGCGGAGTTGGTTTTCAAGAGTAGCTGTCCGTACAAAAGAAAGATGCTGGAATCTGCTATCATCAATCAAACCAACAATATGAACCTGTCAGGAGGACATTGGAAATCGGACGCCATTGACACCTTAATCCTCGCACCCCTTTTGAAGAAGATGACCCAAGAAACGCGACCGCCAGATCCATCGCCAAACGGGAGCTAATGAGGCCAAAAACCACTAGGGAATTTGGTCAATCTCCTCCTTCTTAAGAAACGCCACCTCCTTAACATCGGAGGCCTAAGGCCACACCTTCATGTTTTTGTATATATACCATTGTAACTTTCCACCTGTCCATATTCTACCAGTGAACAGGGGCACAGAAACAAGTGCCCGAAATATATGGTTTCAACGTTTAAATAGTGTTTTATGGGCCTTCTTATTTTCATATTACACTGTAGTATTACAGGAAAAGACATTCATATATATATATATATATATATATATATATATATATATATATATATATATATATATATATATATATATGTTATATGTGTGTACATATGTATGTATATATATATATATATATATATGTATATATATATATATATATATATATATATATATATATATATATATATATATATATATACTATATGTATATATATATATATATATATATATATATATATATATATATATATATATATATATAATATATATATGTGTGTATGTATATGTATATATATATACTATGTATATATATATATATATATATATATATATATATATATATATATATATATATATATATATATATATATATATATATATATATATATATATATATATATATATATATATATATATATATATACATATATATATATATATATATATATAGATATATATATATATATATATATATATATATATATATATATATATATATATATATATATATATATATATATATATATATATATATAAATATATATATATATACAGATAAAATCAAAAATGTGGAGTGCTGCAGGGCCTTTCGACACTAGTCCTTTGCTTAGCAGTCTGCTAAGTAAAGGACTAGTGTCGAAAGGCCTGCAGCACTCCAGTGTTCCATTCTTTCGTGAATTGTATCTTTATTTACATATTTATCACGTTCCATATTTTTTATGATTCAGTTATACATATATATATATATATATATATATATATATATATATATATATATATATATATATATATATATATATATATATATATTATATATATATATATACATATATTAAATAGAACCTACTGGTCACTTTTTACCAGACCAGATAGGTGTGTAATCGTTATTAGCCGGAATGCCCTCTTAACTAACCGATTTCTTCACAATTTGGAAATGATTGTCACTAAGAATTCTTGAACCTAATTAAGAAGACTGGCGAACCTTTGGGGGCATTTGGGCCTTATCTTTGAAGTTCTTGGACCCTCTCCAGGCCCACTTCCCCAGCCTGGCAGGATACCTGCCTTCCTCCGAGGAAGCAGCCTCTGGGCCAGTCCCTTCCCTTCAAAGCTGCCTTCAAGAGATTGGCGAGCCTTGGGGGCTTTTGGGCCTTATCCTTGAAGTTCTTGGGCCCTCTCCAGGCCCACTTCCTCAGCCTGGCAGGATACCTGCCTTCCTATGAGGAAGCAGCCTCTGGGTCGGACCCTTCCCTTCAAAGCTGCCCTCAAAAGACTGGCGAGCCTTGGAGGCTTTGGGGCCCATCCTTGAGGGGCTTAGGTCCTCTCCAGGCCCACTTCCCCAGCCTGGCAGGATACCTGCCTTCCTCCGAGAAAGCAGCCTCTGGGTTGGACCCTTCTCCTCACCATACTCTTTGCTTTCTCTTACCCAGCTTTTCAAAAATGACACTTGTTCTCTCTGAAGGCTTCCAGATGATTCGAAGCATCTCGGAGATTGTTCCTGGAGACTTCGGAGTTCAGCATATGTGCGAATGGCATTTCTCGTGTTCTTCCAGGAGCTGGAGACTGAAGGATTCCAAAATGTCTTCAATGAAAATCCCAAAGGTTTTAGATCATTTTAACATCACGTTAACCATTACTTAATAGTTCTTTTTCTGACACATAAGTAGCTTCTTTACTTTAAGGAGTTGTCATCTATAATCTTATGGGATTCTCTCTTACTGATATATATATAGATATCTCCCAACAATGAGAGAAGACTTCTGGGTATTCTTGAAGACTCCAGGAGCCTTTGAAGCAGTCTTCAGCTCCTGAAGCATTCCTGGAGAATCCAATGGGCGTTTCCAAAGGCTTCAGTGCCTGGAGATCGTCTTGAAGCCTTCAGAAGCCCCTGAAGCCTCCAGAATTCATCTTCAAAAACGTGGGCTGCCTCCAGTGAAATCTTCTAAGCCTTTTGTCTTCAATTTCTTCTCCATAAAACTCTGTTCTTTAGTGTTGTGCAAGAAATCCAAAGGTTACAGAGCCTGGAGATTGTCTTGAAGTCTTCAGAAGCTCCAGAAGCCTCGGGAATTCCCAGAAACTTTTGGAATTCCTAGATTCCCTACTGTCACCCAGGGATGACAAGAATGGTCCAGACAAGATCTACTTGGAACATGGAGGGTAATATACCTAAAGTTCTGATCTTTATACCAGTACTACGCAGCTCGGCGGTCTTCCACCTGGGAGGCACTGCAAAGCCTTGGGGCCATCAATAAAGGTCTGGTAACCAGCAAATTGAACAGGGGCTTAGTGCGACGTGAATTTTTCTTGTATCATTAATGTATAATGATTAAGTGTTTTGCAAATGTTTAGGATTTATTGAGTGTTTAGTGAATGTTTTGTTTAGGGTTTAGTGAATGTTTAGTGTATAAGTATTCTGTAAATGTTTAGTTTGTAAGTATTCAGTGAATGTTTAGTAAGTGTTTAGTGAATGTCTTGTGAATGTTTAGTGTGCAAGTATTATCCACTGAATGTTTAATGAGTGTTTAGGGTTTAGCAAATGTTTAGTGCGTAAGTGTTTAGTGTTTTGTGAACCTTTATTGCATCTTAGTGTTTATTGAATGATTAGTGTGTAAGTACTCAGTGAATGGGTTTAGTGAATGTGTGTGTTTAGTGAGTGCTTAGTGTTTAGTGAATGTTTAGTGTGTACAGTAAGTATTCATTGAATGTTTACTGTGTAAGTATTCAGTGAAAGTTTAGTAAGTATACAGTGAATGTTTAGTGGGTATTTAGTGAATGTGAAAATTAGTGTTTAGTACATGTTTGGCGTGTAAGTGTTTAGTGGGTGTTTAATGAGTGATTAGTGAATGATTGTTGACTGTTAGTGTTTAATGAGTGTTTAGGGATTTAATGTGAATTTTGGGGTTAGTGAGTATTTAGTGTTAATGAGTGTTTTGGGTTCAGTGAGTGTTTAGTGTATAGTGAGTAATTTGTGAATGTTTATTGAGTGTTTAGTGTATAGTGAGTAATTTATGAATGTTTATTGAGTGTTTAGTGTATAGTGAGTAACTTGTGAATGTTTATTGTATAGTGAGTGCTTAGTGAATGTTTAGCGTTTGATGAATGTTTAGGATTAAGTGAGTGTTTAGTGAATGTTTACCGAGAGTTTGGGGTACAGTGAGTATTTAGTGAGTGTTTAGTGTTATTGAGTGTGAGTGTATACTAAGTGCGTGTGTGTGTTTAGTGAGTGAGAGTGTATAGTAAGTGTGAGTGTGTAGTAAGTGTAAGTGTATTGTGAATGTTAGTGTTTAGTGACTGTACATGACTGTTTAGTTAGTGTTTAGCGGCTGTATGCAAAGAAAATCCCGTAATGTACAGGAACCATTTGTGCCAAACACTGCTTAGGTCCAAGAGCAGATGCTTAGTCCTTGACCACACTGATTGGAGTGCTTAGGCCAACCTGTTTCTGTAAGGTAATTTTTCTCTGTGAAATTGGGTAAAAAAAAAAAAAATAATAATAATAATAATAATAATAATAATAATAATAATAATAAACTATACTTTATTACTATTTTTTATTATTATTATTATTATTATTATATTATTATTATTATTATTATTACTACTACTACTACTTGACCCAATTTCACAGAGAAAAATTACCTTATAAAAACAGGTTGGCCTAAGCACTCCAACCATTGTGGTCAAGGCCTAAGCATCTGCTTTTGGATCTAAGCAGTGTTTAGCACAAATGGTTCCTGTACATTACAGGATTTTCTCTGTATACAGTCACTAAACACAAACTAAACAATAATGTACAATCACTAAACACTAAAATTCACAATGAACTTACTCTCACTAAACACTCACACTCAATAACACTCAACATTCACTGAATGCTCAACACTCACTAGGCACTCACTATACATTAACACTCACTAAATACTCATAAAACACTAAACACTAAATACTCACTGTACCCCCAAACACTCAGTAAACATTCACTAAATACTCACTTAATCCTAAACATTCATTAAACACTAACCACTCACTAAGCATTCACAAAGCACTCACTATACACTAAACACTCAAACATTCACTAAGCACTTACAATACACTACTCATTAAACACTAAATAATCACTAAACCCTAAATGCTCATTAAATCCCTAAACACTCATTAAACACTAAACAGAAAACAATCAATGAACATTCACTACTCACTCATTAAACACTGAGTGAACACATACATCTAAACATTCACTAAACACTAATTTTCACAAGACATTCACTTAACACCCACTAAACATTTCACTGAATACTTAATAAACATTCACTAAATACTAACATTCACAAAACATTCACTAACCTTAAGCACTCACTAAACATTCAGTGAATGCTTACACACTAAACATTCATCAAAGACTAACAATCAAAATATTCACTAAACCCTAAACACTCACTAAACATTCAATGGATGCTTACACATTAAACATTCACCAAAGACTAACAATCACAAAATATTCAATAAGCCCTAAACACTCACTAAACATTCACTGAATACTTACACACTAAACATTCACTGAATACTTACACACTAAACATTCACTAAACCCTAAACACTCACTAAACGTTCAATGAATACTTACAAACTAAACATTCTCTAAACACTAAAATTCACAAGACATTCACTATACACTCACTAAATATTTACTGAACACTTACACACTAAACATTCACTAACATTCACAGAACATTCACTAAACCCTAAACATTCACTGAACATTCACTGAACACTTGAAAACTAAACATTCACTAAATACTAACATTCACAAGACATTCACTAAACATTCACTGAATACTTACAAACTAAACATTTACAGAATACTTACACACTAAACTTTCACTAACATTCACTAAACCCTAAACTAAACATTCACTAAACACTAATAAATCCTAAACATTCGCTAAACACTTGCTCATTAAACATTAATGATGATAAAGAAAATTCACAATCGCTCTAAGTCCCTGTTCAATTTGCAGGTTACCAGAGCTTTAAAGATGGCCCCAAGGCCTTGCAGCGCCGCCCTGGTGGAAGACCACCGAACTGTGTACTACTGGTATAGCGAAAGCAACTCAAGTATATATCCTCTATAATGCTTATATACAAGGATATACATTACATATATATATATATATATATATATATATATATATATATATATATATATATATATATATATATATATATATAATATATATATATATATATATATATATATATATATATATATATATATATATATATATATATATATTATATATATATTAGTGTTTGTGTTCGTCAGGTGCAGTTCTGCTTATATAAATACACTCCTGGAATATGCCTCTGTTTTCAGTCAAATTCATCAACTTGGCAGAGTAAATGATCAGAGTAAATTTTGAAAAAAAGGGGGATTCAAACTAAAAATGAATTATGGCACTAAAAACTTACATCTATGTGTAATTCCACGTGCTTTAATCATTTTTGGCGCCCATGAGATAGCTAATGAGGTTATTCATTTTTATATGTCACGAATGAAACATAATGACGCTTTTAAGCCAATTACTCATTTCTCCAAATTAAATTTGCCTCTACTGGCCTCATGGAAAAGGTGACCCCCTCTCTCTCTCTCTCTCTCTCTCTCTCTCTCTCTCTCTCTCTCTCTCTCTCTCTCTCTCTCTCTCTCTCTCTTCTTTCTCTAGCTCACACAAAATGACGTGAGAATTCCCTTAGTGTTGCTAATATCTTTCCAAGAGCGACTTTGCTTCAGGAGAACGGCGCAGGAATCAAATCCTAAGCAAACGGCAAATCAATCTCTCAAACATGGGTTTCCTTTTGTACTATAATGATGATGCCAAATTCATCGGGGATATCTTCTCTGTAATACAGTCCTTCACACACAGTCAAGGAATCATTCATTCATTCGTTTTGGAAAGGCTTTGTAGCGAAAAGCGAATCCAAAAAGTTTCAAGAAATCGCAAGTCAAGTGGGCAAAGAAATCTAGAAGTTATAAAGGCATTGTGGTTATTAAAATTACAAACATTTATGGTTAAAAGTGACCAGGAAATTTTTTATATATATATATATATATATATATATATATATATATATATATATATATATATATATATATATATATATATATATATATATATTTATATATATATATATATATTTATATATATATATATATATATATATATATATATATATATATATATATATTTATATATATATATATTTATAATGTGTTTCTAAAATAAAATATACAAGTAAAAAATGCGCCGAAGTTTCCTCGGCGCAGCAAATTTTCTGTACAACGTATAGTTCTGTATGAAACTCTCGATGAGCTGCAGTATGAAACTCTCAGCCACGACCGGGCAACGCTCAGTCGCTCCCCAAATGAGGTCAAATGAAGATGCGGCGGCGGCTGCAACTCTAATGTTGCCAGACACACGATCATGGCTAATTTTAACCTTCAATAAAATAAAAAAAAAAATAGAGAGGCTAGAAGGCTGTAATTTGGTATGTTTGATGACTGGAGGGTGGATGATCAATATACCAATTTGCAGCCCTCTAGACTCAGTAGTTTTTAAGATCTGAGGGCGGACAGACAGAAAGCCTGCACAGTAGTTTTCCTTTACAGAAAACTAAAACATTAACAATCCAAGACATTCTGAGTGGGTGAATATATATAAACCATTTGTGAAATTGGTTGTGCACAAAAAATGGCATATAAAAATTATATATATTGGAAAGACTGGTCAAGATCTCGATGAGACAATTTACAACATGAACACTGTGCCTGTTATGAAACGTATGCGCCAAACTCTTTATTTGTTCACAAGAATGATGAAATCATGTCATAAAGACAGGAAAAATCCAGAAGATATCTTAGCATGTAATGGTTTTAAAACGAAGAATGTGAGTTTCATCCATAATTAAATGCGAGGCACAAAAGGGGAATGTAGAAACTGGATGCTTTCGGTGTTAAAGATAAACGAGATTTTGAAATGACTTTGAATACCAGCAAGAGATTACTTTTTAAACATACATATACGTGTCCGCATGTATGAAATTTCCATATTTATAGAATATTTATTCTAGATTCGACAATTTAAAGTTTGGAGGGTAACTAGCCTTGCATAAGCTACTTAGCCTGATGAATTGCGTTGTTGGATGTTGGAAATAGACTGGTATTCCCTTCACACCTTTGGGCTGTTTCACGGTTTTGTGACAATGGATTGCTTTTTTGTTTTATTTGTAACT
>NC_089780.1:2771699-2779199 GCF_040412425.1 Macrobrachium rosenbergii | reverse complement strand
TTTTGTTTTTGTCCATATCAATTTTCGTTTATGCTGTAGAGGGAGGGCCCTCTAATTCCGAAACACCCTGTATATACATCCAAATAATAACGAATTCACTATACATTGGGAATGTCTTACACCCAAGGCTATTATAATTGATAAGTGCAACTGATCTGGCCAGGATTGGAATCTCGGTCTTTAGTTTACATGAAATGATAGACTCAGACTTTGACCATTCAGCTACTAAGAGAGACACGAGTTAATCTCGCCTCTGTTGTGCAGACTCATTGTGAATTCAGTTCTGTATTTAGAATCGAGATTAGCCCTTCTCCACCGTGACAGCCAACTTTTTAGTTTGTAACAGTTGGCTAATTATGAATTTTTGTACCTGATGCATCAGTGACTTTTTATATTCATGTGTGTTTTTGTGTCCCTGTGTAAGTGATAACCGGACTTGCAGTTGCCGCAAGTTCATTAGGAATGGATTAAATCTTTTTTTAATCAATATAAAACTGTAAATCACATTTTCCCTTAGAACAAGAAGTACAGATGTGCAGAGCTTTCAAACAGATAATCACAGAGGAGTTTGCAGTATAAGAACTTGGAATAACAAATACCCCAGCACACTCGACTGGATGACCAAGAGACTTCATAGCTGTCAAAATACAGAGATTGAAGTTTTAACATGAAATGGGTCTTCGCCCCAAAACCCAGATTTAGACTTCACCAAAGTTACGGGGTTTTTTTTATTCACTATCATTACACGTTAAACAGAATGAGCAAATAATATTCCAGGCTCTTCCAAGTAAAACACATATGTAAATCTGAGACATGTTTTACAACTCATTGATGGTAGTCTGTAGTTAGTGTCTCAAACAACCTACTAACAGATGTGTACATGCACATGTACATATTTAATGTCGATGAAAAAGATCAGAGCACTTGAAACGAATTGTTTGTGTAGCATAGGTGGTATACAGTAGAATAAAATAGAGAATTTTCGTTCTTAGGAGTAAATTATTGCCAATGAAAAGTGGATTCGATATTATTGGGTTATTCGTTTCTTCACAACTGAAATTATAATATAATATATATATATATATATATATATATATATATATATATATATATATATATATATATATATATGTATATTATAGTATTTTTCCAACAGTAATCAATTCCTCCTTGCATGTGGTGACTCCAGTGTTACAATAACAGCAGTCACGGTAACATTCAAACTTGATTAGTGGACCGTGGATAAACGCCTTGTACGGAAATCGTTTTGATGCATAGATAAACAGACTTATGGATATATGTAAAACACTAAAAAAACTCACAGTGTCCAAGTATTAAATACACATAATAAAATCCTTAGTGATCCACCTTGTACGTAAATGTTCAGAGATTGTAGTGTCGAGTAAAAGAATATTCTCAAGAAGGGAGAGGAAGGACAAACCGTCAAGTCTCAAAAGGTTTGACTGGAAAGGATTCCTCCCTTAATCTCCAGACTACGGCAGTTTATTATTATAAAGATAGTAACCAGACCACTGAGCTGACTATCAGCTCTCATAGGGCTGGCCCCAAGGATTAGGACGAAGTACCAGGTCTAGGCCATAGGCCAAGCACTGGGACCAAATAAGTCATTCGGTGTGGTGACGAATGAAAGACATTTAAAATAAAATAAAAAATTAAATTAAAATAAAAAAAAAACTGCACAAAGCATATGCTTTTACACTGGAACATAGATATTCAAAATAAAAAAAAATTAAATTAAAATAAACTGCACAAGGCATATTCTTTTACACTGGAACACAAGCACACATTAAATACAATCACTCATGTTGCCATACGTCAAAAAAAAAGAATATTAAAATTCAGAATAAGTTAAGTGACATTTTTAAATTTCGTTTTTTAAAGTTCATTCAGCGCCGTATAGGTTTTTGTATTTTCATTATTTACTGATTTATTTTTATATTACCAAGTGCCCAGGAGCTGCTTAGGATTATGTACAGATATTAGTGTGATTGCACTTGGGAAGTTATTCTGGACTTGATGCAACAATTAATTAAGCTAAGAAACAACCCTACGCGCACACACACTGACTGGGAATTTACGTTTTTATCTTCAACTTGAATCATTTCCTGTAGTCTTTAAATCAAAACATTTACAGTGGTCGACTAAACATCAAATTTCTATGTTGTACGTTGAAAATGTTCAGTACACATATACTCACTAGTTATCGCTACTAACTGATGATTTAAATAAACCTCAAATATCGATAAATCACAAAAGATGGTCCCTTGTCTTATTATCATCCCTTGCTTACCAAATTATTCAGTTTCAAGAAAATTTGTTCTACACATATATATATATACCCTTATACAGGGAAATGTCTGTTTGCGCGCGCGCGCGCGCGCGCGCGTGTGTGTGTGTGTGTGTGTGTGTGTGTGTGTGTGTGTGTGTGTGTGTGTGTGTGTGTGTGTAGTTCTTCCAGGTATATCGGAGGTTTTAGAGACATCATTAGCCCAAAGGAGTTCATTGTGTACATTGATACGTGGCCAGTACTTGTTAACAAAGTTATGCTACTGAATTAGAGCTAAATTCTTGGTCCCTCGTGGTGGCTTAGCTCTCTGTATAACTTTCGCGCTGCTGGAAATTTAAAGAGATATATGGTGACCAATAGTTCTGCAAATCTTAAACAGTTCTCCAGGGAAGCTTAAATCCAATTGAAGAACAATAAAGTTTATGGGAATGAGCCTTTCGAAAACTTCCTGTATTACAAAATATTTGAGATAACTTTATGGTTATGCAAACTTTGAAGCTCGGTCTTGATTCTATATCCTGAACTTGCAGTTTATGTGCAGTTTCTCTCAAACTTTTCCGACGTTAGACCTGGCTGCACAAAATAAAAAAAAAATCCTGGAACAAAACAATAAAGTCGTGTCAAAAGTTAAACTAAACGAGTACAAATATGTTCGAATCACACGAATTAATTTATCGATTTCCAAACGGAGCAAACCTTCCGTATTTGTCCACCAAATTATTGCAGTGATCCAGACATCCACATTTATCGAAATCTAACGGCACTGCCATGTTAACATAGAATTTACCAGCGGAACACGTCAAAGGCCACTCTACAATTCACGAAGTAATTACCGAATTTAGAAATGAAAACGCAATTTCAAACTTGTTTTCAGAGAAAGTTTCCACTGTTGGTAAAGGAGTTTACGCTCGTGGAATGATGTAAACATTCAGTGAAAAAACGAAATATTTTACAAGTCAGCAATTGGCTGGTAGTCTTTATATCTAGACAATATTAACAAAAGGATGCTCATTTAACCATCTGGTGTATCATAATCACGATATAATGCTTGGGATAAATTTTAACCACGCGCTGTTTTACACCATCCAAAAGTGCCTTCCAGCATAATTTATATATATATATATATATATATATATATATATATATATATATATATATATATATTCTTCTTCTTCTTCTTCTTCTTCTTTTAACGTGCTTTTATTCCCATTTTTGTATGGGGTAAGCACGATGCCTTCTATATATATATATATATATATATATATATATATATATATATATATATATATATATATATATATATATATATATATATATATATATATATATATATATATATATAATATAGTTATATATATTATATATCTATATATTTTATTTTATATATATATATATTTTATATAATATATATATATTTTATATATATATATATATATATATATATATATATATTATAATATATATATGTGTGTGTATATATATATATATATATATATATGTGTGTGTGTGTGTGTGTGTGTGTGTGTGCAATGATGACTCCCTTATTCAAATGTTCACTGGTAGGGCAGACAATGCATCAATTTGCGTTTTTGCCCACGGCAGTAAAACATCTATTCAACTAAGCGTGAGAATTTTACTTTTTCTTCTTTGTATGAACTGAAAAAAAAAAAACTGAAGCAGCACAATACTGTGGCTTAAGAAGGGCTGAACGGTCAGGAAATACAGGTTAGTGTCAAAGAGGTAAAAAGGATAATATAAGTGAAAAGAAAGTGGTAAAAAGGATTGTATAAGTGAAAAGAAAGTGGTAAAAAGATAGTATAAGTGAAGAAAGTGGTAAAAAGGATTGTATAAGTGAAAAGAAAGTGGTAAAAATGATAGTATAAGTGAAAAAGTGGTAAAAAGGATTGCATAAGTGAAAAGAAAGTGGTAAAAAGGATTGTATAAGTAAAAAGAAAGTGGTAAAAAGGATAGTATAAGTGAAAAAGTGGTAAAAAGGATTGCATAAGTGAAAAGAAAGTGGTAAAAAGGATAGTATAAGTGAAAAGAAAGTGGTAAAAAGGATTGCATAAGTGAAAAGAAAGTGGTAAAAAGAATAGTATAAGTGAAAAGTGGTAAAAAGGATAGTATAAGTGAAAAGAAAAGTGGTAAAAGGATTGTATAAGTGAAAAGAAAGTGGTAAAAAGGATTGTATAAGTGAAAAGAAAGTGGTAAAAAGGATTAGTGAAAAGAAAGTTGTAAAAAGGATAGTATAAGTGAAAAGAAAATGGTAAAAAGGATAGTATAAGTGAAAAGAAAATGGTAAAAAGGATAGTACAAGTGAAAAGAAAGTAGTAAAAAGGATTGTATAAGTGAAAAGAAAGTGGTAAAAAGGATAGTATAAGTGAAAAGGAAGTTGTAAAAAGGATAGTGTAAGTGAAAAGAGTGGTAAAAAGGATTGTATAAGTGAAAAGAAAGTGGTAAAAAGGATTGTATAAGTGAAAAGAAAGTGGTAAAAAGGATAGTATAAGTGAAAAGAAAGTGGTAAAAAGGATTAGTGAAAAGAAAATGGTAAAAAGGATTAGTGAAAAGAAAGTTGTAAAAAGGATAGTATAAGTGAAAAGAAAATGGTAAAAAGGATTGTATAAGTGAAAAGAAACTAGTAAAAAGGATTGTATAAGTGAAAAGAAACTAGTAAAAAGGATTGTACAAGTGAAAAGAAAGTGGTAAAAAGGATAGTATAAGTGAAAAGAAAGTGGTAAAAAGGATAGTATAAGTGAAGAAAGTGGTAAAAAGGATTGTATAAGTGAAAAGAAAGTTGTAAAAAGGATAGTATAAGTGAAAACGTGGTAAAAAGGATTGCATAAGTGAAAAGAAAGTGGTAAAAAGGATTGTATAAGTAAAAAGAAAGTGGTAAAAAGGATAGTATAAGTGAAAAAGTGGTAAAAAGGATTGCATAAGTGAAAAGAAAGTGGTAAAAAGGATAGTATAAGTGAAAAGAAAGTGGTAAAAAGGATTGCATAAGTGAAAAGAAAGTGGTAAAAAAAATAGTATAAGTGAAAAGTGGTAAAAAGGATAGTATAAGTGAAAAGAAAGTGGTAAAAAGGATTGTATAAGTGAAAAGAAAGTGGTAAAAAGGGTTGTATAAGTGAAAAGAAAGTGGTAAAAAGGATTAGTGAAAAGAAAGTTGTAAAAAGGATAGTATAAGTGAAAAAAAATGGTAAAATGGATTGTATAAGTGAAAAGAAAGTTGTAAAAAGGATTGTATAAGTGAAAAGAAAGTAGTAAAAAGGATTGTATAAGTGAAAAGAAAGTGGTAAAAAGGATAGTATAAGTGAAAAGAAAGTTGTAAAAAGGATAGTATAAGTGAAAAGAGTGGTAAAAAGGATTGTATAAGTGAAAAGAAAGTGGTAAAAAGGATAGCATAAGTGAAAAGATGGACCGGAATGTTTTCAAGGCAGTCAGGACGTGAAGAAAATGAGATGACAAGTATGTGAAAAGGTATACCAGTCATTAGCCTTAGGGAAAAAATACGGAAGGCCTAAAAAAGTGGAAGCTAGAGAAAAGCATAGTTCTGAAGTAATCTGTGGCCGGAAAGCGTTCGACACGCTGCTGATGATTCTTCAGTGTGGGTAGATGGAGAAGTATCGTCATTCGGCACTGGAAGGATGAACCTGCCACTGAATCGCCAATCCATATGTACAGAAAAATTGATGCTATGGATCAGATTTCGCTCAGAGGCTTTCTCACTTCTCGGCAAGAGCGATAAGAAGATGCGAGTTCTTCCCAAATAATAAAGATCTAAATAATAATCTAAACAACTCGAGTTTATACTATCAAAATTAGATCCTGTACTTCAGTATGCAAATTAGGCACGGCGGTGATTTAACGCCCTCTCAGCGACCGTGATTATAAATTCACACATTAATTTCCTAACGTTAGGTAAGAGTAATGAAATTGTAAACAGGGCAGTTTTAATTAAACTGCCTTCATTAAGAGGCGCCTCAACTGCCGGCGAAGAGACGCCCCACAAAGCCTAACACGGATTTCATTTAGTTAACTTTTCACCTGTACATCATGAATAACTTGATCACGTACATGATGAATAATTTTATGGCGTTTCCTAGCTGTGAAATCAGGGAGAGGTAAGGTTCTTTAGTGTGAACGATTGCAACGAATCTTCCCCAAATTCTTGAGCTAAAACTTTTATGACCTCGTGAATCTCTCAAGTCTCCTTTAGTACTGATGTCATACTTTACTCAACCAGAGTGATTATACCCCATGACTGAATTCCACAACTACAAACAAATCCTTTTGAAGAACAATCCGGACTTTTATTCCTATTATAAAGTTACTCAGAGCAGAATGATGCCACGTGCTGCAACATCGTGTTTTGTCGATTTAGATAACGCATTAATTATTTTTCATCGGAAATGCCGTCCGTAATAAACTTCATTAAAACCTCTTTACCGGAGGCAGTTATTAAAAAGCTTCCTCACAAAACGATACAGAAATGATTCTCTCTCTGAGGCTGCCTTTAGGGAAAACCAGGTTACTGAGAACTCCACTCGTCGCAATTGGTAACAAGTAAAAAATGCGCCGAAGTTTCTTCGGCGCAATCGAGTTTTCTGTACAGCGTATAATGTTGTATGAAACTCTCAGTCACGGCTCATGAAACTCTCGGCCGGCCAAGGTAGCCTGTGTTGTTGCGTTGCCAGATGCACGATCATGGCTAACATTAACCCTAAATAAAGTAAAAACTACTTAGGCTAGAGGGCTGCAATTTGGTATGCTTGATGATTTAGATCCGTCTGTGTATATTGCGTAAAGTGGTCCTTTTCGGCTTATATGCTCTATTGCATGTTGTCTATGAAGTTCTCATACCCCTAACTAATGATCTGATATTTTATAAGTCGTCGTCACACAGAAGACTATGTTTCCTCGGAAGCATGACAGCTCCAGTTTCTTTTGCTAGTTTGTCAGCATTTTCATTACCAGAAACTCCTACGTGTGCTGGCACCCAACAAAATTTTACGTGTATTCCCCAGCAATTCATTAAATAAAGCCACTCTTGAATTTTTAAAACCAATGGATTAGTCAAGTTTAAAGCAATTAGACTAAAAACTTTTTTGAGGCACTAAAAATAGTACAATTTTCATCATCGGCAATTGCTATTCTCCCAGTGGCAGTTAAAATCCCTTACAGTTCCACAGTAA
>NC_089780.1:2751699-2761699 GCF_040412425.1 Macrobrachium rosenbergii | reverse complement strand
GCGGTGAATTATTATACTTCTAAAATTGAATTATGATCATTATTTATTAGAGCCCTACAGTTATGTAAATCTGGGGATACAACATGGATTTGTATATGCCTAACCAATTGTAACTATTCTGAAGGTTGTCCTGAAATTGGCTGCCCAGAAAACTACCATACTGCTTATAGTTCTCGATATAAACGATAATGAAAACAAAAGCAGACTTAAAATATTTCACAGGTTTAAAGGAAGGGTTCAAATGTATTTGACTAAATAAGAGATTGTTCCTTGTAACTTTTCAGTGTCACGGTGCAATTTAGGTCTTGTTCCCACTAATTTCCCCTTCAAAGACTGTAAGTTGTTAGGTGTCCAAGTTTTCCACTGCCTTTTTGATTTTATGTAGTCAACCATTGACTTGAATTTCACTAGGAAAGTTGAATGACGTCGCTTCAAACAATATTAAAAATGTGGTCATACCGATCTAACTTTCCATATCTCACAGAAGGAAGAGTTGGAATCGAAGTGGCCGAGGTATTGTCAAGCAAATCTGCTTTCTGCTAAGGCAGACAAATGTGCAAATGAGGGCTTGATAAACATCCAGGAACGGAATAATAAGTTATAGAGCACAACTATCTAAAAGGAAAACCCCAGGACAGGACAAAATAATGTGTTTATGACTACTACGTTCTTGGTTAAGGACAATGGCAATTAAAGACATCACTTTAACAAAACTAAGTTAGGAAGAAAAAACCACAAAATACAGTCAAGACGCTGAAAGTATGCAGCTTGGGACATAAAAAAAGGAATGAATAAGAACAGAAAAAATGTCACTTCTCCCTCAGACGAAAAACAAAAGGCGAAAGAGAGAAAGTAAGGCTACTGCAGATATTACACAACGCGGAAGTTGCACCAAAAGCAACGGCCACGAGCAGGACAACTGTAAAGATATTCCGAATGGTCGTTTAAAGAGGTGACACATAGTGCTGTAAATGGTTGGCTGCCGCCATAAAGGCTAAGGTTTATTGCCGTTTCCATCAGTGTCCGTAAGACTATAAAATTTATGGATAGGATAAAGGAGGGAGAGAGAGAGAGAGAGAGAGAGAGAGAGAGAGAGAGAGAGAGAGAGAGAGAGAGAGCTTTTCGAGGCGAGTTGAACGAGAGAATGGGAACTAGACTGCCTTACTTAATCAAGGAGCCACTCCCTTGAATACTTCATGTGGCTTTACGTTTTCGCCGTTTCATTGTTTGCATCGAGATGTTTCTCCTAATATCCTTCATACACTTAAGCCTATCAGTTCTTTACACACGCATTTTCTACCTACATAATTCTAGGTTTTATAAACTCGACTACATAACGTTTACGCCTAACTTTCCAACGGCGCTTTCCTTTCCTATAAAACTTTTATGAAGAGTCCTTGCCACAGAGGATCTCGAGAATAATGGATTCCCAAGTTCTGTCCGATTTTGTTGACGCAAAGATGGACATATCTCAGCTTATAACACCGACCTTTTGAGGAATATGTTCGTTTCCGGTCCGAACATCCCTAGCCGATTTTTTATTATATCTTTCGAATCTTCATTAAAGATGAAAAAAAATATTCCATGTACATAATTCTCGCGAACTAATATTTATCACAATTAAAATAAAATATATGTAAATACTTTAAGATTTTTTTAAGTTTCAATTTTGCAAAATACACTCAAGAACATTCGATCCCCCAGGGGCTAGTACTAAACACGGCGCAATACATTTGACCGCCCAAAGGCTAGTACTAAACTCGGCGAGGCAGTGTAGATGAATCACTGTTTCGCCAAGTTTAGTACTAACCCTCATGTGGAATTGGAGCTCGGACCGGGAACGAACATTTACCACTTTTTATATAAAAAATTTCAGATGGCGACGAACTTTCATATAAAAATTCGTTGCTTATAATCTTTCCCATGCTGCATGCTGCTTTTCTGACCAATATCCTCTCTGCCTGACCTCTCAAATTCAGGATCACGCAATACCTGCAGAGCAATTTTTCGATATCTTGATGTCTTCTTTATCATATACTGCCCCCATGATTCGGAAGGTGAAATTTGCATCCTTTAAAAGAAAAAGCATTCGAACCGGCATGCTTTTAATTATTACGCCTAAGATCTTTTAAAATCTTTTAGCAGTTCTATTAATTTTTACCTGAGAAAACCAGCAAATCAGAGATATGAAAATAAATATACTATATATATGTATGTATATATATAATATATACAGTTTATATATATATAATATATAAATATATATATATGTATATATATATATATATATATATATATATATATATATATATATATATATATATATATATATATATATATATATGTATATATATATATATATGTGTTATATATATAAGATATATTTTTTCATGATGTGTACCTGGTTATTACACAACTAATCAAAGAATTCTAAAATTTACCTCACTTCAGCCAGATACCTGAACTCTCATAACAATAAGAATTACGACTGAGTACTTCAAAGGTAACAGCGATCCCTTAAAAAGCTCATTAATCATGTGAAAATTCAAACTAAGTTTATCAAAACAAGTGTGAGGTATCAACAATTAAACAAGAAATATACTAGAGTAAAAGGGTATCACTCCATCAAACAACGTCACCTGTTTCCCTGGTGTTAATTCACTTCAGCAAAACTAAAGGAACAAAACATGTTCATCACTTTGTCTTATGTACACAATTAATCCTACTCACTGGTGGTCAATAAATGAAACACCGTTTTAAAAATCTTAAATACAAAAATTTATTTTTAAATTCAAATTTATATTCAGAACCCACAATCTAAAAAAATCTACCATTAATTGAAACCAACACAAAACTTAATTCTTTAGTTAAATTACAAAGATTAACTTATCAAGAAATTAAATCAAGCAAAATTTAAACTATCAAGAATTACTCAAGATTTGAAAAGAAAACCTTAGTAAATGAAAATTAAATCACCACTATATAAAATGTGAAAAATTAAGAGATTGCAAACACAAGAACACAAAAATACACAGAAGATTTATCAAAAACAACTTCACTGAGTCAAAAATCCCTTATTATACCATGGTAATAATAAGTAAAATTCATTTTACCCTGCACAAGCTTGTGAAAACTTTCACAAAATCACCTCAAATTCAGCTGCTCAAGATTCACAAAACACTTTTGATAGGTGCTGTTACTAATATATACACTTATTACCACTACTATTATTATCAGATCTCAAAAGCTAAGATTAATATCAATGACCACACAAATATTTTATGTAATAATTTCTCTTTTTTGGAGAGAGAGAGAGAGAGAGAGAGAGAGAGAGAGAGAGAGAGAGAGAGAGAGAGAGAGAGAGAGAGAACTACATGAATGGTCTCTGGAATCAGAATGAGCAAACTTCTAGGATTCCAGTTGCAAGTGAAACAATCAGATGACGTCATTATTAAGGCATTCTGGGAACGAGATACAAGAGAAAATTCTAGAAAAGGAAGATGATGTCACTTCCTGAGCAAAAGGTTTTGGGGCCAAAACTAGCGCATTAGAACAATATGCAATAAGAGCAATGTAATTTTAAACACGACACAATTGCCATGTGCGTCAGTGCAACAACTCATCCATATTTCTCAAAAAGGTACACATCTTTACCAGAAAATAGTATGGGACAAAGCTTTTAATGAAATCCTAACCCGTTCAAAACAGACAGCAGCTGGCTAATCATAAATGGCATGTTTTTAAAACAAGAGGAAGAACCAAAGTTGGCTTTCAGAACTGAGCAGCCTTCTGTTACCCTGACCTGTAAACACGTTATCTTTCGTGATGACAATCGAAGCAAAACGAAGCATTCGCAAAACACACACACACATGTTGCTGATATACTACGTTACTATTAAAAACGTATTATTAATTCTAAATTACGCTGTTATCTAAATCACTAACTCTTGAGATCTGACATTACACTATACACGAAATTTTAACAATTATCATCATTACACAAAATACATTATAACAAGAACAGTAAATATATCAAAATCATGGAAAGATATACATTTTAAAGACAATATCATGATATATATATATATATATATATATATATATATATATATATATATATATATATATATATATATATATATATATATATATATATAATATGCATAATAAGATATATATTATGAATTATATATATATATATATATATATATATATACAGTATATCTATATGCATATAATATAATTCATATATAAAATATGATATATATATATATATATGTGTGTGTGTGTGTGTGTGTGTGCATTTATATACATATATGTGTAAGTGAAAGGGGGGAGCGAGAGAAATCAAAAACTGATTGCCGTGTGACCTTTGACAGAACTGAGACACATGCACAGTAAAGGATTAAATATGGTATTTTGTTTGACCAACGAAATCTGCGGTAGCTTGGTTAACCCAATATTCACGGCTGGTTCATTTAATACATCTCCTTGCTTTGCTTAAAATTAATGGAAAGGTGGGGGCCACATTAAAAACTGCCGATTCCGCAAGGAGGAAAACGGGTATACATGGGAAGCTCTGCGCTTCGCTAGGAGGAAAACTGGGAAAACGCGGTTTTCGGAGAAGGGAAAACTAACACCAAGTTTTTTGTTGGGGGAACGGAAAAACGTTTATACTTGGATACACCATAACCTACCTTTCCTAATCTAAATCCCCTAAAAGAAGGCCTTGTGTCTCTAGTCTATTCATTAGTTATTAAAATTCGTTTACTCCAGTTACACGGCTGCGATTCTAATGGACCCAATATGCAGCTAATCTGTCATGGTTTTGAACACGGTAGGAGAGCGGGGGGCGGTTAAAATACAGCACAATTATTAATTTCCATTTTTGAAAATTTTATAGTACCTGGAATTTAATTTCCAAATTATAAAAGGATTACACTTAAGATATATTAAAGCTTGTTTATGACGTTGAAACATTTTTTCACATCAATTTACCTTTATTCTTGATAAAAGGTTCACCTAGACTGATGCTGGAGTCGAGTAATCTGTTGACACGATTAACATTCGGACAAAAATAAGTACAAGAACAATAACTGAATTTCAACTGAATCTGTTCTGATGAACAGAAGCTATCATTAGACCCCGATGTTATATAATGCAATTGCTATAATTATCACAAGGCAATGTACAAAAGGCAGAACGCTACAAGCCCAAGGGCCCAGCAGAGGAAACACAAAAAGAAACTGAAAAATCAGTAACTAAACTATGGAAGATATATTTAGAAACTAAGATGGAAGATATATTAAGAAACTAAGATTTTTTGAAATTATAACTATAGTAAAGGAAACCGCAAGAATAGAATAAAATAAGGACTTGGAGTGGAGACAACCAAGTTCTTTTTCATGAATTGGGGGGAATTTACAGTATATTACCAAACCTCTAAAAACTGCTATTGGTCCCTAAGAATTTATGATCACTAACATGTTTTTTCTTTTATTAGAGAAAATATACAATATTTTACATTTTTAATAGTATTACAATCAGAATTTAATCAAAGCTAATTTAACTTTACCACAAACAAATGTAATTTTATCGTACCATACGGATTGACAAATATTTTGTCATGTACATTTTACAAATAGTCTATGTATTTCAATGTTAATATTTTTCTGTAGTTACCCATATAAGATTTTATCAGTACATATCTATTTTTTATTATCATTAATTTTATAAACCGTCTTATACTATCGTTTTCTTTTATTCCTGCTTTATTTAAACCAACGAGACCAAAGATTCCATCTTTAATAACCTCCGCGTTCTAGAGAGAAAACAGTGATAAAGTATTAAAATTTTAAATATGAAATATGAAAAATGAGTGAATAAAAAAATACACGGATGGAAAATAATTCCCTCGATCCAAATTTTATACCTACTGTACATATGAAACTTCTTCGACAACGTAGGAAAATAAGATTTTAGTCAGTAAACTGACTTGTGCTCTTAAATAACGGTCAAAGCAAGAGAAAAGTTTTGGGAAAATAATCATTAATAACCCCAAAGTTATCTGCCTACCAGAATTCATAAACTGGGAAATATGCAAAGTTCATCTTCACGTAGACGTGTGACCTTGAAAAACATACAAAGATCAAACATGTTTTGGAAATCCATCACTCCTCAGGATACAACTAACCCTTCCAGAACTAAATTATATATATATATATATATATATATATATATATATATATATATATATATATACATATATACATATATATAGCCAATCATTAAGCCTACGTTTTTAAAGGTTTTCGAGAACCGTTTCAAAACGCTCAAACAGGCGGACAAACGGACAAATATATTGATCCAAAAACGTAACCTCCATGGCTGAGGTAATAATATTTGCAAGAACATAACTCCCTGATGAAGGTAATGATCATAAATATTAAAACCAATAACTTTCGAGTCTCGGTATAATAATGGAATATACCGAGTCATAAACCTAAAGTTTAAGCAAACGTTTCAGTTAAGTTTAAAACAAACTTTATGTTAACTTTGAGTTAACTTTTATAAAGTAATGCTGCTACGTATCCTCACCGAACTTACACTGACCTAACCCATCACATATGCATATTTTGAAAATATAGTGTATTTTATTTCAACGTTAAAAAGAAAACTTTGGGTCTAGATCATGAAGAAAATGAATTCAGGCATTTAATTCGACTTGGCAGACATCCTCGTTTTCAACAGCGATTATTTGAAAAACAGTTGTATTACTAAATGGGAGTTCGGAAATCCTAGCTTGCGCATAGAGCGGTAAAAACTTACAGTTCACCCATAAACTAAATTTCATACAAAGTGGCATTTCTAAGACAATCTTAAAAGCTACCAAACCGCCTAAGGACGCTGTTGATTTATCGACAGGAAAGAATAATGTGAGCACACCTAAGAGAAGTGGAGTTAGCCCTGACTCATGTGATTCTCTATGGAATGAGTCCGCCGTAAACTAGTGCCCTACAAACGGGCGAGAGGCTAAATCGCACACAACTGTGTTATTCCAACTATCATTTGATTTTCCCGGGATATAAAACGCAAATCTTGAAAAGAAAAACATGCCACTTGCTCAAAAATATGGCTAAGCGTCCGCGGAAGCATGAATAAAAATTATATCATTAAAAACAATAACATGAAAGTCTTACCTATTCGAATAATGGAGACGACGAGGCCATCTGTTCTTCACGGACAGCATTTAAGTTTTTTTTTTTTTTAAGTAACCTGTTTTGACGCAATACCCGGCAAACACACGCACACTACTATGAAAAATCAACTCTACGGTCATACACAAACAGTTAACTGATCGAGCTTTATCGTCACGCTTTCACAGGACAGTACTAACATCCGCAACGAACCTCTACAAAGAGATCAAGATCAAGTACGCCAGGAGGATCTTCCCACTCAGCCACTACCGACTGGCCCAACCCCTAGTTACCAGGATAGTTAATGACGTCCAGATATTTTCAGATATTCGACGGCGTTCCACCCTTGTGGAGTATTAGTATTGAAGTTGTTTAACCAGACCAGCGAGTTGACTTTCAGCTCTCATAGGGCTGGCCCGAAGGATCAGAATAAAATACCATATAGGCACACATTCTCATACTGTAACACATACACAATACATACATTTACTCATGCTTCCACACTAAAACGGTATATTAAAATTCATAATAAGTTTAGTAATATTTTTAAAAAATTTTAACTTAAATTTGACAAATGCTATAAGGGTTTTCTTGTTTTTATTAATTACTTTTATATTTTATTAATTAAACCACAGTTCCTCATAAACAACAAAATCGGAAAGACTGAAAATATAAAAAGGGCTAGCAGCCCGTCCTCATAGCTTCTTAACCTTGAACAATAAGTTACCGTAATTCATCTGTGTCGCCAATTTGGAAGTTTATATAACTATGTTTTCAGACAATTTCCTTTGATAGAAATTATGTTCTCTTTTTTTTATGAAGTACAGAAACCACATCGGAATTATCATTAAGCCTACCAAAGTTCTAGAAAATTACGCTTAAATGCCTAATCATTTTACGGATATTCATTTGAAACGTGTGAAATGATATTGGTGTTCAACCCTCACAATTACAAGGCTCATCACTGACAGTCAATAATACGAACACTGAGTAATTTATTATTGTTGTTAAACTTAGTAAATGGTATGGTCTAATTTATGGAATCAACACTCGAAACAGCAACAGATTAGCCTTGCACGAGTTGAACATGTAAAACTGTAGATGCTATATTTTTATGTTAGTCTATTTAACAAAGACAGCAATTTACCTTTCACGAAAGCTTAATTGGTGTTTCAACGATTTAAAAGGTAACTCAGTTTCTTGAAGTACATGATAGCAAAGAATTATTTTTCTGAATGCTTTAAAGAATCAATCATTTTATTCCTTCGTGGGTCTGTGGTATCATCGAACAGCCTAACTGGATGGTTTCAGCAATTTCATACGGCTCTGGTAGACGTAGTATTGACTCCTCTCAAACATTTTCTTAGGAAAGGTTCCCAGACCGTGCTGCGAGATTTTCCAAAAGCTTCATAATTTCAGAGCACCAGTTCACGACCTACACTGAAGTTCGTTCATTTCTCTGTCTAGGAAACTCGTTTATCAAAGTTTATCGTGTGGTTTCCCGTGGTTACAAATGTTTTGGGAACCACATTCTTGGAACTTTGCATCAAGTCTTTTATGACATTCAACTGTCTACTGTTTCCTTCCATTCTTTCATGCCCGGCAGCTACAAGAATTACCGTTTTCAATAGAAGCGTAAAGCAGCAGCATTATCAACATTATCCTAGTTCTTTAGATTTGAATAATTCATGGTCAAAAAGCTCTTATGATAAAATCACGGAAAACACAAACATATTACATACATAAATTTATATATATATATATATATATATATATATATATATATATATATATAGAGAGAGAGAGAGAGAGAGAGAGAGAGAGAGAGAGAGAGAGAGAGAGAGAGAGAGAGAGAGAGAGAAAGGCTTTCAACCTAATATTTTGGAATAAGTTGCTAGCCCAAATCCCATCTCTGGTCTCACTATAATCCAGTCAAGTCAAACCACAACCAATCTAATGGAACATGCCCATATCACTTAGTCCTCGTTTGGATTCGAACCCAGCTTTTCAATGCTTGTGCGGCTGGCCACAAGGTAAATTATATATACGTGTATATATATAATATATATATACTGTATATATATATAATTTATTTATATATAATATACATATATATATATATAATATACATATATATATATATATATATATATATATATATATATATATATATATATATATTATATATATAAATATATGTGTGTGTGTACATGGACAAGGACTTTTACCTCGACAAAATCAACCAACTCTTAGTGACACAAATACTTATGACAAATGAACGAAAAATCCCCTCCAAAACGTCCCCACAGAATTTTCTAGAAAAGTAAGATTAACTGGCAACGACAAAAAGAGCATTGAATTATCGAAGAAATTTCAAGGCATTAACCCAAAACTACCTTACTCTAATGGACTTCCCAAAACTCACAAAGATAATCTTCCATTCAGACCTATCATCTCATATGCCGGAGCTTTCAATTATAAAATTTCTAAGTGGTTAGCAGGAGGCTTCCTCAGAGGCACATTTTCTCCCAGTCACATTAAACATTCTGAAGACTTCTGTCACAAATTCAAAGAAGCACATATACCACTTCACAACATAAAACTTTTAAGCTTAGATGTAGATTCCCTATTTACAATAGTACCAGTACAGGCCGTTCTACAGTTTTTGAGGGAAAAATCAGCCCCTTTTTCAGATCATTTCCCACTAGCCCTAGAAAAAATAATAAAGTTAATTGAATTATGTGTACTAAACAACGTCTTTTCTTCCTGGGATTCATTCTATAAACAAAAATTCGGGTGCAGCA
>NC_089780.1:2721699-2746699 GCF_040412425.1 Macrobrachium rosenbergii | reverse complement strand
ACATACACACACACACACACACACACACACACACACATATATATATATATATATATATATATATATATATATATATATATATATATATATATATATATATATATATATATATATATATATATATATATATATACACACACCAAAATATACAGGACTGTCCGTCAGGCTAATGAACAGACTGAAATAGTTTTTTTAGAAACGTCGCAAGGGGGACTGTTTCTTTCAATTTCCTAGCTTTGACTTCACTGGCCCATGATTTTGCTGCCTTTTTGAAAAAGACTATTCTTTATAAGCCCGATTAATTTAGAGTCGTTAGCATATAAATATGTATATATAAAAAACTATTTTACTCGTTTTATGGGCCGCTAGTCATGGTTTCGACCATCAAACCATTGGGGTGCTTTTGAGAAGCACACCACATTTCACCATGCAATGTGGTTCGGTTCGCATCACTTCCTCCTGCAGTGATGTGGATCCAACTTTTTTGATAACCTTTACATATACTTTAGGTAAGCATCTGAAGGCAGCATGATTCACTGCAACAGCTCAGTTTTTGAACCAACTATATATTTTTTTACAACTTTTGTCTTTTCTTACGAATCTGGTTTATAAACAGACATTCTAGAGACTACTGTGTGTGAAGCTTTGAAGATATGAAGGGTCAGAAGCTACACATCAAAGAGCATAAAATTTTTAAACATGAAAACTTGAAAATCACTAACATTGATGTCATGAAAATCACTAACACTGATGTCAGGGGTCACAGCTATGATATGCTTCGATCACCCACTTCTCAAACGTCCTGGCAGTTTTCTTCGTGATTTATTGAGTAATTAAGCTTACAACATAACTGAAGTCTGAGAACCCCAATTACAGCACAATGTCGACGTAGCATTTTAAAAACCTGATGCGCTAAAAGATCCATGCTTCGTTCTTAAGAGTGGTCGATCACGCATATACACAAAAACATACATATATACATTATATGTGTGTGTTTGTGCGTGTCAATACTGTCATACACGATACATCATAAATCAAGTATTTAATAACTTCTTTTTAAGGGTCTAAAATGCAGAAGTCATGAAATACCAACATTGAAAAAAAAAAGTTTCCAAACAAGCGTCAGCATCCTACTTTCCCTGGAGTATGATTTTTTCAGACTCCCAAAAAAACACAGTGACGCCAAATCTCGGGGTTTTTGACAACACAGTACAGACAATAGACTTGCAACATGTGTTTTGATTATTTCCTGATTTTCGACCTTGTGGCCCAATAACGCCAACACTGCCATTGGGGGACTTCTAGCCTCCTTTAGTGGTGTTTCATCTTGTATATATATATATATATATATATATATATATATATATATATATATATATATATATATATATATATATATATATATATATATATATATATATATACGTTACACACACATACATATACATTCTATATATATATATATATATATATATATATATATATATATATATATATATATATATATATATATATATACACATAAAATTACCGTTTTACAATTAAAACCATTCTTATGCACCCCTCCCAGGTTCGAGAGAGAAGCATCAAACTTTCGGAGAAGAGAGATCAGATTCAAGTTCTCTATAATAGCGACAAAACCTACATCCACGCTGGTGCCTGGGGTAGCTCTTGCTTTGTGGAGCAGAAAGGAGAACAAGAACAAGAAACGATAAAAGTTAGGGTCACTTATGCGAGCTGTGTCATAGGATGAAAGTATTAAAACAGTGATATTAAGATGGTGCGGAAGGACCCGCTGTTTCACCATCCTATTATTGGCGATAGTGAAAGACTAAAAGGAAACGGTGTTACACTATTTTTGATTTTCGAGGAGTAAGAACAAATGGAGGGAGATTAATGGATGCGGAAGTCTTAGATAAAACAGGCAACTGGAGAGCTGTTCTCCGAAAAAAGGCTTAGGCCTGAGGCAATGAATGAGATGAGAATTCTCGAGAGCTACAGAACCCAGATGACTGAAGATGGGTAGATTTAATTTATACAAATCTCGAGAGGGTTTATATAAATCTGAGATATAACGGGTGACAGCAAGGATTAAAAGGAAAGCTGTGAAAAGGTTTAAGATAAGAATTACTTGTGGGGAACTGCACCGTGATGAAATAGCTTTCGAAAGAAATAAAAAAGGGGAATAACTGCTTTCTTTGCATGTGAGAAAAACAGAGAAGTAAAGATTTAATGGGAATAAGACTTTTATTTTATAACGGAATGTACATCATAGGCTTGGCAGGGGAAGAGCAATGTGTGGCTTCAGACAAGAGGACGGTGATTATATTGTAAGGCGCTCTGGGCGATCACCATCAAAAAAAAAAAAAAAAAAAAAAAAAAAAAAAAAAAAAACGTAGAACGTCGGTTTCCCAAGAATACACAAAATCAATGACTTACATAAAACGGCTGAATCAATGGATTTTATGTATTTCGGGACCTACAATATTTTTTCTGCAAAACAAAAAATCAACCACGAATGTAAAAACATGTCAAGCTTTCGAGTCATATGTATTAGAAAACTCTTCTTAAGTGGGACAAAGAATTATTAGGTATTTTTCAGGTGTGATAAAACACAACTGATCATAAAATTATGCCCCTCTTGTTCTAATGTCTACACTACTTTTCCGCTCGCGGAAGCCAGTGGGTTGTCAGAATTCTGTAATAATAAATAATAAATCATATTATACGGAGCTCACAATTCCCTACAGAAAGCTTTATACGAAGCTCACAATGGCCTAGAGAAAGCTTTACATGGTGCTCACAATGCCCTAGCGAAAGTTTTACATGGAGCTCACAACGCCCACGAGAGAGCTTTAATATGTAGCTCACAATGATCTAAGGAAAGCTTTGTATGGAACTCACAATGCCTAGAGAAAGCTTTATAAGGAGCTCTCACATGCCCTAGAGAATGCTTTATATGGATCTCACAATGCTCTAGAGAAAGCTTTATATGGAGCTCATAATGCCCTGGAGAAAGCTTTGCATGGAGCTCACAATGCCCTAGAGAAAGCTTATATGGAGCTCTCAGTGATCTAGAGAAAGCTTTATATGGAGCTCACAATGCCCTGAAGAAAGCTTTGTATGGAGCTCATTATGCCATAGAGAAAACTTTTTATGGAGCTCACAATGCCCTAGAGAAAGCTTTATAAGGAGCTCACAATGCCCTAGAGAAAACTTTTGATGGAACTCACAATGCTCTAGAGAAAGCGTTATATGGAGCTCATAATGCCCTAGAGAAAGCTTTATATGGAGCTCACAATGACCTAGAGAAGTTTTATATGAAGCTCACAATGCCCTAGAGAAAGCTTAATACGGAACTCACAATGCCCTCGAGAAAGCTTTGTATGGAGCTCATAATGCCCTAGAGAAAGCTTTATATGGAACTCACAATGCACTAGAGAAAGCTTTACATGGATCTCACAATGCCCTCGGGAGAGCTTTATATGGATCTCACAATGCCCTAGAGAAAGCTTTACATGGATCTCACAATGCCCTCGGGAGAGCTTTATATGGATCTCACAATGCCCTAGAGAGAGCTTGATATGGAGCTCATAATGCCCTAGAGAATGTTTATGACAACTGCCTAGAGAAAGCTTATGAAAGCGTCTCAGTTAAGTGACAGAAGTGTCTGAACGGAATCAGTCAAGATTATATGACTTTTTAGGTCCAGTGTTGATTTTTTAATGCAGCAGATATAGAATGACTGTGTCAGTGAATGTCGCATTGCTTCAGTTAACTACTCTTAGGAGACATGGTCGTTCTGTCTAACATAATCACGGACGCTCGAAGGATTTATTGTTTATTTTGTGAGAGATATGGGATGTAGGTCTTTGTCGAAAATGATTAAATATTTCTGTAGGAAGCCGGGTTAAATGTCATGATCCGCGAGATAGTTACCGGGTGTTGAGGTGTTTATGAATAAGCTATATGTCTGGAGGCACTGTTACTATGCCTCATTTACAATAAGCGCCGCGTTTCTGGATATAACACATAATAACGAATCACTTCACAGAACAGATGAACAAGCAGTCAAGTTTAATTTCCTGGAATTAATCATGCCTCGAAGAATTATAAATGGGCATAATTTCCAGATCTCCCAGAGCAAATAAATAATGAGTAGTTATGACCAGCATTTTAAAGGTCGGAAGTCAACAATGCAATCTTGCTGGAGAGCAGATCAAATGGTATAAACCTACAGATGTAGATCTTTGCTATATCATGATTAAATCAAAAGAAAACGCAATTATTATATGCTTTCAGCGTGACACGAACAATCACACACAAAACAAATACTGTATATATATATATATATATATATATATATATATATATATATATATATATATATATATATATATATATATATATAATATATATATATATAATATATATTTACTTATTTATCAGTTACATCCACGAGATGATTCCTTTCCCTTCCCAGTCTCCTTGTAAAATTTTTCCTAAGACAGTGACTTTATTACCGTATATTCAAAATGAATCTTTAATACATGCTTGACTTCGGCAGTACATATACCGTGCATTTCCAATTTTAAGAACTTACATATTTGCATTTTCCAATACCATAATAGCAATTACATTAAATTCACCATAAAGCACAACTGACAACCGTCTAGTCTCAATCTTGTGCACAGGCTCTTTAATTTCTCTTCGATTGTCTTAGCTTTATAGGATTTAACAGGTGCCCTTTTACTCACTGACACAGGAATAATAAAAAAATAATAAAATCCGAGCGAATTTTTCTTGTTTTTCCTCCTCCGGGTGGCAGTAGGAGAGACATGACACAGCCACCCACCCCAGACAAACCGGTTTGTCTGCCCCAGGTGGGGGTGGAGTAGGTAGGGGGAGCGGGAGGGTAGTGGAGACATCCACCCTACTCATGCAAACCTGTTTGTCCGGCCCGGGTAGGGGCGGGGTAGGCATAGGGAATGCGAGGGTAGGGGAGACACCCACCCTACTCATGCAAACCTGTTTGTCCGCCCATGGTGGGGGCAGGGTAGGTAAGGGGAATGGGAGGGTAGGGGAGACATCCACCCTACTCATGCAAACCTGTCTGTCCGCCCCGGGTGGGGGTGGGGTAGGTAAGGGGAATGGGAGGGTAGGGAAGACATCCACCCTACTCATGCAAACCTGTTTGTCTGCCCAGGGTGGGAGCGGGGTAGTTAGGGTATCGGGAGGGTAGGGGAGACAGCAGTTCTGGGTTCTTCTGTGTAGCCTTGGCACAACTTACCTCTGCTCGCGAGATGGCCAAAGTGTGGTAAGAAATCTCAAGTCATTAAAAACAGTGTCCGGAAGAGTCATTTCAATTACTTGGAGTCACCTCCCATCATTATAAAGCAGTGAGATCATTCTTAGTGTGGAAATGAAACCTTGTTAGACTGCAGCAGTCCCTTGAAAACTACATTACTGCAGTCAGGCCAATAGCTGCAACTTTGTTTTAATAATTGTTAGCGCTGCAAATTGTTCTTACAAGTTTGTAAATCCACTGTAAGCTGACCATGATATTACTCTGTTTGAAGGTCAAATCAAAGATAATTATCGCACCCTTTAGTGTTGCACTGTTTGGGAACTTTTCCCACATTATCCTCTAAAATTTTGTGTAGGAACACAATCGGATGAACGTGAATTTTTCCTAACCGCATCAAAACTGAAAAAGCTCTGCGTATAGTAGTTCGAACTTTATGTGTGTTTTATGCGTATTCTTGGTGCATAGAAACTCCTTGTGAAATATTAATCAGATTGATTGACGCGGAGAGCAGCTGGCGAGTGATCGACAACACTAACGTGGGCTCATTAATACTAAACAGCACGCACCAGAACTGAAGATTGGAAAATCTATACAGAATTTCGATTTCAAAATCTGAAATACTTCTATGCAAAGAATGCGCGGCAGTGGGGTATAATAATCGATGATTATGTAAACTCATAATAAACTGAATTAAAAACTGACGCAAACAGTTGAGGCCGATTAGGAGACCTAAATGTTTCTTGATAAGAGTCGCACTGATGGCATTTTATATATTTTCATCTATTGTTCCAAAATCATTATTTCAGTTGCTAACTGATTCTATTTTTTACTGCACTTCCTTTGCAGAGTTAAGGGGTGATTTTGCATTGCTAATTTGCAATGAGTACACTTTTGCTTAGAGTAAAGTAACTGTTTTGAATTTCACTGTGAATTTATTTGGCAATTTTTTTATTTTGCTAATCAGATATTGCCAAAATTTCATTCACTTTTTTTTTCCTTTTTCTCCTCTGAATTTGTTGCTTTTTTTCCTGTCATTATATGTAGGAAACACAGTTGCATTTTTTTTCTCCTGCTAGTATCATGGTTCCTTGGAATCTATAATTGTTTTTCCTGCTGATCCTGAATTAAGCGAAAAATAAACGGAAACAGAAGTTGAACCAGTAAATGAAACAGAACCAGCGACTGAAACACGAATTGCATTAGAAATGAGAGAATAAGATAATCTGCGAACTTCCTAAAGAAAGAAATATAAATTAGGTAAAATTCAAAGAAGTTAAGCGAGGGACTGCTGAAGCATGCCATGAAATATTGGTAAAGATAATCTGGAAAAGGCAAGCGAGTGGAATGACAAAGAAGTCGGTTCAATTCTGGTAATAACATCAGGTAAGAGGTGTTTGAGTTTTGCCACTGCTGAATTCAGCATGCACCTTCAACTGACTGAGACAATCAGCTAAGAATGCTATAATTATAGAGCCCTGCCCTTGCTATGTAAAAAAACAAAATTAATTTCCTTAAACATAAGTTGTTACAGAATATAGATTTTAGGCCCAAGCGCTGGGACCTATGAAGTCATTCAGCGCTGAAAGGGAAATAGACAGTAAGAAGGTCTGAAAGGTGTAACAGGAGGAAAACCTCGCAGTTGCACTATGAAACAATTGTTAGAGAGAGTGGAAAGTCAGATAGAAGAAAGAGATTGAAAGAGGTTGCAGCTAGGGGCCGAAGGGACGCTGCAAAGACCCTTGAGCAATGCCTACAGTGCTCCACGTGAGGTGCACTGACGGCACTGCCTCCCTAAGGGTTAATTATCATTATTGTTATTAAAGTAGTTTAACCAGACCACTCAGCTGACTTTCAGCTCTCATAGGGCTGGCCCGAAGGATTTGATTAAAATACTAGGTCAAGGCCTGAAGTCAAGCGCTAGGACCCAATAGATCATCCGATACAAAGATGAATGAATCAAAATGAAATTAAAAACTGCACATAGGCTCATCCTCTCTTACAATAAATACATTTACTCAGACTTCCTTACATACATACTAAAACGGTATATTAAAATTTAGAATATAAATTAAACAAAATTTTAAAAATTTTTCTTTTTTGTAAAATTCAAATGTTAAAAGGGTTTTCATGCTTTTATTATTTACTTATTTTTATATTTTGTTAATTAAACTGCAGTTCTTCAAGAACAACAAAATTGGAATGATTGAAAATGTGAAAGATTCTGACAAAATTTCTTTCACTGATCTATTTCCTAAAGTAGACATTCGTTGTCGGTCATACTTTGGACATTCACAAAACACATGTCTGACCGTTATTATTACTCTGCACTCTGAGCACTCGGGAGCCGGGCCACGTGGGCTGCTCATTAAGTGCCCATGTGTCAGACGAGTATGGCCTATTCTGAGGCGTGTTAAAATTACTTGTGCGTGTCTCTCTCTTTGATATGATGAACTCCATTTTTTAACATTAGGTTTTATTTCTTTCAGTTTATTACTTTCAGGTTCTTCATCCCATATATATTGCCATTTATTTATGATACCCATTTTTATGTGAGTTGCATAATCAGTAACAGGGATATTCGCATTTGATCTTGTCATGTGAGTTGCTGCTTTAGCTGCTTTGTCTGCATCTTCATTTCCTTTGATCCCTACATGCTCAGGGATCCAACATATTTCTACATTTTTTCCATTATTATATAATTTATGGAGGTATAATTTAATTTGTTGTACTATATTATTATTTGATTTGTAACTTTGAATAGCTTCTATAGCGCTTCTTGAATCACTGAAAATCACAAAATTATTGAATGATGATTCTTAAATTATTTTTATAGCTGATGCAATTCCATACAATTCTGCTGTAAATACAGAAGCATTATTAGGCAGGGAGAACTGATAAGTTTTGTCTTGGGACACTGCAGCATATCCTACTCCGTGTTCTGATTTAGATCCATCCGTATATATTGCGTAATGTGGACCTTTTCGGTTTATATGCTCAATTGTATGCTGTCTATGGTGTTCTGTTGTATATGAGTTACTTTTTGATAAATACTTGAGGTGTGTGCAAATTCTCGTTTTATTCATTGTCCAGGGAGGAGGTGATTTTACTATTACAGGCACTTGTATATTTATATTCAGCGACTCAAACAATCTTCTAGCTCTAATTGGGAAAGGTGGTGGATGGTTGTTTATAAATACATCTCTTAATTCAAATAATTTTTTGGTTGGAGAATCACTAGTTTGAATTCTTAAAGCACTTTTCATTGTTACTAGCTCTCTATGGAGAGACAAAGGCATTTCACCACATTCAACTTGTAACGATGATTTTGGTGATGATCTAAAGGCTCCTGAGCATATTCTAAAGCCTTCATTGTGAACAGGATCTAACATTTTCAGAACTGCGTCAGATGCCGAGCCATATACTTCGCTTCCATAATCAATGATGAACAAAACTGTTGCTTTATACAGCACAGTAAGGGTATGTCTATCGGCTCCCCAAGTAGTTTTCGATAGTTTTCTAATTAGATTTAATGCTCTTTTACTTTTAGATTTTACATATATAATGTGGGCTCTCCAGTTCAAGTGGGTATCAAATACTAACCCCAAAAATTTTGCTGTTTGGCCAATTGGTATACTATGGTTTCTGATTTTTAAATCTATTTCTTCACCTTTTTTCCACTTTTTATTTTTATAAAACATGATTACTTAAGTTTTATCTATGGAAAATTTAAAGCCTACAGATGAGGCCCATTCATCTATTTTTACTATGCTTTCATTAACGATTCGTTCTGCATGTTTTATTTGGGATGCTGAATAATATATGGCAAAATCATCCATGTACAGGTTACTTTTAATGCCAATAGGTAGATTTTTATTGATATCATTAATTGCTAAAGTAAACAGTGTGCCACTAAGGACGCTTCCCTGTGGAACACCATTTTCAAGAGGAAATGTTCTAGACAGAACATCATCAATTCTCACCTGAAAACTGCGATTTGTCAAAAAGTTTTGTATAAACCTAGATAAATGTCCACAGATGTTGTTTTGTAAAGTTTTTAATATAGCATACCTCCATGTAGTATCGTATGCTTTTTCAATGTCAAAAAAGACAGCTACAGTAATTTGTTTTCGTTCAAAACCTCTACGTATATGGTCTTCTAAGTTACAGAGAGAATCCAATGTGGAACTGTTACACTGTGACCCAAACTGAGTAGGAGTTAAAATTTTATTTTCTCGAATGTGCCATGTTAGTCGAGCATTTACCATTTTCTCTAACAATTTGCATAAGCAGCTTGTTAAAGAAATTGGTCTGTAATTATTTACGTTACTGGGATCTTTTCCAGGTTTGGGGATAGGAATTATTATAGCTTTACGCCATTCATCTGGAAATAAATTTCGAAGCCATAAATAATTATAAAACCCTAATAAGTATGACTGCCAAAGGTGCTAAGTGGCAGATCATCTCAAAACAAATATTGTCACCTCCAGGAGCAGATTCATTGCTGTTCGAGAGAGCATATTCCATCTCTGACATACTAAATTTTCTACTATAATATATATCTTCTATTGTTTCAAAATTTATTGTTATTAATTCTATTTTATTTTTCTTTGTGCGAAAGTGTTCATCTAAGTTCTTATCACTACTTACATTTGCTAAATTTTCTCCCATTATATTACTTATTTCTTTTGGATCAAGCATTCTTTTCCCATCTTTTAATATGGCATGTCTAGGTGGTTTGACATGGGTACCATTTATTTCCCTGAATTTTTCCCATATTTTTTGTATGGGAGTATTATTAGAGAGATCTGATACATATTTCCTCCATGAAATGATTCTTCCTTGAATTACTTCTTTTTTAAATTTTGCAGATATTTTGTTGTATACAGGTTTTAATGTATCAATTTCTAGTAATAATACAGTCATTTTTTGTAAAGTTCTTTCTAATATCGGTAATTTTTTATTCATTTTATTGAACTTTCTATTCAAATTATCTAATCATCTCCCTATTGAATGTTTTATATTTATTAATTCTGTTAACTCATCAGACCACCAGGGAACTTTGTGTTTTGTTGGGTGTGGTTTTGACTTTGGTATTGCTTTATCAGCAGCATTTTTAATGAAATCAACAAGAAATTTATTAGTTTCGTTATGTTCTTTTAAATATTCAAACTGTGGGATATTTCTAGTGTGCATTTCATATCGCTCCCAATCTGCTTTATAAATGTTATAGTGAGGGACATGTTTTGCAGGATTATTTTGCAATAAGGAAATTAATATTGGGAAATGATCACTGGTGTGCAAGTCATCAACTGTATTCCAATCCAATCTGTCAACTATGCTTGTTGTACATAAAGTTAAGTCTACTGAGAAAATGTTCCATGTGCTTTTGAAAAATATGTACTAATTTCGTCATCATTTATACAGCACATGTCGTTGGAATCCATGAACTCTTCTATTTTACTACCTATTCTATTTGAGTTTGTACAATGACAGTCCCATATTGGGTTGTGAGCGTTAAAATCACCTACTATTAATGTAGGTTCCTTGGCATTGTTAAGTAAATATTTAAGTTTATCAATGTCGTAACTTTTATTAGGTTGGTTATAAAAGTTATAAATTATGTAATTATCATTTTTATCCGTATTTTAATACTTGATATTTGCAAGTCAGTAAAATTTACAGGTACTTGTCATAACATACTTTGTTATGTACATATAACAATAAATTTTCTTCTCTAGATGTAGATACTAAATATACCTTAGTATCTACATCTAGAAAGAAGGAAATTTAGGTTCTATATATGTACATAACAAAGTATGTTATGACAGAGTACCTAAATTTTACTGACTTTCAAATATCAAGTATTAAAATACGGATAAAAAATGATAATTAAATAATTTATAACTTATATAACCAACCTAATAAAAGTTACGACATTGATAAACTTAAATATTTACTTATCATTGGCTCATATTCCTTTAGTAATCGTTGTATTTCTCCCAAATGTAATCTGGTCTGTAGACCATTTACATTCCATTGTATAATATAATTATTGAAAGTATAACGTTAGTGTGATCAAGCGTTATTTTCTTTTTGTGGATCATGAATTTGCATTTTTTCTAAAATCCTATTTACAATGTTTATTTGTTTTTCTTTATAAGACATTATGTGTCCAATGCACATACAGCCCTTTTCATGAGTGTCCAAACTAGTAGTTTCTTTATTTCTGTAACTTATAAAATTTCGTATAGTGTTTGTTAAACTGTCTTTTGTTATGCTTTCATTTTTGTTGCACAGTTCAATGAAACATTCATTACATCCACATGTGTTTTCGTCCTTCGTTCCTTCATTTACTCTTGCTGCGCCTATTGTTGGTGATGGGGTAATCTCTTCTCCCATCACATAATCATTATTGTCAATGGTTTGTTCCTCTGCTATTTCTTTGGTGTTCTGGGTATCTGTTTCTATTGGTTTTATTATTACTTTAAGAGACAAAGGTATTTTCTTATTATTTGGTTTATGTTCTTTCTTGGGGTCTCCCGCCTTCATTTTAATGGATGTATCTCTAATAATAGTTGTTTTTTTGTTGGTCTTGGGTGGAGTTCTCTCTAAGGGCCTCTTTTTTTTCCTTAGTTTCTAATTCATCAGAACTATCTTTTAATATTTCTGTGGTGCTTGTATTGTCTTCTAGTGATTCTATTTCTCTTAAAATCTCAAATGAATTTGAGCAAAGATTTGTATACATTTCTTGGTCCTTTGCTATATTAGCTGCTTCTTGCAAAGTGGTTATTTTTCTTTGAGACTGATCTATCAGGGTTTTGTTACTCTTATTTATTTCCGTTTTTGTTTCTTTGTTTGATCTTATTGCTGTAGAAAAAGTTCGTTTCTTAGCGGGATCATGCATTCCTCTAACCTTTAATTCTAATTTGGCCTCTTTTATAGGCATTCCTGTCCTTTCCTGAAGTAATTTCAATTCCGTATTGTATATATAATATATACATTCCTTAGATCTTGCATGGTGATTTTGTCCACAGTTCACACATTTTGGTTCACCACACTTCCACTGTGTGGCATGTTTGTCAGATCCACAGTATGCGCATACAGATGTATTATGGCAATTTTTTCTTGTATGTCCATACATACTACAGTTTTGGCACTGTAGTGGTTTAGGGACATACGGTCTCAGTTCTCTGCTTTGGCCTAAGATTTTTATTTTTAAGGGTAATTCATGGCCTTCAAATTTTATCTTTGCTATTCTTAGTATTTTTTCATTACTCCGTCTACTAGCTATGTTGTAAATTTCGCAGTCTTGTACATTGTTGTACCTTTTTTTAAGGGAATCTAGCAATATATTCTTTTCTATCGGTTCATCATTATCAGGGAGTACTATGGTACCCTGGACACTGCTCATACTGTCATGTTTTTTAATATGTACTTTAACATTATCAATATCTTTTATATTTAAGTAGTTTTCCGATTGATTTCTTGTAGTGGTTTCTATCAACCACATCTGTTCTTTTACTTGTCTGAATGACATTTCAGTACTTGAATGTCGATTCAATAAGAAGTTTTCTAATTTCAATGGCGATATTTTTTTCTCCGTTTCTAATGTTAGGAATCTTGACCAACTTGCACTCCCAAAGAGGGAGTCGAAGTGGGTCAAGGTTGGGTCAAGATATTTGTTTTTTTTTGGCTTGTTTTTCATTGGAGCATAGGGCTCCAGTGTAATTACGTTCGTATTTTTTTCTGATTTTTCCAGAGAGAGGTCAGAGGAGGTTCCTGCAGTCGTTAACTGTGCCGAATCGCTACCATCAAAGGGTCCAGGGGTACTTAAATCTTCAATACAACTGAGCATTAAGATTAAAGTAAATTAGAGAAAAAAATAATCCTGAAAACCTTAAAAAGATATCATCAGCCTTTCATGGGGTTTATTCTTCCGCCAATGGCACAAGTGAGAACCGACTCCCAAATGTCCGCGTCCCTACCCTACCCCATAGGGGATGGCACAACATGATTAGAATGGCCCAGGTGTAAGCCAACCCGCTTGCTAGGACTGAGAGTATTTCAAGAATACAATCATCCCCACCCTAATCATGTTATGGGCAAACCGGATAGAATGCCGAGAGTCCCATCCCTAGAACCAGACCCCCCTGGAATCCATGGTCCAGCCCTAAAGAATAGTTCCGCCTGATATCTCTCAGTTCCGAACATTATCGGGCAGTTGATGGTCTACCACAGTTTTCACTATTTAGCTTCGGATATAAACCCATTCCCAGCTATGATATCTTTTCCTGTTTATCAGGTACAATAAATTTTAGCAACAGTGGAAAACTCCACATAATTTAATCCAAACAAATATATAATACCATATGGGACTCTTGGACTTAAACCCGGGAACAGATTCCTGGGGTTCAAGAGCCCCTCACCACGTCAAGGTGGTTCCAAGTTGAGGGGGCCTAAGGGTTAAACGAAATTTGATGCAAGAGAAACGGAATAACCACTACAGATGAGGTCAACAACCCAAGAATGCGCGCCAAACTTGGCACGTGTGCTGTTGGCCATATCACGCCATATTAATCTAGAAGAAATGAAAAAAATAAAATAAAAAAAAACTAGGAAGAAAAAAGACCCTTATGAATCTTCCTGAGTTTGAGATTTCATTTTAGTTAAAACATCCATATTCTGTCACCACAAACTCCTCTCCAGCAAGGCTTTAACATCCATTATTCAAACATTAATGTGGACAGGTATAAGAAGAACATCCCCCGTCGTCTAATGCAGAAAGGTGATAATAGGTCAAGGTGATGAGGGTCTTACGTAGCGCAAAATATCTAAATATATACCAGAAAGATCAATACCGGCTTAAGGTAAGCATGGACAAAGATCACATTAATATGATGAACACATTTTCTGTTTACTATGATTCTATTTCTTACATAGTACAACTATGCAGTTTTAGCTAAAAGTGAAAATATTTTATAAATAGTATATATCTTTACGTGGTGTCATAAATGACATCTTTTACCAACGATTTATTGACAGTAGTGCGCATATTTAGAATCAGAGTTGGCACGCAAAAAAGCTAGACTGTGGCCATAAATATACTGGCACACTAGGTTCAAATGATTGCCAACCCCTTCAATAGACCATTGCAACTCTGCAGTACGTGATTCCAAGTCAGTGGTCAATATGAATCATGAACCAAACCCTGAATGCTCTACAGACTTCAGCACTCTCTCACAGGCAACGATGGCTGAGTAAGAAACCTAATTTGCCATCAGGTGAGCAGGCTTCGGCAGGCAGCTGTACTTTCTAGTGAACGTTGGAACCGGACCCCTAGACACAGCACAGCTGCCAGGACAGAGCAGGGCGCTTCCTCAGGTACATACAGGCACAGAAGAACATGAAAGTTACCTGGGTCAAATACAGCCCAAACGCTTCTGCTAGGATTAAAAATCACCAGAATGGTTGTCCACTGCTTTCATTTGAAGTTTTTGAAGGAGGTCTATCTTATTAACCAAAGGACACTGGTTACTTTGGATCAGGTGGCGTCACCTTTGACCTCTGGGAAATCGGGGCCTGTAAACAAAATGGCAGCTACCTTCATCCTGCAGGCGTGGATCTCTTTCCACATACGACTCAGGCTTTACGATACCAAATGAGAAAGAACTCTGAGCTTTTTAGGACCAAATCTATGCTAATGAATGGGCAGAATGTAAAGGGGGTGTGTGATAGTGATCAGGAAAATACAATTTCAAGTTTAATTCAGAGGGAAAACAGAGATGCAAAGCTTATCTTCAATCTACCAAGGCATTAACATCCTCATGCTTATATATATATATATATATATATAGTGTATATATATATAATATATATACATATATATATAATGTGTGTGTGTTTGTGTCTGTGTGCACATCCCTACGTCTACACTACTCCTGATAAAACAAGTGAAAGAAAACTTCAGTAATTTAAGTCAAACCAAACTTGAAACGGAGTCAAACTTTCAAAAAAAAAAAAAAATGGAGGAATATGTTTACAACTGTTAGCAATGTCCTTTGCATCTCTTTCCTAACCATCTCTTGTCAAATACAGTCTTTCTCCATTTCATTTCTTCTGGAAAAAAATATTACAGTTCAGAAAAATTCTTAAAATTCTTCCAGATGACTTTAGCTGCAAATTCATTAAAACTTGCAAATTATTTCGCCGGCAAATTTAGCCCCTGTGGTTGCTGAGAGAGAGAGAGAGAGAGAGAGAGAGAGAGAGAGAGAGAGAGAGAGAGAGAGAGAGAGAGAGAGAGAGAGAGAGAGAATTTATATTAAAATAAATTTCTTAATCAAATCTTGATTCATAAATATATCAGAATACGTTTGCGCAAAGAAATTTACTGAACAAAAAGTAAGTCATTGAACAAATAGTCAAGTAAACAAATTAACATAAAGTCGCCTTTATTTCAAGAAATCGAGGCCTACCTTTTTAAAATTCAATAATGTAAATAAATGACGAATTCATTTATTTCGAACAACGGGGCTAATGTTCCAGTAAAGATGGAATTATGCCAGCAAATAAAACAGTAATGACAATGTATCTGTGTCACGCGATTCACAGATCAAAACTTTGGATTCAGATTCACAAGAAAGAGAAAATAATATAACAATATCTATTTATGCACAACACTGGCCAAAAATGAGTTATATGAACACAGGAAGGACAATACCATTGCAAAGCTTGAAGGCAGCACCGCAGAATAAATGAAATACCCTGAAATAAACCAGAATATAAAGCTGAATAATAAGAAAAAATGCTTTCTTATAAGATGTGGTGTAGGACAACTAGATAAAACGCCGCTGGATAAAATAAAGTATTTTTCAGATAGCTAAATAAAAAGATGGCTTAACTACGTAACAGAAATGGATAAAGCAAAACCATTACATCCTGAAAATACTGAAGGCCCCACGTTGAAAAAAAAAAAAGGATTAACATCACACGAATGAATAAACGTGCAAAACACACGAATAAGTCCAGAATTGTAAAGTAAGTGTATTCATCAACGGCGGACACACCTGAGCCCGATCCTCGATACATGTGAACAAGTCACGTAACGACGAATATAAATCTTAAACAGACAAGGCCGCGGAAATCCCCAAAAGCTGTCCTATCAGCGCCATCTTGCGTAGACCCCGCTGTCCCTGAAAGCTGGTGCCAGCAATACTCTCTGGAGGTATGAATATTCAAAGGCTCCTTCTTAACATTTCAAATTAATTTGTCCCCGGGCAACATTTGGCGATGGAATTAGGTCATATATTAATTCTAATGAGACCCGTAGAGAGGGAAAAGATGGATTCACCCCCCCACCTCTCTCTCTCTCTCTCTCTCTCTCTCTCTCTCTCTCTCTCTCTCTCTGTGTGTGTGTGTGTGTGTTACTAATCATTTAAACTAATGTATTCCGGACGTACAGCCTGTTGGTAT
Source organism: Macrobrachium rosenbergii (assembly GCF_040412425.1). Taxonomy (NCBI): domain Eukaryota; kingdom Metazoa; phylum Arthropoda; class Malacostraca; order Decapoda; family Palaemonidae; genus Macrobrachium; species Macrobrachium rosenbergii. The sequence goes on along the minus strand of NC_089780.1, from coordinate 2,729,922 downwards.
ATGACTACCCAAGATGTGACATACAAGTAAAATATGTGCCAGGGAAAAGCAACGAAGTACCAGACGCATTATGAAGGTCCATCCCTAAAGGTGACAAGTGTAAATATAATTGGCCAAGAAATAGTTAAGCGAACCCATATGCAATGTATTTACAATGCATTACACAGAGGACTTTTCCCAGCAACAATTCAAGCAGGAACAAGAATGTGATAAGGATTAAAAAGAGATCTTCAAATTTAGTCAACAAGAACGTAGCAAAATGAAGTAACCGAACTGGATGTCCATAGATGCACTGAACGCCATAGATGACGTACTAATTTGGACGTGTCACGAATGTGGCTCATTTGATCGATTCCTTGGAGTGCTCCACAAAAGAATCGTACCCAAGAGCTTAGGAAATAAAGTCATTAAGTTAATGCATGATGATGACATGAGAGCTCACCAAGGAAGAGATGAGACATACTAGTTGAAAGATCTTTCCACTGGAAAGGGATTTACAAGGATGTTAGTAATTATGTGAAGAGTTGCAATACTTGCAACAGTTACAAGGGAAGAAAGATAAAGAAGTACCTCTCAGGAAATATCCCATCCCACAGACTCCATTTGAAAGAGTAGCCATAGATCTTATCAATAACCTTCACACCACGAGTAAGGGGAATAGATATATATATTAGTGTGTATTGACGCACTCACTAGATATACAGAGCTCATACCAATAGTTAGTAAAGGAGCCAAGGAGTGCGCAATCGCTCTCTTTCAGAAGATATTTTGCAGGCATTCTGCCCAACAGCTAATTATATCTGATAATGGCACAGCGTTCAATAACTCATTAGTTCAAGAAATTTGTGGCTTATTCAAGGTAGAAAAGGTACCGATACAACCGTATCACCTAGCTAGCAATGGCTTATTAGAAAGGAATAACAGAAAAGTTCTAGTGCATTAAGGCATACCGTAGGGCAAATCCTGATTGGGACGTCAATTTACCTTTAGTCCAGTAATCATTAAATGCTAGGTATCATACAAGCACTCAAGCAACGCCATAAAATTTTCGATGGGATACGAACCAAAATTGCCATAAGCATGGCTAAATCAGCCAATACAGCCAAATTATTCTGAAGACATCACGAAGATTAGAATTAGTAAAATTTCAAGGCGATTCATAAACAGTTACAAAAGAATCTAGAAGCAGCACAGAAGAATATGATAGACATGCATCAAGAAGGATTAAATCCAGTAGATTACAAGATAGGGATGAATACTACATCAAGAAGTAAGTAAGAAGTGGAATTAATTATACGTTAGCCACTAAATTCACAGGACCATACAAAGCCATCGACATACAAGAGACTAAAGTGAAGGTGAAGAAAATAAATGACCTAATACCTTCCACATTTGCCGAGTCACTAGAAGAAGAATATTTCTTCAGGACATTTCAAGAAGAACAAGACCTAGAAGGTAACCACCGAGCCTCCATCTTCCTTCGCCTCATTAACCAAGAAGAGTCATGACTTTCGTCGTCATCAGAGAAAAAGTTAGAAAAACTATTTATCGAATTTCAAATACCATAAACAGTAGGGTGATATCCACCTGCTCAGAATAGGACAGACGACTGAGTAAAGCCGATGTAACTTGGATAGCAAATTCTATTTGCCATACAGTACATTTGAATGTCTTATTTCAACTGGATTGAAGAAATGCTTATGTTTATATTCACTTTAATACTTTAAAGTTCTTTTGTAAAATGTGTGATTTTCCTAAGAAGCATGTGTTAGGAGTCCTCGTAGGTATAATATTTTGCCTTAGTTTGCCTAGAAGCTGCCTGAGTCAGCTGGGTAGTTGGCCGAAATTATAATGGAATCGAGTCTGCAAACAAACTAAATATCATCATAAACGAATAAGGGCATGCAGAGAATAACCGATAAACAGGGAAGGGGCGATAAACGAACTTGGAACGATTCTCTTATGCCAGGACCACACCGGCGACATCAACCCATATAAATTATGGTTGGGTATCTCAGAGGGAAAAAAGATGCGAGTTCGGTGGTTTTAGTGAGAAGTCCCAGATGCAGCGTAGATGAAAGGGTCCCACCACAGTGTTCAGAACATACAGACCAAGGTAAACTCAATCTTAGCACTGGGTACAGACTAATGGAAGCCTTAATACTGCCAGAAAAAGGAACGTGAAACATTAATGGAAAAGGAACCCCATACAGAAGAAACTTGGAGAATTTATACCAGGTTTGGTATCGTACGACTGTCAGACCGAATCCAATATATAAATGGGTTGCCGGTGCAACACGGCGACAGTGTGAAAGAGAAAGCACTGAAGACACGAGTGTTACAGGTTTGTGGAGGTGACGCTACGGACCCCAAGTGGTTTATGGACTTATATAAATTTCCATAAGTGCCCATAGACTAGTAAAGAAATTCTAAGTTTATCGACTTACAAAATTTACAAAGTACCTTTTTTAAGATAAAAAGACTATTACGGATACCCATTTACATGTGGAAACGTTTATAAGAAGTTTAAGTCAAGAATAAAAGTATTTAGGAAACATTTTCATTTTAAATCACAAAAAAAAAAAAAAAAATTGTGAAATTCCAAGATAGCTGACATCTAATCACGCGGAGTTGAGTGCAAGGAATAATAAATCAAGCCCACGTTATTGAGGAACAGAACTGCTTCCCCGACAACAAAGATCTGTGCTGATAAACAACGCAAATGATCTGATACGATATTTTGGTCTATTTTTAAATTCGATAAAGCAAACATGGTGGATTCAATACTCACATTGTTTTCAAATATTACAGAACATGTGAAACAAATATGAACTGTCTGTTCTGACCTTTTGTTCTTTGTCCGATTGTTTACAAGTAGTTTCCCCTCTCCACGACTTGTTATCTGACGGCTTGGCAGAATGTGCTGGTCATTTAACGTCCGAGAATTTTCTTTTATTTTCTTAGGCATAAACACGCACATACACGAAAAATAAAAGGGAACATTAATAAACTCGCCAAAACCAGACATTTTGGAATATGTATAATTTTGATATCAAAGGAACCCCAGTAATAGGATTATAAACAATGTCAAATTTACTGCATTTCCCGTATTAAGTAATGGCACGCTACAACAAGGAATGAAATTGACAAGTTATGGCCGAGATGCTTATGCTCCCAATACAGACTTATAATATTTTAGTAGACATTATTCTAGCAACTGCAACATCGATTATCTCATCAACCTCTCAGGGCGACACTGAATATAATATGAACTTTGTATATTCAAGGGGAAGTCTCGCGTTTTCCTCAGAGCTGAGGTTTAAAGACTGACGGTTTTTATTCCTTTTTTCAGAAGGCAGTTTCCTGTCGCGTGTTATATCTACCTATACGAAAATAAGCACGCACAGAGTATGTATGTATGTATGTATGTATGTGTATGCTTATGTATAGTTCATGTATAGTATATGTATATATGTGTATATATGTATGTAAGTATATACACATTTACATACACGACCTATTTTATATTCACTAATATTAAGCCACAAAATTCTTTAAATACCCAGTGCTCTATAACTCGAGAATAACTTAACCACACACAAAGTATATATGTATGTATATGTATATATATGTATATGTATATATATATGTATATATATATATATATATATATATGTATATATATATATATATACACATATATATATATATATATATATATATATATATATATATATATATATATATATATATATATATATATATATATATATATATGTGTGTGTGTGTGTAACATGACCTGTTTTATATATTCGCTAATATTAAGCTACAACTTCTTTAAATTCCCAGTGCTCTATACCCCGGGAATAACTTAACCCAAACGGGAATTATAATTGACAAGTGCTTCGTCACCAGCAGGATCCGAACCGGCGCCTGATTTAGAAACAACAAAATTACAGTGATTTTGACCACTATGCCATCAAAAGAGATATGCCTTCGTATCGACTCAGTTGTACATTCAAGTTGCTATTCAAGTTTTTGTACTTAGAACCGAAATCAACCGACGTTCACCATGATAGCTGATTGGTAAGTTTGTAACACATAGCTAATTATGAATTTTTGTAACATACGCAGTGAGTTTTAATATTCACAAATATGCCACAAATGTCGCTTACTATCTATTTCACTATACCTCGGGAATAACATTCGCCTAATGTGAATTGTAAGTAGTAAGTGATTCGTCACCAATGTTGTTTTCTGGCTCTCTAAATACCTAGTACAAAATCATTAGGAGACACTCACAAGAATATACTGATAGCTGTCCAAAGGAAAACAAATATTTTTTTATGTTATCCTTCAAGTAGTTAAAAGTTGTAAGTAGTTAAAATGTATTGCCTATAGACATTTTAAGCCTTTAAATATGACAAAAATGTTGCAAGATTAATATTCACCAAAATTTATTTATTGCCAATAAATAGTGAGGGAGATCCAATTGCGAGTCACTAAAGCAATTTTGGGAAAGGAACGGGAGGGCTCAGTGATAAGAGGGGAATCTGAGGATTCAGTGGAATTGGAAGTTATCAGAGAAGTCAATGGAACTAGAGGAAATTACACATTTCAGTGGAACTGGGGGGGAATTAAACTGGAGGGAATTGCAAAGCTCAAGTGGGACTAGAAAGAGTTGTAAAATTCAGTGTAAAGTTCAGTGAACTGAAAGGAATCGGAGTTTTCATTTGTGATTGTAGGGAATTGGTAGGAATCTTAAGCACCAATGGAACCGAAGGGAATTTTAGAGTTCAGTGGAATCGGAGGGAATCAGAGGAGTCGGTGGAATTGTAGAGAATTGTAAACTTCGATGGGAATGAACAGAATCAAGGGCGGTTCAGAGGAACTAGAGGAAATAGAGGGTTCGGTGGAATTGGAGTGAATCTGATGCATCGATGGAACTGGAGGGAATTTCAAGGTAGAGTGGAACTGGCGGACCTTAGAGGGCTCAGTGGAGTTGGAGGGACTCGGAGGGTTCAGTAACATTTGCAGTAAGAAGCAAAGTTGGACACATCAGTAAATGTTGTAAGGGCATTAGTGGAAAAATTTGTAAGGAGGAAATAAAGAGCTGTTATGAAAGTAACTTCAAATTCCACGGTAGAAAATACACCGAGTAGAGTTTCTTGGATTTCACGATGTGAGCCTGTGGAAGAGATAACAAAAAGCTCAGCGCTGTAACTATCAGACGCTACCAAAGAGCTAGCTGCTGAGGTATTAGCTCAGTGCTGCAATTTTCAGACGCTACCAAAGAGCTACTCAGGTATTAGCTCAGTGCTGCAACTTTCAGTCGCTACCAAGAGCTGCTGAGGTATTAGCTCAGCGCTGCAACTATCAGATGCTACTAAAGAGCTACTAAGTCATTGGGAGAAGCTATTTACGTTCTCTCGAGGACACTACGAAAAGGTATAATGGAAAAATCTCGTGAAGAGACTGGTAAATAACAGAGAAACGCTACTTTCACAATGCAGAGGATTCATGTGGAGATCCAGTATACTTCAACATCATTACACTGAAAGCTCATCCTTGAAGACCCAGCATACGTTCACCATATTATGCCGTAACACTAAGGAGTTATGCAAAGCACCCAGTAAGACAATTTCGTCGGGTCGTTTTTATCTGAAAAAGAATGGTTAGTAATATTGGCATCCTTATGTTACAATTAAACAAATATAATGCTTTCAACAATTAAATTAAAACTAAGTTATAAAAGACGATAATATTAACCATGACGAAAGTACAGAAGAAAGGAGGAATTATCAAGACAATTGGTAAAATCTACATAAAATAATGCTTAAAGAAAAATCATTTAACACATGTAGAGTAATAAAAAAAATAGAGGTACGACCAACACGAGAGAGAGAGAGAGAGAGAGAGAGAGAGAGAGAGAGAGAGAGAGAGAGAGAGAGAGAGAGAGAGAGCCACTGATGAAGTCATGAATATATAAAAAGAACAAATGAAATGCTCTCCATCACACTTGCCTTAGTCAACCATTTTCCAAGGTGCCGCGGGAGACTAAACCATTATCTTAATGTTGCTGCGAATAAAGTGAGGAATAAAATTCTCGGAGAGATTTCAACGTCTCTCTCTCTCTCTCTCTCTCTCTCTCTCTCTCTCTCTCTCTCTCTCTCTGGCCTCTTTGTCTTGTTACTGATTCTTCACTGCGCAGAAGATAGAAAAAACAAAAAAAAACAGTACCAATAATAATAATAATAATAATAATAATAATAATAATAATAATAATAATAATAATAATAATAATAAAATACGTTTCTGTTGGTGCAATTTTTTGAGAACATAACAGAAAAATATGAAAATTGCCGCAATGCTTAATAAATACCAATCGGGACGCTTTTGTCTTTCCCTGAATAAAAAAAAAAAAGTAACTTGCAACATGACGCAAAATCTCTTTCGAAACGCCTCTCGAACTGCTGCTTCAAAATCATTTGAGTAAAATCTGAATGTATTCTAAACAGAGCGCTTAGACGCTTATGGGCGACATCAGGAAATGGTGGGTATTGCAATAGAAGCATTTTATTTTAACTGGCAATAAAAGATGCTTTTATTCGCATCCTTCTGGCTAGAGTGTTCCCTCATAAAAAATTTACTACAATTTACACGAATTAAAAATTATAAATAACGTTTATAGTTATAAATTAACCCTCAACATTAAATGCGACTGTATAAAAATGTATGAAACAAATTAAAAATTACAAATAATACCTGTATAAAAATTAAATTAGCCCTCAAAATGAAATGCGCTTGCATAAAAATGCAAGAGAAACAAATTAAAAATTACAAATAACATCTGTATTAAAATTAAATTCGCCCTCAAAATGAAATGCGCTTGTATGAAAATGTAAGGAACACTAATTTAAAATGGCAAATAACAACTGTATAAAAATTAAATTAGCCCTCAAAATTGAAATACGCTCATATAAAAATGTAAGGAAGACTTAAAAATGACAAATAACATGTACATAATTGAAAATTATCCCTCAAAACGAAATAGGCTTGCGTAAAAATGTAAGAGCAGCCAAACACAACGTGAAAAGAGGCCTGCATAAAATGTAATAAATGACTACGTTTGCGAGAAAACAGGTTAACTGTATCACAAACAAATTCACAGAACAGCAAAAGCTCTTCAATAAAAGTTGCATTCTTTTCCTCTCATGGCACCGACTTATAAATGATTCCCGGCCTAAAGGATGCAGGACCTTTCCATCAGAGCAACACAGACTGGCCGGAATCGATTCTATGAGCGAGTTTCAACACAAATAAGAGACTTTTCCTAAAATTCTTCTATCAGCGGAAGAAAAATCTTCAAACACTGAGCATAAAATAGCAACAATAAAGAAAGCAACAAGAGACAAAAGGAAGAAGTAAAGAGCAGAAAAAATTGTAGAAAAGACAGAAAAGGCAGCCACATTGCTGCGAAGGTCTCCGAATAACTCCTGGCCAATTCTTATCCATTAATCCTTATATTGTTGCTTCACTGTTTTTCTCGGAACATAAAGATTAGATGTTCAGAGGGATATCAGAATTTTAGTTTCCTCTCCGAGAATAAAGATAAAAGAAGACACAGAGTATAGTAACAATATTATTAACCGCATTTGGGACGCAGAAGAAAATTCACTTTTGAGATATAAAATGCCGTGAAGTAATCTGTATACCCAAATGTTGAATTTTCCTCCAACAGCACTGAAAGGTTCGATGGGAAAGTAGTTTGCATAACTGGTACAGTGTGTTCCAGAAGAATGGAACTTGATTAGATGATATAGGCTAATGAGTTATGTTCCGCAGCCTTGCCGATAGGTGAAGATAGACCGATACGGGAGTGGGTACTAAGAGCGGAGGATTCCTTGAACAGGGTCGAAGAAAAGATACACAGTACATTGCTGCATCATCGGTCAAAGCATGCACAAGTGAAGCGGTACTCAGAGGTCACTGATAAAGAGGAAAACTGGGTAGAAGACACAATATAAATTGAGAACGTCGCTTGAAATGAGGAAGCAGAAGTTGTGTATTCAACGACGTTTCAATCGAAAATATCATCTTAACTCCAACAAAACAGATTCATGTACTGGATCTAAGAATACACATAGTTCTCGTGTTGAATTCTGCAAAGCTAAATAAACTCACCTTAGCACAAAAGCTTTCACAAACTCTGAAATAAAATTG
>NC_089780.1:2636699-2716699 GCF_040412425.1 Macrobrachium rosenbergii | reverse complement strand
GTTACACTTTGCTTGCCTTTTAACGTCGGTCCCAGATGTAATTGTAGATAGTTTTGATAAGAGAATTGATCAGGATACAGACGAATCCTTTTGTTTGCACAGATTAACAAAAATCTAGCAAAATGCCCGACACTAGACAGTAGTTTTGTACAGGGAGGTGCAAGATGTCAGCTGCGGTTTCCAAACCACAGAATAATGATAGTCGCTCGCATTCGGGAAATGATGCAACAGCGAAGACATGTGCACGAGTAGAATCGAAGAAAATTCCAGAGAGATCAGTCACAACGATACGTTGTTTTAATTGTGATAAAATAGGCCATAGTAAATCAAATTGCAGAGTGAGATATTGTTCAGTTTGCAAATCTTCAGATCATGGATGGAGATTTTGCCCAGCCACAAAGAGTAGAGATTATTCAGGAAGTCCTGGGAGGTTTTTCTAGATATGACAGGAGAATTCCACATGATGCAAGTTCTAGATACACAAAGGAACAGCAGAATTTTCACAAGATAAGTTCGAAAACGGACACAGGATAATGACTAATCAGGTCGCAGAGTCACTAGAACCTAGGCCGATTGTACGTGGATTCTCTAATGGCAATGAAATTTCTATTTTCATTGATTCTGGTAGCTCAGTTAACTTAGTAAATGCTGACCTTTTCACTCGAGGTTTCCAGAGTGCAAATTAGTCCCTTCTAGTGAGACAGTGTGTGATGTACAAGCGAGGAAACTGAATATTTTAGGTTCGTCATTTCTTACGCTTTGTATCGGTGGAAAGACAATAGTAGAATCATTTTTGGTCATAGAAGGATTAGCCTTAGGTGAAATGGTTATGCTAGGACACCCTTCTTGTATGCGACATAACATCAACATTCTTACGGGAGTTCAGGGGATTACAATAGGTGAGTCGGGTTGTTTTGTTCCATATATACACAGGAAAGAAACTTGTGAGAAACCTAAGACACAGTCTGAGACATGTGTAACACAGTCATTAGAGAGTGAAGATATTCCGCAGAGATCTTTCAAAGGATTTTTGTTGGAAGATGTTGAATTGCAACCGCGAGTTCCTACATTAGTTAAAGTGTCGCTGAAAGAGAAAAAGTTTCCTTCTCAAGTGTGCGTTGTTGAGGGAACCGAGAAATTCAAAGACGTTGTGAGTACGGTGTCAGTGAATGAAATTTCAGTCGCAGGCGTGACTTCAGTAGAATTAGTTAGCTATCAAGACTCAGTGAAAAAATATCACAAGGGTACTTATGTAATTGATTTTGAAGAGTTTAAGGAAAGAGCATAAATTAGTGAGTTTTTGTGGAGACGGGAATATGTTTCCTAACAAGGAGCAACAGTTCCGAAGTCAGGTTCTACATGAACACTTGGCTAAAGTTGATTATCCTGAATATTCAGATAAAGTAGAGAAAGTGTTGAAAGAATATCTAGATATTATTGCTTTGAAGGGAGATAAATTAGGAGTTACAGATGTTTTAGAACATTCAATCCGCCTAGAAAAGGGTACAAATCCCATATATATTCCAGCATATCGAATTCCTTTTAAGATCAGAGAAGAAGTAGAAAAAGAAGTTCAGAAGTGGGAGTCGGAAGGCATTATCAGACCGTCCAATTCTCCGTTTAATTTTCCTTTGCTTGCAGTTCCTAAGAAAGACGGTAGTATCAGAGTTTGTGTAGATTTTCGTAAATTGAATGAAAAAACATGCCCAGATAGATATCCTGTAGCTTGTTTGCCTGATTTGTTTGTTGAGATCGGTGGCAAGAATATATATTCATCTATAGATCTTATGCAAGGGTTTTTACAGGTTCCCTTTGTGAGAGTAGCCGTAAATATACAGCATTTTCGGTACCAAAGGGACATTACGAGTTTAATAGGATGCCTTTTGGATTACAGAGGTCCCCAATAACATTTACTAGACTGGTTAACACAGTACTTCATGGCTTGTTAGGAAAGTCGGTGTTTGTGTACATGGATGACATTCTCATATGCACAGATACAATTGAAGAACATCTAAAGGTGTTAAAAGAAGTCCTTAAGCGATTACGGTTCGCTGGGTTAAAGGTCAAATTGGCCAAATGTGAGTTTCTGAAGAGAAAAATTGTCTATTTAGGACATGTTATCTCTAAAGAGGGAGTTAGAGTGAATGATGAGAAAGTTAAAGCCATTGTGAATTTTCCAGTTCCCAAAACCAGAAACAGATTCGTTCGTTCCTAGGTATGTCGGGTTTCTTTCGCCGTTTTGTGCGGAATTTTTCTACAATAGCGTCTCCATTGACAGATTTGTTACGAGAAGACGTTAAGTTTGTTTGGGGTGATAGTCAACAATTAGCTTTTGAGAAGCTTAAGAACGCTTTGGTGAACCCACCAATTTTGAAGTTTCCAGATTTTAGTCAACCGTTCACCTTAGTGACTGACGCGAGTCAGGAAGGTATAGGTGCGTGTTTGATGCAGAAATTTGAAGGAAATTACACCCAATTGCTTTTTATAGCAGAAAGTTCAAAACACGTGGTAGTAACGAAAGGCTGATGTCAGTTGTGGACAAGGAGGCTTTCGCAGTCGTCTCTAGCCTTGTTCATTTTAAGATGTTGTTGTTGGGAAATAAAGTTGAGATTTTTACAGATCATCAACCGTTGTTAGAGCTTTTAATAAGCCAAATTTGTCGCCCAAGAGAGCACGTTGGTTCCTAACATTGAGAGATTTTGATGCAAACCTCAAATACATTGAAGGTAAGCATAATGTAGTTGCAGATGCATTGAGCAGATACTTTCCGGTTGAGGATGAGGAAATACACACCGAATCCTGTGTGGGTGAAGAGAGTAAATGTTTGGTGTCTAATGTCTCTGATATTAGTAGTTCTGAGAGATCGCATGTAGAGGACATACACGTTCCTACAGTGCATACTTCGGGGAGAAATAGTGAGTCGGCAGTCTCGGGAGAGATTGTTATTCGTGATAGTGAGAGTAACGCAGTGTGTTATATTACGGGTGAAAATGTCACTTGGGACATAGGCTTGCTGGAACAAAAGCAAGATGAAGATAAATTGTTGTCAGATGCTAAGGCATTTCTTAAGGGAGTTTCACCGAAGAAAGGGTATAAGTTGCCTTTTTCTGGTCTAGAGTTGGAGAATAATTTATTGGTGAGAAAAGTTAAGTATAACTTGCGAAGTACTCGAAGCATGGGTGAGATTACACAAATCATCGTGCCAGAGAGTCTAGTACCACAAGTTCTAGACATTGTACATTGTAAATTTGGTTCTCCTCATTTGGGTGTAGACAAGACGTATGAAAACGTCAGGTCAAAGTTCTTTTGGAAAAATATGTTTTCCGCAGTAGAAGCCTTTGTGAAGAAGTGCGCTATTTGCAATGCGATTAAGCCAGCGACGGCAGTGTCGTGTCGTTTGGGTTCATATCCCATACCACATAGGCCGTGTCAGAGAGTGCATATGGATATTCTGGGTAACTTCTCAGAGTCCGCTTATGGTTATAGACATTTATTAGTAGTTGTTGATGAGTTGACTCGCTTTGTCGAGATTTTCCCACTGAAATACAAATCAGCTGAGGAAGTTGCTATAGCGTTTTTAAGGGGATAATTTGTCGATATGGTGTTCCTGAATGTCTGATCACAGACAATGGTAGGGAGTTTATTAATAAGACTTTAGACGGTCTTGCTAATTTGTTGGGGATAAAGAAAGTATCTATAATCCCGTATAGACCTGAAGCAAATGGGTTATGTGAGAGGGCGAATCGGAAAGTAATCGAAGCTTTGCGCATGACGGTGGGAGGTTCCGATACACATTGGGACAGATCTTTGGATGAAGTGCGATATAGTATCAATACTATGATGAATGACACAATTAAGATATCTCCAGCAGAAGCTTTGTATGGATACAAGTTGAAAGGACCTTTTGATTTGTTACCAGAGCGAGTTCAGGGTGATGTTACGGTCACTTCGTTGATAAATACAGCGAGAGAAAGATTTGCACGTATCAGTAAAGAACTTGAACTTAGTTCGCGTGCAATGGTAGAGAAAAGTAACGCGAAATCGAGGGGAGTAGCTTTTTCGATGGGTGATAGAGTGTTTGTTAAAGAGAATGTTCGGAATGATCTGAATTATAAGTTAAGTCCGAAGTTCCACGGACCTTTTGAGATTGTAGAGATCAAAAGGGGGAATAGATTTGTAGTTAAAGATGTAAACACTGGAGTGACGAAATTGACCCATATTTCGAAGTTAAAGAAAGTTGGGATGTAATGGAATGTTTGTATATAATTAGGGGGATAAGTGGGTTGATATTTGTATATATATGACATTTATTTTTTATTTTTTTTTGTCTCTTGTTCATTTTAAATGTTGAAGTTCTTAATCATTTGTTTTCGAATGATTTTGGGAATTGAGACATGGGCTAGTTTCATACGAGATTTGACTCGTGTGTTAGTGTGTTGTTGTGTTATGATGTATTTCATCATCTGACGCAATGTGTGTGTTGTTTAGGATTTTTTGGGGGAGGTACTTAGTATATCGGACCGAACAAGTCTGATCTTTTTTTTTCGGGTTGGGAGATCGTATTTGAGTGTTTGGATTTTTTTTCCAGTTTCTTTTTTTTTTAAATTAAGGGAGCTGTATTGTGAGTAATTGTAATTGTTATGATCATGGGAGCGATTGCCATTACGTCAATTGCTATTTTGTTGAGAGTTAGTCAGGTGTTGCGAAATATTTGCTAACCAGAGTAGAACTTTCATGTCTTTTACGAGATATGATACCTTTTAGTGTTTGGATAGAATTTTTTTTTATGAGTGAGTTCCGTAGAGTTGTTGTGTTTAGTGGTGAGTTGACTGTGATTATTCTGAGATACAAACTTGGAATTAGTTCACATTGTGAGTGTTTACTTTTGCATTAGTAGTTCTGTTTGGTTCAGTAACATGAAACCTTTTTGTTATTAGACCTTTTTCGAGTGTTTTTTTGGGAGACTCAGTAGTGACATGGGATAGATTAGAAACCATGTTCATTTTGGGAGATCAATGTCAAGGTTCGGGAGTTGATTATAAGACGAGTTGTGCTTTAGTTAGAGAGAGGTGTGTGTGTGACAGTAGTATTTTCCAGTTGCGAGTTTTGTCTGTGGGTGGTTGTGAATTATCATTAGTTCATAGACAGACTCCGACAGAATGTGACTTTAGACAGTTCCTGCGAGATTACCACATTGAGTCCACCAGTACTCTTCCTGCCGTGTTTTTACAAGGAGTATGCAGTTACAATGATGTGCCAGAGCAACAAGTCGACGACATTCGTTCATCGAGGGTCCGAGCAGTTCGATTCATCCTGCAGAATCCTGTCTACGGAATTTCTCGTACTTAGCCGTGCTGTATTCAACAGTTCCGAGAAGATAATTATGCGTCATACGCATAACGAGCATTTGGTAGTGGAGGTACCTACAACCAAGGTGCCAATGACGGTTCCACCGTTGGAAGACATTGACGATTCCGTGATGTTCGAGTATCAGGAATATATTATGCCGACAATTTTAATTGTCTTAATAGCTGTTTTACTGATAATTCTTGTTGTGGGGGTAGTAAAGCTTATTCGTGTTTGTAAGATTACATGTAAAGGCTCTAAGAACTCAACCCCAGTGACTTTGGAAGTGCGTCATGAGAGCAGTCCTTAAAGCTGCAGTGCAGTAGACATTGCTAATTGAGCATAGTCCTATTCTGTTATGTTTTATACATATGCTTTTGTTTTAGTTTGCGTTAAGGAGAGCGAGACGCTCTTATGTGGTGGCCGAGCTCTATTTCAGAAAATATGGCTGCTACAATTTTAAAGGACACATATATGCATTTCATAGCTTCAATGCTTTAAGATGTGATGAAAGAATTTATGGAGTCAGATGGAAGTAGGTCGAGAGACTCGAGGTAAAATCTTTGTGTTCAGCAAATAGTTTGATTCCTCAGCAATATTGCCAGTCAGGTGATCTCCGAAGTGTTATGTATATTCGTGAGTACGTGCGTTAATTTGATCTAGATTACGCCAAAATCTGCCCTAAAAGTGAGTTTGATCGTTCATTAACGTGATAGAACTGCAGTTGTCTAGACGTAGCTTTGGAGAGGATCCAGGCTTTAAATCGGCAGATAAGGTAGGGTTTGAAATCTCTGTTTTTATGGGAGAAAATTGAACTTGTGATTTTTACTATGATTTTCTAATCATTATGAACTTTTGAACTGGTGTGGGAGATTTAATATGAATATTCATACCTCTTTTATATTATTATTTTGTCATGTTACGTTTGCCATATCTTGGCTATGCATTTTACACTTTCCATTATTGTGTTTTGCATTTCATATATTTTTGGGAGTTTTCTATCATGTTTAATTCTTCCGACAGATGTCTGTGGACAGATGTCGGTGGACAGTGTGGACTGGTTCGAATAACATGTGGTAGACTGTTTTTTTGACATGACTAATTATTGATTTGGGGAGTATGTGTGAGTTTGGATATTTTCAGGCTATTAGCCATAGTGAGACTTTTTTAATCAGAAGTGTTTTGCAGTTTAGAGTTTAGTTATCTAACTCGATATTTCATTTATTATGCATTTTAATCTTTGCTTTGTTTTGTTCATTTCTTGTTGGGTTATTTGAATAATAAACCTATTTTTGTAGAAACTATTGCGTTTCTTTAAATGGTCCGTTTAATTGATTTGGTGAGAATGAGTGCGATTCGGGTGGGCTTAACTTCGGAAAACGATGAGAGAGAGAGAGAGAGAGGCGATACAGAGAGAGAGAGAGAGAGAGGTGATACACGGTGTGAGAGAGAGAGAGAGAGAGAGAGAGAGAGAGAGAGAGAGAGAGAGAGAGAGAGAGAGAGAGAGAGAGAGGAGAAAAATAGATGTAAGTGTTGTCGTGAGCGAACGTTCATACGCATCCGTTTCATGAATAAAGATCGTTGGAGCACGTTACGTACACTTTCAAAAAGTGTTAATTCTGTCCTGGTTACATATATATACATATATATATATACATATAGATCATATATATCTTCTTCGTTTAACGTGCTTTTTCCCATTTTTCATATGGGGTAAGCACGATGCCTTCTTTGAAGGACTTTGATTTGGCGTTGGGGTAGGCCGTAGCCTCGATCGGCTGCCCTGCCTGACATCGCTCAGACCCAGGTAGCACATGTGTATATGTTTCGTGCCAAATCCCCAGCTCCCTTTCTCCCAGCAGCGAAGAGACGTGAGCGGTTTAGGCCGACAGTTCAAGACTGTAAGGCGTCCGTTATATTTTTAGAAGATGTTGGAGTGGCTTTGTTTGTGTGCGTATTAGTCTGTAACACCCATTTGCTTTCAGCATACCTATCCGTTGAATACATACATAATCCCGGGGTGTCTACATGGATAGCAAAGTGTCCGCCCTCTGACCGGCCGGCTGCGGATTTGAACCCGCGACAGACTTCTTATGAAGTCCGAGTCTGCTGCTCTACCGACCGAGCCATCGAGGCTCCATTTATACATTTGTATATTATATATATAATATATATATATTCATATATATACTGTATATATCTATATCTATCTATATATATATATATATATATATATATATATATATATATATATATATATATATAATAAATATATATATATGTGTGTGTGTGTATAATACAGAATTTAATAATAAAAGACCAGGCAAAACGTATTAGCCTACCAATGACGCAGAAGTGACATCGTATCATACATAAGCGTTGGGTATTCTATGCCTGCCTTCGTGTCAATCGCTACAGAAATGGAAATGTTTTCACCTGACAATTAATCTACGACAATCACGAACATGGCGGTCTTTTGTCAAAGGGGAAAAGGAGTATATTGACTGTGCAGTTTAAATTCTTGCGCACAAGATCTGCAACTTATTATAACGGATGCACATCAAACAATCAACTGCATATCCGTCAATGGTATAATTCTTATCAGCTCTCTTTGATTCCCCATATCAAGAATATAATGTCTACTGTAAAACACTGACAATGTCGCATATATAACGCCATACAATACTCTGTATTTCCAGTGACGTATAAAACTACACAAGTTCAGGCTGATGTCACTGATCTCGCCATGCGCTCTGATATTACGATCAGGTTATACGACTGTGTCGTCTACATTATTTGATAGCGTCAGGACAGTCTAGCCAAGATAAAGGTAGAAAATTAATATTCACAAGAAAAGTTGAACAGAGGTGACAGCACTATTGTTATGTATCATTGGCGACAATAATTGTATTAAATTCTTAAAAAAAATTTAACATTTATACATAATTATCTGTAAGCGAACTGTGATAATTTAATAACATCTCATATAAATAAATAGGTCCAGAGTCAGAGTTCTCAGACTGACCTTACATCTTTTCCATATCCCACTTTAGAGAAAGGTTTTACATAACGGAGACTGAAATTCGCGTACTCTTGAGAAGTTACTCAAAAAAAAAAAAAGTATATATGGCAATACTTATAACATAGGAGACGACATAGTTACGTGCTTGGGACCATAATTTTAGATTTATATACAAAGGTTTTTACTGTCAATGTCACAACCCTGAAACACTGGAAGTGCTTGTCCCAAGTCAAAACTTATCATACAATGCAAAGTGCTTGGGAGGGCCCATGACAAAATGTATATATGTCAATTATTATGGCTGAGATTCTCACAGTGCCACCATCGCCTCTTACGCAATAAATTTAGATGAAAATGTGGAATTTACTATGAAAAGCTACAGATTTTCTGTTGGAAACCTTCACCTTCGATGTACCCGTGTATTTCCATCGGTTCGTTGGTTTCTCTGTTACTGTGAAGTTTATTGGGAATGAGGACTTGCTTGGTGCAAGGCGGCCATTGCTCACGACCACCTTCAGTTTCCTAGTGTAAACAAATGGTTAATCAGCGGTTGAAGCGAAAAGAATCTTCCCTTTAGTAGAACGATAGAAAGTATCTCAGCAACCGCGGCCTCCAAGTATTTGCGTCACAAATGTAGATAACCACATGATCTCCAAAACAAGAGAAAACGGTATAGGATAAACACCAGAACACCGTCGTTGCTTCAAGAAACTGCATTCTTCAGTACACTGATGACTGAAGAATGCAGTCGTCAGTTTTTCGTCTTTTAAGTGATTTTTCTCTTAACTAAACCTATTACTTGAGCCCTAAAATGCTATTCTCAACGTGAGAATTACAACATGAGATCATTGAGAAGAGCGTTTGGAGGCGGCAATCCTCCGAACAGACTGAACAATAGGTCACTTCTCTCTCTCAAAGCTGCATTCCTATCGCTCCCGAAATCGAATCATTGTTACCAGGCAGGAGACATATCGCTGGAACTTTTTCGTGGAAATACACACAACTATTTTATAAACAGATAGTAAAGAAAAACCGAACCAGAACCTAACCTGACTGTTGGAACTGAAAATAGCCTCGTTATGGAGATATAGTTATGGAATAAGATATCCATTGAGGATGTATACAACTCCGGGAGGCTTTAGACCCGCGATCGATCAAGAATGGACCAATAATCATGTAAATATTTCCTTCCTCTTCTTTAATCGTCCAGCAATGAGAGAGAAAATGAAAGAATCCTGACATTCTCTGCTTTCCTGAAAAACCAAAGTCAAACCAAAACCAGCCTCTTCAGCAGCCCAGATACAATAAAGGGTTAAAAAGAATAAAAGTCAAGTGAAACAAACACACATACAAAAGAGAAATGGGTGGAGCATACCCAGTTGCTCCATCTATGTATTCAAGGGACTTGAAAAAAACTCTTGCATAAATATAAAAAATCACTTAATAGAATGCCAAAATCACCTTATCATATATATAGAAAATTATGCGAGAGAGAGAGAGAGAGAGAGAGAGAGAGAGAGAAAAGAGGGGGAATGCGGTGAGTTTGTTATAAATACCCTATAAGCTGGGTGAAAAAAGGCATCTTATTCTGCAAAGGATCTTCAGGATAAGTCCCCATTAGTATCAAAACTACTCAGTAAAGTCTCGGCGAGGGGCCTCTCGTACAACTAATCTTAAAATATTAAAAATGTGTCATACAAACCTTCTAATTGAAGTACAACCATTTAGGTTAAATTTTTCTGCTGAAAAGAAATCCCTCGAGAGGTTCACCAGTCACAAGGACATTCGTTAACGAAAACCTTATCAGTCAGAATAAAAACCTCTTTCTGGGAATCCCATCGACAAGCACTCTCCTCCTTTCCTTCAGAAAAGGCAGTCTGTCAGCAGCCACTTGATGCAGTAGATGTTATTTAGAGGCTTTCTTCAACAAGCCCTCCAATGAGCAGCCACCTATTTCAACACACTGTACTGTTCATCTCTACATTTTAGTTAATCTTCACTGTACGAATCAATAACAGACCAGCATTCATAAAAGAAAACATTCTTAAAATCAGACATTCCCTTGATAAAAGAAAACTTTAGGGTGCGATATATATTTCTAAATGAGTGTACTTATCTCCTTAGCAGCCTTGAGTAAGAAATTAAAACGGTATCGCTGAAAAGCCATTTTTTTCCCCCGAGACTCTATACCGCAGACCATAATTTCAATGGTAAACTACTTATAAGAAATCTTTAAGACAACTCAATTGTTGTCTTCTCTGCAAGAAAATAACCATTTTTTGAGTAGGCTCTCTATTAACATTCCATTTTCCTAAAGTCATGTTAGGAAGATTAGCCGAAAATGATTTCTTTCTAAGACTGCTCGACCTTTCAGCAAATCGGTAACAATTACCATCCTAAACCAATGAAATCACGTTCAGCTGCTTTTCCGTCGACAGATCAAACTCTTTGTCCAGCCATTAGCAAGCACTCGCCTTCAGCGGGGCACCGCTTTCCTCATGTCCCACTGAGAAACTATATTATGGAAATGATTTTGATGAGTAATCCTTTTCCTAAAACGTTCTCAGCAAAATTAAAAAAAAATAAAAGAATTTGAAAAAAATGCGCCGAAGTGTCTTCGGCGCAATCGAGTTTTCTTTACAGCTTATAATGCTGTATGAAACTCTCAGCCATGGCCAATGAAACTTTCAGCCGCGGCCCATGAAAATTTCGGCCACGTCCCCGTGGTGGCCTGTGTTGTTTGCACCTATGGCAGTGCCAGACGCACAATCATAGCGGTGCCAACAACACAAGCCATCACCGGGCCGTGGCTGAAAGTTTCATGGGCCTTGGCTGAGAGTTTCATACAGCATTATACGCTGTACAGAAAACTTGACTGCGTTCTTCTTCGAAGAATTATTCAACTGCAGACCATCTGCCGTACTAAAACTTACGAATGAAAAACAATTTCTTTTAGTAAGTCTTCCCAGAACAGAAATCCATTCTTTACTCGGAATTTTTACGCGCTCAATATAATTTTGTTTCATTAGCAACAATAAACTAGTCTTTAATTAGACTTTCAGTGGGAAGCAATCCCTTAAATAAATATCCTTAAAAAAAAAATCTCCTTTCATCTTAAAGGAATCTTCTTAATACAAATCTTTTCTGAATAAACCATTTTAATTAAAAAACAATCTATTCTAGGAGATTTCTTCATGCAGAAGTACCTCCTTTTACAGACCTCGACGAGAAACCACCTCCTTTGTCCTATCTCAATGCAAAACAATCTCCTTTAGTAAATCTTCCTAATGAGAAACTATCGTCTTTATCCAGCCTTCTTAACGAGAAACCATCTCTGGCAAACTTCCCCAGCAGCCTATCCTTCAACAAACTCCTCCTAGGACAAAAAGCAAAGTCACACTAGAGGACTGCGAGAGCTGGAAGATCCGCTGCGCTAAGTACTTCGCCTCTTGAAAAATGTTCCCGCCATGAACCTAATGTAAAATGAAGAGAGAAGATCCCACCTCCCTTTCCACCTCTGATGCCAGCTGTAAAGCGACCATCTGTCTTCCCAAATGATCGCGTGAGTCTTACATAACCCCGGGGAACGAGGGAGAGGGAGAGATCACAGAAGTAATCTAAAACTAAGAGAGAGAGAGAGAGAGAGAGAGAGAGAGAGAGAGTTTAGTAACATCTGATTTAAATATTTTTCCACAGGACTTACATGTACAAATAAAGAGTTCATTAGTGCACAGTATCCATGCAACTCGATGAAAGGCGGGAAATATTAAGAGGCAGAAGAGTGAAAAATTATGGTTATGTATTCTCTCTCTCTCTCTCTCTCTCTCTCTCTCTCTCTTATAGACCATACTAATGCACATCGTATATTTTTAGTACAAATACATTTATACGCTGGAAATCACAAGGATGTGTGCTGCAATTACATGCAGATGTACCACAGAGAAAAATGAAACTCTTGGTACAAACCCTGACAGGCTTCGTCTTCAGTATTTCTAAGAAATCTCCAAAAGGACAGATGCGTAGGGGTTGAAACTCATAATATCTTTGCTAAAGGGACATTAAACACGAACATACAGCCTGCTGGAAGAAAAAAACCAGTCTCTTCTGATAAGTGAAAAAAAGAGATGGAAACAGTAGGTTCATTAGCGTCTGTAGCTTTTGAGAAAACTATACAGCGAAACAAAGATTTATAAGGAACTCTTTGCAATACTAAAGAATATGTATATCAAATTCCATGTGAATTCTGCGACAACTATCATGTTGGACAAAATGTAAAAATTGGAAAAGAGAACAGAACAGTATATAAAAACGTTCAAGACATACAGAACGCCGCAATTCTAGTTCATGTTAGTGAAAAAAAAAAAACCATGCCGCCACACGCAGAGGAACTAAAAACTATTCTGTCCAATAATGTACCGAAAAGAAAAATTATTGAATAAACTTTTATAAAATACAGCATTTGTAAGAAAATTAGCATTAACCAAGAACCAAGGGATGTATAAACTCGATGCACTGATTTCAGATGATGTATGCAAAATGTATAAATTTTAATTAAGCAAGGTTTACCTGGGCCTCGAGCAAAGGCGTTATCACCCGCACAAGGATAAAAAAAAATTGTAAATGGAGTACTGAATTTTTTTCCAACTGGCTGTTTGTTCGTCTGTATTACCACTCTAGCCCATATAAATTCTTACCAATATGTATAATAAACCCTGTAGTGCAACTGATTATATATATATATATATATATATATATATATATATATATATATATATATATATATATATATATATATATATATATATATATATATATATATATATATATATATATATATATATATATATATATATATATATATATATATATATTATATATATATATATATATATATATATATATATATATATATATATATATAGCATATATATTATATATATATATATATATATATATATATATATATATATATATATATATATATATATATATATATATATGTAATATGATATATACACACACATATACATATATATATATACATACATATATATATACATACATATATATATATATATACATATATATATATACATATATATATACATACATATATATATATATATACATATATATATATATATATATATATACATATATATATATATATATATATATATATATATATATATATATACATATACATACACACAAACATATGTATAAGGTATATGCATATATACATTATACACACATATATTTATAATTTTATATATATACATATATGTGTATATATATATATATATATATAAAGAATCTCAGCATATTCTTTTTTGCCTAGGACGATCGGTTCCCGGGAAAATTTTGCAAGGCGGCAGGCAGCCCTATACCCTTTCCTATCTTGTTGTGACCGACCACATTTGACTAGCTACCAGGTATACTAAGGTCAACAGTGGTACAATAGGGCTTACTTAGCTTGCACAAAAATTACCACGACAGAAAATAATTACTTAAAGAACGCCCCTAAAAAAGCATGATTACTCTTCTTTCATAATTAATGGGTTTTATTCAACAACTGCAATATACATTAAAAAAAATCGTATACTAAAATTCATAAAATAATTGAGCTGTTTAGCTGAATACCTGTGGTACAACAGGGCTTACTTAGCTTGCACAAAAATTACCACGACAGAAAATAATTACTTAAAGAACGCCCCTAAAAAAGCATGATTACTCTTCTTTCATAATTAATGGGTTTTATTCAACAACTGCAATATACATAAAAAAAAATCGTATACTAAAATTCATAAAATAATTGAGCTGTTTAGCTGAATACCTGGTGACTCAGCCCACAATATAATCTGTTGTCGACCATAAATGAACAATGACGTTGGGTTACAGTATGCAAATGGATTATACAAGTTCTGGCTAAAAAGGTAAAATGAATAATACCTTGTATTAAGAAGAATGAATACGCAACCTTTATTTAGTCACATGTACCCCTTGTGTGTGTGTGTATATGTATATAAATATATAAATATATATATATATATATATAAATATATATATATATATATATATATATATATATATATATATATATATAAATATATATATATATATATATATATATATATATATATATATATATATATAATATATATATATATATAAATAATATATATATATATATAATATATATATATATATATATATATATATATATATATATATATATATATATATATATATATATATATATATATATATATATATATATATGCAGAATCTACTGGTCACTTTTACCAGACACATATGTAATTCTAATAGCCACAATGCCCTCTTAACTTCTCAAATTCTTCGAGCTTTTTTTGGATGTGCTTGTAACTACGAAGCCGTACACCCAGACGCAAGAAATTGAAGACTGTGATTGCCGGTCGCGGGACACGAATCCGCGTCGCCTTAACCACAAGGAGGTCACGTTGCCGACCTGACCACGAGAGGGGTAAAAGTCTATTGCCTCTCGTACATACATATACCTGTCGTTTTCAGATATATTTATTAGAGCTGGAATAGACCCCATCCTCACCATCGTAGCCAAGTGGGCAATCGTTTTTATTGCTTTTTAGGCTGAAACATATATGCAGAATCTACTGGTCACTTTTACCAGACACATATGTAATTCTAATAGCCACAATTACATATGTGTCTGGTAAAAGCGGTATTTATATATTTGATTGTATGTGAAAGTCAGCCTTATCAGTGATATGTTTATATATACATCACACTTCAACAACGCTGTGCTTGACTTAGTCAGATTGTAGAAACATTTTAATATTGTTTATTAAGAGAAGGTCACAAATGGAGATAACCTCGAAGGTGGCCACTTTCCTCCTTAAGTCGTTATGACAGCAGTCAGCAGAAAAGCTGATGAGGATTTTTTTAACAATGACATGCTTATAAGTTCCTCCACAAGTACATACCCACACACACACACACACACACACACATATATATATATATATGTATATAATATATATGTATATATATATGTATATAATATATGTACATATATATATATATATATATATATAATATATATATATATATATATATATATATATATATATATATATATATATATATATATATATATTTATATATACATATATAAATATATTATATATATTTATATATATACATATATATATATATATATATATACATATATACATATATATACATATATATTATACACATATATATGTGTGTGTGTGTGGGTATGTACTTGAGGAGGAACTTATAAGCATGTCATTGTTAAAAAAAGCCTCATCAGCTTTTCTGCTGACTGCTGTCATAACGACTCAAGGAGGAAAGTGGCCACCTTCGAGGTTATCTCCATTTGTTACCTTCTCTTAATAAACAATATTAAAATGTTTCTACAATCTGACTAAGTCAAGCACAGCGTTGTTAAAGTGTGATGTATATATAAACATATCACTGATAAAGCTGACTTTCACATACAATCAAATATATAAATACCGCTGCCGAGGTCTGAAAGACTAACGTTTCAAGTGGCCTTACATAGACGACGGGTCAGCTTCCTTTTTACCGCTTTTGCTCAGTTTTCCTCTTTCCTTTTCCTCCTCATTTCCGAGCTAATGACCCCTCCCCCTTAGATGGGGAACAGGGTCTATTCCGTTCCACCGGGGAAAGGACAATACTTTCTTTGTGTGGATCTACAAAAAGGGGGAACGAAGCACGAGACGCACATTTAACGGAGCATCCATCAGCAGAAATCATACATCACCGTTATGACGCAGAGAGGGAAGTGATCACGGCGCAATGGCGACAATTAACAAGCAGATTATTGGATCGTGCAGAGGCAAAGGTCCCCCTTCTCCATTTTATCCATTAAGAGCTCGGCCATTGGAGGGAAAGTGTATGGTTATGCACAAAGGTTTCCACATCCCTGAATGCGTCGCCATTGTCCATTCAATAAAGATCACCGCCCAGAGGGGACGTTCCACAGAGCAAAGAACGAACTTGGTGTCAGCTGGGAATCTGGACACTTAAAGACGGGGGAAATGGGATAAAAAAAAGAAAACTTAAAGACACTTAACAACTTGCAGTTCAATTCTCCGGGCAGATAAATATAGGCCGCCAGTGAATGCTAAGCCATTCAGTTAAACTGTTGTAGAGAAATATAAGCAGAATACAAATATGTAAAAAATATTTTAATAAATATATCCGATAATAATAATAATAATAATAATAATAATAATAATAATAATAATAATAATAATAATAATAATAATAATAATAATAATAATAATAATAATAATAATTAATATTATTATTATTATTATTATTATTATTATTATTATTATTATTATTATTATTATTATTATTATTATTATTATTATTATTGAGTAAATTCTCTCGCATGTGACATTAAAAATTAGGGCAGATCGATTGATTCAATGATTATAGCTACTAAAACTGGCATCACAATACCTAGGTTATTGACGCTGTAATAAATTAAATTATGAAACAAAAAATAAATAAATTTGGAGGTAGTTTCATATGACAATTTCCTAAAAACAAATGTAGGTATGTATGTGTATGTATATGTATATATATATGCATGTATGTGTATGTATATATATATATATATATATATATATATATATATATATATATATATATATATATATATGTATATATGCAGTATATATAATCATATATCTATTCACATATACTATCTCTGTACTGCAATCCTCACCGAGAATTGTAGCGAGGATAAAATATCCCTCTCTGTCCCGTCCCCAAAAGAGGAACCTATGTCTAAGATTCACAAGACTGGGGCATTTGACCAGCAATTGTCTCAGTCAAGGGCACAATACAGTCACAGAATGGAGGATTTTCGCCGGACAACAAGAACCCGAGAGTGAGTCTTGTATGTCCAACTCTAAGTCTGCACAACATCATTTCTTGCCTCCTTGGCATACAGGGATATGACCAAGGAGAAATTTCTGATTTATTGCGATATTTTCCCAAAGGAACTGCCAAAGCATTTTAATTTTCTGACCTAATAGAGGATACACATCACGATAGGATAGTACACATCTTCGGGGTTCTGGGGAGGTGACTGCTGACTTAGCAAGTTGATCAGTTTGCTGTTCCCAACCACCCCAACATAGAGAGACACCCAGCAAAACTCCACTTTTTACCTCTTCTCTCCACTAAAAGCAGCCATTCCAGTATCACTAAAATCAGAGTTTAAAGAGAGTTTAAAGAGTTGAAAGATTCCAACGACTGAAGAACACTTCTCGAGTCACAATATATAGTAAAATTATTTCCATTACGAGTTAAAATTTCCTTTAAGGCTTTTAAAACTGCGTGCAGTTTCGCTGTAAAAATAATTGCAGCCAATGATAATCTCCCGTTTCTTTCTGTATCAGGGAAGGCCACTCCAAAGCCGAGGCCAGCATCTGGTTTTGAGGCATCAGTGAAAACTACAAAGGAGTTATCATGCTGCGAGGAATGATCTAAAAATGTTGACCGCACTGCCTCATTGGACATTTCTGCCTTGGTAAAATGAGAATATCTACAAAAGTTTACCTCTGGAAGGTGCCAGGGGGGGGGGGGGGCTAACTGAATATCTTGCTGGTAAAATCTCCATCCTTGGCATTTTTAACTGTCTAATTATATATTTTACTCTAAAAGCAAACGGTTGAGGTTGCTTAGGTGATCTGCCAGCATGCTCTCAGTGGGAGACGATTTAAATGCTCCTGTACACAATCTTACTCCTCCATGATGAATTGAATTGAGCATTTTAAGAATATTAGGCTTTGCTGAAGTGTACACTTCACACCCACAAGTTACTTTTGAAAACACCAAGGCTTTGTATAGTCTCAAAATCTGAGTTCGGTCTGCACCCAACAAAGTGCCAGACAGAACCTTCAGCACAATAGCCTAATTGCTCTCAAGTATTTTGTCTCGATATACTTCAGATGTGGAATACAAGTCAGTTTGCTATCAAAAATGAACACATGAAACCTTGTTTCACCAACACATGGGATTCTCTGCCTGTGCATGGACAGACCTGGATCAGGATGGAATCCTCTAATACAGCAAAAGCGTATGGTTATCATTTTACTAGCAGAAACTCTAAAACCATTCATCGCAACCCACTTTACTATATCAATGATTGCTAATGCGAACAAGGTTACACTCAAAACACTTCCCTGTGGCACTCCTCGTTCTTGGTTGAATACATTTGACAATGTTGCTCCAAACTGCACCTGAAATAACCCATTTTTTTTTTAAATGGCTTGATAAAAAGAGGCAAATTGCCTCCCAGGTTACATTCATAAAGAACCCTCAAAATGCCATATCTCCATGTTGCATCATAAGCCTTCTCAAGATCAAAGAAAACAGTGGCGTCATGCTGCATGTTAGCAAAAGCTTCACATACTGAATTATTATTATTAAAAACAGGTTAACCAGACCACTGAGCTGACTATCAGCTCTCATAGGGCTGGCCCGAAGGATTTGGATGAAATGCCAGGTCTAGGCCAGAGGTCTAGTACTGGGACCAAATAGGTCATTCGGTATGGAGATGAATGAATGAAAATATTAAAAATTGCACAAAAGAATACGCTTCCACACTGAAACACAATCACACAAATACATTTATGTTCATGTTTCCACATATATTCACTAACTCAGAATAAGTTAAGTAACATTTTAAAATTTAGTTTTAAAATTCATTAGACGCCCTAAGGCGTTTCGTATTTTTATTATTTACTTTTTCTATTTTATCAATTAAATCACAGCTCCTCATGAACATTAAAATTGGTATTACTGAAAATGTAGATGATTCTGACAAAATTTCTTTCATTGATCTGATCTACTTCCAAAATTTGATAATTGCTGCAAGTTATATTTTGGACATTCACACAATACATGCTTGACTGTTATCAACACTTTGCACTCTGGGCATTCGGGAGGAGGGCCATGTGGGCTGTTCATTAAGTGTCCATGTGTCAAACGAGTATAGCCTATTCGAAGACGCGTCAGAACTACTTGTGGGTGTCCCCCCCTCTCTCTCTCTCTCTCTCTCTCTCTCTCTCTCTCTCTCTCTCTCTCTGATGTGATGAATTCCATTTTCCAACGCTAGATTTTGTTTAATTTATTATTTTCAGATTCTTCATTCCATATATTTTGCCATTTACTTACAATGATTGTTTTTATATTATATATCTTATATAGTCACTAATAGGGATGTTTACATTTGCTCTTGTGGACTGCTTCTTTAGCTGCTTTATCAGCCTCTTCATTTCCTTTAATCCCTACATGGGCAGGGATCCAACAAATTTCAATATTTTTTCGATTGTTAAACAATTTATAGAGTGAAAACTTAATTTGTTGTACAATATTTTTTTGTAATTTTGAATGGCTTCTATACCACTTCTGAAGTCGTTATAAATCACAAAACTATTAAATGAGGCTTCTCTGATTATTTTTATGGCTGATCACATAACTCAGCTGTAAATACCGAGGCATTATCTGGTAGAGAGAGTTGATACGTTTTGTCTGGGGACACTGCAGCATATCCCACTCCGTACTGTGACTTAGATCCATTAGTGTATATTGCGTAATGTGGACCTTCCTGGGTTATATGTTCTATTGTATGTTGTCTATGGTGTTCTGGGGTATGAATAACTTTTGATAAATATTTTGTGTACAAATTCTCATTTTATTCATTGTCCAAGGAGGTGGTATTTTACTACTGTAAATTGTATATTTATATTCGGCGACTCAAACAATCTTCTAGCTCTAATTGGGAAAGAGGTGGATGTTTGTTTATAAACACATCTCTTAATCCAAATAATTTTCTGGCTGGAGAATCATTTGCCTAAATTCTCAAAGCACTCTTCATTGTTACTAGCTCTCTAGATGACCGACAGCACTGTTGCTTTATACAGCACAGTCAGGGTATGTCTATTGAATCCCCAAGTAGTGTTCGATAGTTTTCTAATTAGGTTTAATGCTCTTTTACATTTTGATTTCATGTGTGTTATGTGGGCTTTCCAGTTCAAGTGAGTATCAAATACTAATCCCAAAAATTCTGCTGTTTAGCCAGTTGGTATACTATGGTTTCTGATTTTTAAATATTTTTTCACCATTTCTCCACTTTTTATTTTTATTAAACATAACTGCTTGAGTTTTATCCATGGAAAATTAAAAGTTAACAGATGAGGCCCATTCATCTATTTTTATTATGCTTTTATTAATGATTTCGTTCTGCATGTTTTATTCGAGATGCTGAATAATATATGGCAAAATCATCCGTATACAAGTTACTTTTAATTCCAATAGGTAGATTTTAACTGATACCATTTATTGCTAAAGTAAACAGTTTGCCACTAAGGACGCTTCTATTTCAATTGGAAATGTACTTGACAATACATTGTTAATTCTCACTTGAAAAGTGCAATTTGTCAGAAAGTTTTGGATACACCAGGTAAATGTCCAGTGATGCTATTTTTATGTAACTTTTAATATTACACACCTCCATGTAGTATCATACGCCTTTTCAATGTCAAAAGAGACGGCTATAGTAATTTGTTTTCGTTCAAATGCTCTTTGTATGTAGTCCTCCAAGTTACTTAGAGAATTCAATGCATATCTGTTAGATTGTGACCAGAATTGAGTGGGAGTCAATTTTATTTTCTCGAATGTGCCATGTTAGTCGAGCATTTTCCATTTTCTCTAGTAATTTGCATAAACAATTTGTTAAAGAAATTGGTCTGCAATTCTTTACATTACTGGGATCCTTTTCAGGTTTGGGGATAGGGATAATTACAGCTTTACATCATAAGGAAATAAATTTTGAAGCCAAAAGTAATTATAAAACTGTAATAAGTATGACTTCGCCAAACGTGCTAAGTGGCATATCATTTCAAAACAAATGTCACCTCCAGGGGCAGATTTATTGCTGCTCAACGAAGCAAATTCCAACTCTTCCATATTAAATTTTCTATTATAATGTATATCTTCTGTTGTTTCAAAATTTATTGTTATTAATTCTATACAATTTTTCTTTGCGCAGAAATTCTCCCTGAGGAGGGGTGTGAGGGTCAGACAAAATTGGTGCATCCTCCAAAGCGTCAGAAGCACTAGTCACAGCTGGTGCAGGCCCCAGGGAGAGACAAGTGCCAAATACTGATAATACAGCCTCCAGAGAGGCTGGAATGCCACCGAAGAGGAGCGTCAGAATCACTGGAGCTGCCTCCGAAGAGACAGGAGCCCCAGAAATCACTGGCACCACCTCGAAGAGGCAGGAGCGCCAGAAATTACTGGAAATCATTGGCGCCACCTCTGAAGAGACAGGAGCCCAAGAAATCACTGGCGCCGCTTCCAAAGAGGCAGGAGCACCAGAAATCACTGGCAGCACCTCCGAAGAGGCAGGAGCTCCAGAAACCACTGGCACAGCCTTCTAAAGAGGCAGGGCTGCCAGACTCTATTGGTGCAGCCTCCAGAGAGGCAGGAGTACAGGTTGCCACTGATCTTCCCTTTATGATGCCAATGGAAGCACCTCTGGTTGCATTTATATTTCTTCTATGATTGGCAGCAACACTGGAAATGGTTATTCCAGGTCTACCATACTGATTCAATACCCTTTCTTTTGCTTCTCTAAACATGACACATTTAGTTACCTTCAATGTTAGGATTTCTTTTTCCATGATGTACGCATCACAATTAAGTGAAGATGATGGATGATTCTCTCCACAATGTATACATCTTGCTTCTTTATTACAGACACTAAGTTCTGATTCACTACATTTAACACATGTGGCAGGCTTGTCTTGTAGCTTCTACCTACAAGACCCTAACATATGACCAAATTCTTGACAATGAAAACATCTTGGTCTAGGGATACATTGCCTAACCTTGAAACATAACCAGGCTGTTCTTATTATATTAGGCAATCGAATAGAGTTAAACGTGATAATTAAATCTGGAAGTGGAACTAAAGCTCCATTGATCTTCATTCTTTCGATTCTAATCACACCTTGATCTTTTAATTCTTCTACCAGTTTCTCCTCCGAGTACGCCATGTAATGCACAGTCTACTTTAACTCTTCTGCAATGCGATAATGCTTTCAATTTTTCACTTTCTTTTGCTGAGGTTGATTCTATTGTCAGTTTTCCTCGACCTTCATATGATATGTTGGACTCTCAGCAACAACACTTTCCAAAGTGTCTGTAAACATTAAAAATATCGCAAATAGAATCTTCCAGATTAAAAGTCAAATATTTATCATAAGAGGTTCCAAACATTCCTGGTCCTATTTCACATATATTTCTGGTTACTTTTCCTTTGGTCTGTGTTGAAGCAAAGGGATCCAGTGTAATTACACTAGAAGGTTTCCTAGATTTTCCCAATAGTAGGCTGTCCGAGGAGGGTGCAGCTGTCGTCAACTGTGCCAAAACTGTGCCATCAGAGGGCCCAGGGGTACTCAAATCTTTATAGCTCCTATTCATAAAGATTGAATGAAAAAAAAAAAAAATTAAACCTGAAACCCATAAAAGGATATCATCAGCATTTCATGGAGTTTGTTTTCCCACCAATGGCACAAGTGAGAGCTGACTCACAAATGCACGCCCGCTACCCTACTCCACAGTGGATGGCACAGCACAAGTAGGGTGACCCAAGTGTAGGCCAAATCCAATTGTTAGGACAGAGTATTAGATGAATACAATCATCCCCACCCTAATCGTAATATGGGCAAACTGTCTAGAATGCTGAGAGTCCTATCACAAGAACCAGACCCCACTGGAATCCGTGGCCCAGCCCTAAAGAATAGTTCTGCCCTCGAGTTATGAATAAGATATCTCTCGGGTCCAAACATTATCGGGTAGTTGATGATCCTGCCACAGTTCCCACTATTTAATTTTGGATATAAACCCAGTCCCAGCTACGATATCTTTTCCTATTTATCAAGTCCAATAAATTTGACCAAAAGTGGAAAATTCCACAAATTTAAACCAAATAAGTATGTAAAAATATATAGGACTCTTGGACTCGAACCCGAGAACAAATTCCTGGGGTTCAAGAGCCCCCTCGCCACGTCATGGTGGTCCATGTCGAGGGGGACCGTGTACAGAGGCAATCTCGCCTCTTTTGAGATGAAAAGCTGAGAGAGTTCAGGAAAGGGCAGTAAAATAAGAATTCCTGAGCAGAGCAAATTTAGCAGTGGCTGCATCGCAGATGTTGCGACTCACTTAAGCCAACACAGCACAAAGGCTTTGCTCTGCTAAAAGTGAAGAGATAAAAGATGAAACGCCCAAAATGTAAGTGCAGTATTCGGAAGTGTTAGAGAATTTTTCCGTCATTTGCGCCGTACTTATTTATATAAATAAAACGTCAAATTTTAGAAGCAGACTTGATAAATCGAAGTATGCGGTCTTTATAAGACGGGACAGTTGGAACCAAAACAGATTTCTGACAGAGGTAAGTCAGAGATATTTTCTTAGAGAAGGGTTAAGGAATGCTATGCTTTACTAGTACTCAATTTCACTCAGTTGTTGGCTCCTATTTCAAGGATGTTGTAAATGTTGAAGGTTAACAGATGAAGAGACAGCAATTCAAGACTGAACAGAGCAGAAGAGAGCTTGTAGGGGAACGAGAAAGAAGTACTGAGGGTTGAACCATCGGCAAACACGGAACAATATCTGGGTTATGAGCAGCTGGGAGAACAGTACCTGAGGAGCAACCCTACAAACAGCAATGGATCCGCTGATGCTTCAACCGCTACTGATATAAAATTGTTAAATAAAAAGCTAGAAATGGGTTGACAGACAGAAGTAAAGCTATAACAAAAAAGTTTGGCAAATAAAAATTGATACTAATTGTGGTGCAATAGCTATCAGTTTACTGCCCAAAGTTTGAACATTACATATTTTGGTCAAATACAAGTGAAGAAAAATTGCACGTGGATTAAGGACATGTGTGCAACAAGTCAAGTCCAATGGGTTGAAAACCTCAGGCACCAAAGCCATCAGAACAGATATCACAAGCACCTGATTAACTGACTGGCTTCAAAAGTAAATCGAGTAGGACGATTAACTAATTAATTTATGTAAATTGGCGTTACATCACACTACGGTTATCGATATCACACCGAGTGAAAGTGAAAAGGATATAATCAACGGAGACATTCTGAACGATTAGATATTTCAGTCGACCTTTAAAGCAGTCGATCTTTCTTCCTTCAGCATGTTACAACTGGAATTCTACTCGTCACATCGCCTTCAAAAAAGCTACCTCGGGGAAAAGGTCATTTCAGATTATTCCTTTCGGTGCTCAGAAATAGCAAGGGTACCTCCTTCAACACCACCTTGACAGGCACCATTACTATTTGACCTTCAGAAAGCTATCGTCTTTATTAAAGCTTCAGAATGAAAAACTACCTCATTATTAAGCATCCTTAATGAAAAACCCCTCGTTTATTAAAACTTATTAATGAAACACGATCTCCGTTAGTAAATCTTCTTAATGGGAGCCATATCTTTAGTAAAGCTTCCTAATGAAAATAACCATTCGTTCAGAACAGCTAAGTGGAAGACCGACCCTTTCTCAAGTTTTGCTCAAAGAAAAACAAAGTAACATTCCAAGACCCCAGGACTTAGAAAATCCACGCGACTAAGTAGTTCGCCTCTTGAAAAATATGCCCGCCATGAATTTAATGTAAATGATCGCATTTGTCTTGCGATACCCCATGGAAAGAGAGGAGGGGAGAAGCCCGAACTCTCATGTAAAACTCGAGAGAGAGAGAGAGAGAGAGAGAGAGAGAGAGAGAGAGAGAGAGAGAGAGAGAGAGAGAGAGAGAGAGAGAGGCAGGCTTCAGTTGAGTCTCGTTTACACAAACTTCTTTGGAATTTCAATTTATATCTATAAAACTTACACTCAGAATATCCTATTCCTATTAAAAAAAATCGTGCAGGAAGGTTAGAGAAAGCACAGAAGCTAATTTCTCTTTGAAATTAAATGAAAAAAAATTCTCATTCAATTTCATGCAACTGCACACGACTCCGATATAAAAAAAGTAATCCGCTGCAATCATAGCACGGGGGTTTTAATCACGGAAAAAACTGCAGGCTATGTGTAAAATGATTTAATCAAATTCATAAAATAATTGAGCTGTTTAGCGCCTCACAAAAGCTCGGGAAAAGCACCTCATTTGCAACTGAATGCTGGTGACTCAGCGCGAGGGGAGGAGGCGCTCTGTCCGCGGTAATAAATGAACAATGATGTAGGGTTACTCTATTCAAATGGTTTATTGACGCTCTGGCTGAATCACGAATTGCTTAACACTTTATGTTCATGAAAGGGAACGCACAATTTATACATACACATACACGTAGACATACATAACAATGTATATCCATGTGTATATATACATTATATATATATATACATATATAATACAAACATATATATATATATATATATATATATATATATATATATATATATATATATAAAATTTCTGACTCACATCAGGATCAACCCAGGTCTTTCAATTGAAAGGCAAGGGCACTGTCCACTAGGCCATACAAGTCATTAAAGAAGTTGGAGCTGAGTGCCACTGCACACAACTCAGTTGAAAGCAATTGAAAGACCTGGGTTCGATCCTGATGCGAGTCAGAAATTTATTTCTCTTCCACACGTGATTGAGTGTTGATTATTTCTACACACACACACTAATATATATATATATATATATATATATATATATATATATATATATATATATATATATATATATATATATATATATATATATATATATGTAATGCAGCAGCGACCGATATTTCGTTTCCTTTAAACAGAACAACCAAATAGTGAAAGAACGCAGTCAAATCCACATTCAAACTGTCTACTAAATCAAGGTTACAGCCCTTGCTTTGAAAGGAAATCCAGAGCCGCTCCGGGCATTTGCCCAAAAGCCCACCATCTCCATCTCTTATCCCCTTATTCATACTGAGCATTTTGCCTATATCTTGGACACACTCGAGCTTCAGGGATAGTTAAGGAACTGTATATTATCCCCTGCATATTCTGAACCTCAATCTCTGTTTTCCTCCTGCGACATCTAAATCATAAACACTTTATACTTCTCAATCTTCTCTAACCGATCAAAAAACAGAAAAAGGATCTGGATACAACTTTCACTCAGGTTCATCTTCGTGCATTGTTTACCTATCTAACCCCTTTCCATTATAACTCCATACTGAACATACAGATATTTCACCTGAAGAGCCATTTTTTCTGCTATTCGTCATTTAATTTTCACACACATTACATTATATATACGAGAGTATATATATATATATATATATATATATATATATATATATATATATATATATATATATATATATTATATATATGTGTGTATATGTATATGTGTAATAATATATGTATATATATATATATATATTATATATATTTGTGTGTATGTGTATAAAATTCCCATTGAGGCATATTCCTATATATCAACACCTATCAATAAATTACCCTGTAAAAGTTACCGACATTATCAGTTTCTTTATATAATTTATATACCTCAATAACAACAGACAGGTTTCAAGCTCCAAAATTGTTCACAAAAGGGGATTTCTTATCATAAATGTAACTGGAAAAGAAGGGAGAATCCTGAAAGTTATTTCGTTTAAGATTTCATTAGTATCACAAATTATTCGTGTTTGTTAGGAGCTTTGTAAAAAAATTGATATTTCTACCGCCTGTCTGGTAAATTATTCCAAAAAATGAATTTCTGAAGGTCTTGTACAGATTGAGAATAAAAGAATTTTTACAGTTGTAATTGCACAGAAACTTTAACCTATACTGTTGAAAAGAGCCCCAATATATAGAGAAGCACTCTTATCTAAGAAAAAAAGAAAACTGGCTCACGCGGTCTTAAGCACTGTTATCGTAGAGCACTTCCATTCCACCTTTTACACTTTGGCTCAAATGCTTTTATTAGTTTCACTTCTATGGTTCCGCCATCAAAGGCAAGGCTTTGCTATCAGCTCCATGCAGCCGAGGCAATTTCCATATGAAGGAAATTTGTTTTCCTTTTATAATCACATCTCACTTCGAGTGTTCTGCTGTTGAAAACCTGAGCAGATCCCAATTCAATTATAATTCTTTGAAATGGCATTGTATACCAATGTTGCATTCCATCATGCGAGTGGAATCTTTGTCAGTTACCTAACGGTAATTTGGGAAAAAAAATAACGAAGGCCTTATGCCATGAATACGACTTCACCTTTGTTGATCTAAAGTTCAAGACAACTCTCACTTCAACTAAGCTGTTTTATAAGATGACGATCCAGAAACATGTCTTCAAAACAAAATGATCAGGGAAATGAATCTTTTCTACATGGATGACTTGGTTCATGTATGAGCGCTGACTCCTGATCTGCTGGTCCGCTGATACAGTGGTTAGTGTCGTGGCATGCCACTCAGATGTCGCCAGTTCGCGTCTTCCCAGTTACTGCTGCAGTGTGGGGGGAGTCTGTGGTGGGAGGTTGAAACCAACATTCTTTGGAAGCTTGACTTTCAAGTCAGTGGCTCCTTTGGTGTGCTTGTTCCATGTGAATAGGTTTCATCTTCTGAAATAATAATAATAATAATAATAATAATAATAATAATAATAATAATAATAATAATAATAATAATAATAATAATCAGATAACTTCCTGCTCTACTCATTGCCTCAGACTGAAGTCTTTCAAGTTATGCTCCAGTTACGATATAGTACATACTTTTCAAAATTACAAATTAAATATTTGGTATTACATTAAGTTACAGAGCACTGTCAGTCACGATAATAAAGAATGTTCAACACCCGTTCCCAATATTTGAGAAGGCTTGTAACGAGGGCCAGTTATGAAGAGAGGTCAAAGACAAGAAACCTCGTTTTCGTAGAATAATCTCTTGAAAGTCCGGTAGTTTGAAACAACTCAATAGGTGTATATATATATATATATATATATATATATATATATATATATATATATATATATATATATATATATATATATATATATATATATATAAACTTTTATCACATCACCGTGATTCATATACAATCAGTAAGCTACAAAGGTCCTTTAATATTCAATTCGCTCTACCTCGGCAATAATATATTTTCATATATGTTACCGAAGGAGAATTTTTTAGTTGATAATAAGTTCGTCGTCCCGTGGGCTCGAACCAGCGAAGGACAAGAACTCAGGACTACAGTGGACGCATTAACCCACACGGCCAGAAAGTGAGGTATAAGTGGATATCAGCTCCCATATACAAATCCCCAGTCGAACTCAGGAGGTAATTTTACTATTGAAAGCAACTGCACAATTATATTTAACGACCCAGTCTTCTAACTCTAAGAGGGAAAGGTGGTGAGTGACTGCTTATAAATACATCTCGTAATCCAAATAATTTTTTGGTTGGAGAATCACTTGTCTGAATTCTCAAGGCACTCTTCATTGTTACTAACTCTCTATGGAGAGAGAGAGAGGTAGTTCACCACATTCAACTTGTAAAGATGACGTTGGTGATGACTAAATGCTCCTGAACGTATTCTAAGGCCTTCGTTATGAACTGGGTCTAACGTTTTCAGCGTTGCGTCTGATGCTGAGCCATGTATTTCGCTTCCATAGTCAATGAACGACATTTCTGTCGTTGAGTGCCTTTCTTTTTAATAAGAATTTTCCCGACTTTAGGGATGAAATTTATTGTTGTTCTGTTTCCTTGATCAACTTCCACTCCCAAAGAGGGAGTCAAAGAGAGTCAAGGTTGGGTCAAGAAGATATTTAGTTCTTTTGGATTTTTTTTGTACTGGAGCATAAGGTTCCAGTGTGATTACATTAGGATTCTTCTATGATTTTTCTAAAGAAAGGTTGTCAGAGGAGGTTCCAGCGGTTGTCAACTGTGCCCAGTCGCTACCATCAAAGGGCCCAGGAGTACTTGAATCTTTATAACTACCACTCAAAGATTGAAGTAAAATAAGTAAATAATTAAATAAACCTGAAAACCTTATAAAGATGATATCAGCCTTTCATGGAGTTTATTCTTCCACCAATGGCACAAGTGAGAACAGACCTCCCCCTATCCTACCCCACAGGGGATGGCACAACAAGATTAGAGTGGCCCAAGTGTAAGCCAAACCCGCTTGCTAGGACCGAAGGTATTACGAGAATGCTATCATCCCACTCTAATCATGTTATGGGCAAAC
The DNA here is from genome assembly GCF_040412425.1 of Macrobrachium rosenbergii. Classification (NCBI taxonomy): domain Eukaryota; kingdom Metazoa; phylum Arthropoda; class Malacostraca; order Decapoda; family Palaemonidae; genus Macrobrachium; species Macrobrachium rosenbergii. The sequence continues at coordinate 2,687,008 of NC_089780.1, read as the reverse complement.
CGGATAAAATGAGTGTCCTATCCCCAGAACCAGACGCCCCTGGAATCCGTGGTCCAGCCCTAAAGAATAGTTCTGCCTTTGAGCTATCAATCTGAAAACTTTCAGGTCCGAACATTATCGGGCAGGTGATGGTCCTACCACTGTTCCCACTATTTAGCTTCGGATATAAACCCAATCCCAGCTCTGATATCTTTTCCTGCTTATCAGGTCCAATAAATTTTAACAAGTGGAAAATTCCACAAAAATTAATCCAAAGAAATATAAAATTATAAATGAGATTCTTGGACTCAAACCCAGGAACAAATTCCCGGGGTTCAAGAGACCCCTCATCACGTCAAGGTGGTCCCACATCGAGGGGGAGGTGGTTGAGAAAGAAAAGGACTAATTAGTAGGTACAGAGTGCTTGGACTGAACGAGAATAGAGAGAGAGATAAGCCGATTATTACTCGTATGTTATAAAGGGGACTTGATTTTTATAAATAACTGGTTTTCAGAGAAGAGAATTCGTAAGGATATAAGGGAAAAAAAAAATAATGACTAAAAGTGTCTTTGATTACGCTATGTTATCATTGCAGACTCAATAGAATAGGAAGGTGAATAATGGAAGAGTGAGAAGTGTGGCTGGAGGTACAGTTCATCAAAAGAAGAATTGAAAAGAGGAAGGATTGAGTATTATCATTATCATTATTAAAAGAGTTTTACCAGACCACCGAGCTGATTATCAGCTCTCTCAGAGCTGGCCCGAAGGATTTGTTTTCATTTATATTTATTAATATTTTGTCAATCAAATTACAATTTTTCAAAAACCTTATAACTGGATTAATTTCAAATGTTGAAGTTTCTGACAAAATTTCACTGATCGATTTATTTCCAAAACTTGATGTTTGCTGTTGATTATACTTTGGACATTCAAACTCAATGTACTCAAGACAAATGAATTTGATCGGAAAGAAATGAGATAACAGAAGCTAACAAGTAAATTGTTTTGAATGTGGAACGTAACAGAGCTATACCTGAATTTTGCAAAAATTAAGGAATTGACAGTAAATGCATTGTAAATTTGGACAGAGAGGAGGATGTGTGGAAGAATTGTTTACTTTGTGAGGGGTAAGCATGTAAGTATTATACGTGGACCTAGAAAAGCTTACAATGGGACTAATACCCTTACATTTAGTTGGTGTCTTGAATATATGGACAAGACAATTTTGGGAGGCAAAGTTTTAGGATGAAAGTGAAGACAATTACTGCTTTGGTTTAAGAGATTTTCTTGGATAAGTGTACATTAGGTCTTCATGGCTTCTCAATTATTTTATAGATGCAGTGATGCACGAGGATAGTAGCCAGGTGATGTCGGTAAAAAGTTGGTAATAAGACAGTAGTAGTAGTATTAAAGTAGTTTAACCATAGAGGGGAGAAACTGGAGAAATTATTAAAAGTCTGAGTTTGTAAGTGAAAAATGTTGACGGTGAAAGTCAGCAAGAGGTAATTGTACATGTAACTGGGAATATATATGACTGTACAACGGGAGAATAAGTAAGCCCCGGAACTGGTGAGTGAGGAAGGTTGTAGAATAAAAGCAGCTGTAGGGAAAAAGGGCTGTCTATTGACACCAAAGTTGGCATGAGTGAATTGTATGGTGAAGGGAGATAAGTTTCAAGAAGTCAAAGGTTTATGAGCAAAGGAGAGAAAAACCTACTAAGAGCTGCATAGATGGCATCAATTAGTAAAGGTAGGCTTTAATATCTAGCTGGCAGGAGAGTGGAGTGTGTGTGTGTGTGTGTGTGTGTGTGTGTGTGTGTGTGTGTGTGTGTGTGTGTGAGGAGGTGCAGAAGAGTCTTCTGTGCAGCTACATTAAGTGGCTACTACTGCTGAATTTCTCCGGTCGTGATTTCGTTTCTTCATCGAGCATTTAAAGGATGCAGTTAGCACTGACTGTCCTTTTGGTTTTTTTTCTCTCTCTCTCTGGAGCTAACCCCTACCACCTTCACCTTCTCGAAGATAAACCCAAGATCAATCTGAGATGTCTGCTGAACTGAACTGAACTGAATATAGCATTTAGGCCAAAGGCCAAGCACTGGGACCTAGGAGGTCATTCAGCGCTGAAATGTAAATTAACGGCAAAAGGTTTGAAAGGTGTAACAGGAGGAAAACCTCAAATCAGTTGCACTATGAATCAATTGTTAGGTGAGGGTTAAGGAAAGTAAGATGGAAGAAAGAGAATATGAAAGTAGGTACAGTCAAAGGAACGAAAGGGGTTCCAGCTAGGGAACGAAGGCACGCTGCAATAAGTAATGCCTACAGTGTACCGCATGAGGTGCACTGACGGCGCTATCCCACTACGGGGGAGATGTCTGCTGGAAAAAAAAAAAGTATACCTTAGTTTTACCAGACCACTGAGCTGATTAACAGCTCTCCTAGGGCTGGCCCGAAGGATTAGACTTATTTAACGTGGCTAAGAACCAATTGGTTACGTAGCAACGGGACCTACAGCTTATTGTGGAATCCGAACCACATTATAGCGAGAAATGAATTTCTATCACCAGAAATAAATTCCTCTAACTCTTCATCAGCCGGTCGGTGGAATTGAACTCCGGCCCATCGAGCGACAGTCTGAAGCTCGACCGACTCAGCCAAGGGAGAGATTATGTCTGCTGGAAGACAACTTGAGCCCCTTCCCTGAAAAATTCATCGAGATTCTGTGTAAAAGGTGAATTATCAAACTCATGGATAGCAGTCAGGTGGGAGAGGGAATGGGTTTAGTAAAATAATCCCCACCCCATACTTACTGGGAATAGGAAAGTAACACCTTTTGGGGCCACCATGTCAGATAGGAAGCAGCATTTACGAGATATGTACAAACAAACAACATGATGTAGCAGCAACTTTATCTTTTTCATTAACTCAACCATTCAGCAAAAATAAAGTTTACGTTCTCTTTTAATTTACTGCTGTTGAAATACTGCCCATCACAGCCGTTCTGTTTTTTTTAAAGGTTTTCTATGCAAAAATCACCTTATTATCGTGACATCTGGTATTCTCTAGCTACTGTGACTGACACTACAGCACGAGTACTTCCTGACTATGATAAATCACTGTAAAAGGAAAAGAAACAAAAATACTAAACAGAAGAAACTCTAAACAAACATACATCAGCGTTTATGGCAAAGAGAGGCAAGTGATAACAGCACAATGACGACAATTAACAAGCAGATTACCGGACAGGGCAGCAGTAAAGGTCCCCTTTCCCCATTATCCATTAGAAGCACAGCCATTGGAGGGAAACTATATGGTTATGCACAAAGGCTTCGCCATCCCTGAATTCCTCGCTATTGTCCATTCAATAAAGATCACGCACGAGGGGAGGGGAGACCAGACTAACTTGGTCTCAATTGTAATCGCTGGCTTTAAAGAGGGAAATACAATTAACGGTTAAATTAAATAGAAATATGACGAGTCCAGCTTCAAGGCCAAGGAGGGACGTGCGCATGACGAAATCAAAATATTTGATATGTTTTCAATACCCACCCTCACAAAAATATACGTGCACATAACGACATGCATTTACGACTTTACATAAAACTACCACTGCAATTATTAAAAGCTGAAATCTTAAGATCCTCGTTTCCACATACATAACAGATTACAATCTCGATGTGTCTATAAGACTTAAGAGCATTGAGAGCTGACGATTAATAACTGCGATAACATTAAAAAAAAATGTGCAAATATAAACAAAAAGCGCTACTGAGTAATGTATGTGATAAGTCAGAGGAAATTATCGTAGCAGCCTCTCTCAAACTTCACGCATAAATTGTCCTAACCAACCACGAAGTTGTTCCTTCAATCTTACTTGTGTCACCCACAAAACTCTTTTTCCCAAAAATATGAGTAGTAACAAATACAACTTGGTTTGACTTCGTACTGCATACACTTATATGAATAAATATATGAATTCTGTATTTCTTTTACACTGCAAATAAAACATCAAGATGGACAAAATAAAAAGGTCGAACTATGAATAAGTTTCTACAAAAGAAGGGTATGGCTGCAAGAAAAACACGAACGGACAGTTAACGGCACTCGCAAAGTTACTTTCATATCTCACCATCAAGAAGTGTGCTGCTCAATTCAAAGGAGTAGGATGCCCGAAAACACTAACCAAGTTTTGAATAAGCGCGTGCCATTCATTGCTTCACTGCACACTGTCCTGACTAACATTTCTGGGGTTAGCTGCGTGGAAGGTGTTTACCAGGAATGTTCCCACAGAAACAGAAGCTGGGCAAAGTGGAAACGTCAAGGCCACTTCTGTCTTGTTTCTGAGGCGATCTAGACAAGTTGTAGGGACGACTGGTGGACTAATATGAGAACCCAAATCAAATATTCAAAACAAGAACTGGAAACATTATGGTTGCCAAACTCTCAACATTCTAGCAAAAGGATTAACATGCTTACACCACCAGCCTGATGACAATCAGTGATCTGGGATTCTGAGATGTTACTATGACCAGCCTCTGTGAAAAAGGCCAAACCACTAATGGGGAGAATTATGCATCAGATTTGCAACAGTTGAAAGAATTAATTACAATGAACACAGATGAAACTGCAAGAATCTTGAACCTGTCAGTATCTCAGTCCACACAACTCAGGTGGTGGTGGTACAAACTGCAATGTGTGGCTTTTGTGTTTTTACCTCAGTTTCTTGACTCGCCACCACTTGCACACCTGATCTCACAACAGTCTTACTTCTACCCATTTCCTATACTCAAACCCTACCTGCATGGTTATCATTTTGGGAGGAATCAAATCACTCTCGCTGTGGAGGAGAAGTTAGTGTTTCAAGTGCATTGGAGTCACTACTCCTTTTAATATGAGCCAGGCTACATTCAAATCTAAACGGACAGTTGAAGCCACCAAGGGAGCAGTGCTGCCATCTTACCCTAAGAAAATTAATGGGAATGCGACAGGATTAACTGTGAAAACTTCTGTCTCAGAGAAACTTTCAACGCATTCATTCTAATACTACTTGTACATCGGCTCTTGCCCTGTCATAATTTTTACGATTAACACCAGTCTTATTTACTCTTCCATACCATCATCAGCACATCATAATTATAGTACACGTACAAATGCTAATTACTTTCCTGTCTATTTTTCCTCTCCTATCTATCCTAATCCTGATTTTCACCAGACAGTAACTGGTATCATTTAAGATCATAGTTTTAATGATTAGTTACCCTAGTTGAAAAATGGTTAATATTGCTCTAATTACGCCGCATTTTTTTTTACTACGGCACTGAACATATGTCATATGTCACCCTGGTGATGAAGGAACTCAACATAAAACAGAGGTCTCATTCATTGTTGTTTAATACCAGAACAAACAAACACAAGCACCCACAGATACAGGCACACAAAGTCAGCTTCCTTCGAATAACTATTCTCGGCATGACACCGATTCTCTCCTTGTCCGTCAATTATTTTCATTTCTATGCCCTGAAGTAACTTGTCATCCCTTTCGTTTCTCAACCAGCCTTTCAAATTTCCCCACTTTTCACAAATTAACCTCCAGTTTCCTCCTCCCAGCATCCTTGATTCGTGTCTCAATAAAAAATATTCTGCCAGCACATGGAGACAAAATGCTGTCAAATGAGTATTGTCCAAAATGCACCTTTCAGATAAATTTATGATTAATTAATACTCAGCATCTGATCCCTGAACCCTCCACAGTTGTACCTTCAAGTCATATCGCATTTCCACCAAAGCAACAAGTGTAATCACGCATCCTACACACAGACTGTATCCTACAGTGAACTCGCTCTCCATTCAGTAACTACAACAAATTTCAATAAAAATATACGATATTCTAAACTCCATAATTCTTATTTTTAATCACAGCTGCTATAAAACTACGTATTTATAAATATCTCTAAGATGTCCCAGTAAGGCAGGCATAAAAAAAGCTACCTCTACCAAAGTTATAAAATTTACAAAAATTTTATGAGCTCTCATTAACATTTTGTCCGTAGCATTTTGGGGAAAAAATGGTTTGTAGAGTGTCAATAAATAATATCTTTAACAGTAATAGATAATACATTACTGCTGCTCAGAGCACAGGTTCCTAAGGGAAGGCACGAATCTCACAATGTAAACGGATGCACTTGATATCAACCCATGGAAGAGCATGATTTCACTAAGAGTATCTACTGTGACAATTATTACCCAGAACATCAATTAAAACCCACTATGCCAATGCCATCACTGACGAAATCCTTCAAAACACTGGAATGGCAAAAGTGCAGAAAATCATCACCATAAATTTCAGTTCCAGTCATGGCAATACAAGAGACACCTATGACACACCAGTATCAATAAAGAACCACTCGAAAAAAATGCATCAGTCAACACATGAATAAAAGAACTAGACAATAAAGAGAACTCGGTAGAAAAGCATTGCGACTTTTAAAATACCCCGTCCTTAAATCATTCCTACCGTGCTTCAAGAGCCTGACAGTCGCGTTTCTCATGTTGGCAGACTTTCTCCCAATTTCGTGAAAGATCCGGAAGATCTGATTGACACCCGAATGACAAGATATCAATGTTTGACCACCCAAGAATGAGACCTGAGGAGCGGAGTATCCAGAATCCGTTGCATAATGGATTGCAAAGTAAAGGCCAACGCGCGGATTCTCTTTCTCATTTCTCCGTTCTTCACATGCCACATTCATCCTCCTGATGTTTGTTTGATCATTTAGTCAAAGGCACCTACGCTCTGAGCAGTAGTAATGTATCATTTATTACCATTAAAAATATTCGTTTCAGGTTTACTTTTGGTCGACGTTCGACAAACCATTAGACATTGATTGAATCCTATGCGTAACCCAAACCCAGATAGTTAAGGGTAAACTTTTTTTTTTATTTTTATTCCTTGTAGTCACCATTTTATTCGCATGCCCACACTTACAAGCGACTCTGTAACAGATATATTTGCTGGGCATTTATGTGCACGTCCATTTGCTGGCGATTTAAGAAAGGGTAGACACAAATTAGAGACAAATTTAAAAAAATATTAACTGGATATTGAATGAATTACCATTATGTAAGAAAATTATGAGTGAGAATAAAAAGGAATAAGATTTTAGTGAGCCGAATGCTAAGTCAAAGAGGATTAATAAAGCCGTGGTAAAAATATTAGAAAGTCATTAAGATGTGATAAAAAAATGAGTCTAATAAAAAATGGATTTCAGTTCTATGGTGGTCCGAAAATTGGCAGTGAAAAGATACCTTAATAAAGCATAAAATTAGGATCTACTGCGCTGGTATATGGGAGGACGAGATTTAGCATTTTATGGTACTAAAGGGAAACAGTGTAAAAATTCTGAAAGTTTAAGGTAGGTTAAAAGTGCAATATCTATGAAGGATGGGGAACTCCACAGAAAGCCCGTATTGTTAAAGCTTTTCCGCGAGTACAGTTAACTTCAAGAAAGTTAGTTTGCTAACGGTAAGCTCAGGAGACAACCGGCAGCTCCACAACGTAGCTGCTCACATACTCGTGTCTGAGTAACGAGAAACTGTTGGCACGACGCCAGTGAAATCACGCGACAAATCCGCGTTTACTACATTCCAAAGTTATGTTAATTAAGTAATAACGTTATTCTATAGATAACGCATACTACAATAAAGCAAAACACACTATAATGTTGTGATTATTAAACAAATAGAAACCTCCGTATCGCGCTGTCACCATCCACGGTTCATCTCTTGTAACACTCTTTGTGAATAGGTGTTTGATTGCATTAAGAGTCCCGTGACATTGACTTAAATAGTCAATGAATCTTTGCAATATGAACTGTTGTGATCCATTATTATTATTATTATAAAAAAAATGGATTAACCAGACCACTGAGCTGATTAACAGCTCTCATAGGGCTGGCCCGAAGGATTGAACTGAAATGGAGTCCCAGGTCTAGGTATTGGCCAAGTACTGGGACTGAATGATGAATGAAAAATTAAATTTTAAAAGAAATATGCAAATAGGTATGTGCTTCCACACTGAACACACGCATACATTAAATGCATTTACTCACGTTTCCATCTGCTCAAAAAAAAAAAAAAAAAAACCAATGATAAAATTCAGAATAAGTTAAGATTTTTTAAAACTGGTATGTATGTATAGATGTATATATATATATATATATATATATATATATATGTGTGTGTGTGTGTGTGTATGTACATTATATATATATATATATATATATATATATATATATATATATATATATATATATATATATATGTATATACATATACATATATATATATATATATATATATATATATATATATATATATATATATATATATATATATATATATATATATATATATATATATATATCATACATACATACATACATAAAGTACACATGGATCAAATATTAACTGTCCTCTTATTTCTTTTGCCACACTTACAGGTCATCATCTTGTCTCTCCGGGATCCACTAGATTTTTTCTTCAAAGTAGCAGCTAGAGCAGGCAGTCAGACATTTCCTCATATTGTATTCATCTCGTCCATTTTTTAGAAAGAACTGGGAAGGTCATCGCGATAAGTTCTCACAAAATATTGCAGCCACCGTTTACTTATGCAAAGGGGGCTGTCACGTAGAAAATCGCAAAAACCTTTCTCTGCTAAAAAAGGAGAATAAATGAAAAGCAGTGTCAGTGGATATTTCTTCTGAAGTGCAGTAGATATGCGTTCTACTATATCTGAGATCATAAGGCAGGGGGAAGTGAACTGGGCGAATAGCTTTAAATTTGCTGCATCTATACAGCAAATTAGCAGCATCAGCAGAGATGCCACAGTGAGGTTAAGAAATAGCAGCACTGACTGAGTTCTCGGAGAAACCAACCTCTTTTTCCAGAATGCAAGAAAGCATGACACCGCTGCATTTCGATAATAGGGCAGAGGCATTCGGAAGACACTACGTAAACGGGATTTCCTCGCAATGACGCTTAGGCGACGGTCTCTCTTGTGACAAAAGCCACCTCAGGGATAAATATGTCTCTGTAAACGTCGCTGCTGAACAAATGTACGAACACTGACTCCAGACAATGTCAAAATAGCTTCCTGGTAATCTGACTGATGACTGATGAAGAATTAGAGGAATTTATTTCTGGTGATAGAACTTCATTTCTCGTCATAATGTGGTTCGGATTCCACAATAAGCTGTAGGTCCCGTTGCTAGGTAAAAAGTTGGTTCTTAGCCACGTAAAGTAAGTCTAATCCTTCGGGCCAGCCCTAGGAGAGCTGTTAATCAGCTCAGTGGTCTGGTTAAACTAGGGTATACTTAACTTTTGACTGATGTCAGTCCAGGATTATCCGATAGCGCTTAATAGCAGCATATGGAAAGCAACCTTTTGTGAATGAGTGTGTGGTTCCATAGAAACAGGATCGTATATCCATGATTTTGCTAAAACAGAATGTATTTGTTTTAATTTCATGTTCAGGTGAAATATATACAAAAGGAACAACCTAATTCATGTGAACATTATGCAAGTAATATACTGTATATATATATATATATATATATATATATATATATATATATATATATATATATATATATATATATATATATATATATATATATATATATACATATATATACATATATATATATACATATATATATATACATATATATATATACATATATATATACATATATATATATATATATATATATATATATATATATATATATATATATATATGTATATATATATGCATATACAGTATATATATGTGTGTATATGTACGTATATATACATCATGTACATATATTCGTATATGTAATATTTTTTGCCACAAACACGGTAACTTCTTTTATTCACAAATATTAAGCCTCATATATAGTTTAGCATCCAATTTACCAAACCTCGTGAATTGATAAGTGTTACCTCACCAGCAACGGTGTACAGTGACTTTTGGCCACTGAGCCATCAAAAGTAGAATCATCTCTGCTTTAAATGTCGTGTTTTGTAATTGGAATCGATTTCAACTCACCTGAACCACGATAGCTGATTAGTTACCAATTTTTGTCACATACACCGTTGCAATTTTATTTTCACTCATATTAAGCCACAAATGGGGTTTAATACCCAATTCGCCTCACCTCGGCGATAACTTACATCGAAGGGAAATTATAATTCATAAGCGCTTTATCACTAGCGGGATTCGCACCGCTGTCTGATTTAGAAAGAAACGACAGACAAACAATTCTAAGTGTTCAATGGGAAATTTTACAATCTGATATCTACCACTAACATATTCTAAAAAGCTATCTGCATTGTCCCGGCTTCTGAAAACTCATGAAACGTACCTTCGGTAAAACAGTGGTGGTATGCTATTCTTTTCAGACGCTTAGTTTTTTTCGGAATAATGACCGTTTGAATGCCACGACTCAAAAAGTTTTGATAGCCTGCTTGAATTTTAAATTCATTAGCGACCCTCCCACGTAGGGCATTTAGTCTGAGTTCTTGCCATGCGGGAATAATGTAGTATCCTCAGAAATATTCTGTTGCCAACTGCTTCCCATCCAAACTGTTTCTTAGGCACGTTAACAAATTTTTAAACCGTGTTGCATTCCAAAATGTCTTGTACCTACCGCTCAAAAGTTGCTTTTGTTTCGCAGTCTTTCGCTTGTAAATAAAATCTTTTTAAAACGAATTACTCAAAATCATCAACCGTCGTATTCCGGCTATCAATATAACGCTAACACGGAGAAACCTTTGATGATTGGCTCTCTAATTAATTATAAAGAAAGACTAAGGCCATTAATCAACTCTGGTGTAATATACAAATTCACTTACTCCAGACGTGACCTGGAGTCTTATGTCTGTTGCACTCACAGAGTGCTAAGGGCAGGATAGATCCACATCCCTACATAACAAGGGTTCAGCTATCGAAAGCTAAATTCTCTAACATACGAGATCATGTACATAAGCATAAACATCAAATAAAATATGACGATCTTGAAATATTAGGTAGAGCCTCGAACGACCAATTCCTAACAATTCTCGAACCCATACTTGTCGTGAGTTTTCTGGGAGCCCTAAAGTGCCCTTGCTAGTCAGTCACCCAGCACTTTTTGCTGAACAGGTAGATGTGTCTTCTTTTTTCCTATTTCAATGTACATTTATTAACTTTTTTATGACTTTACATATTTTATTTCTGTTTTTGATATGAGTGTATAACACACACACTACAGTATATATCATAAAAATATGCATTTCTATATTTATCGTACATTATATATATATATATATATATATATATATATATATATATATATATATATATATATATATATATATATATATATATATATATATATTCACTAACGTTTCATCAGAGCCTGCATATATATGCACTAGAGTTCAAATCTACTGTACAAAGTTTCTTTATAATTACGTTTTATAATATCCTGACAATACACACTTTAACTTTCCAGTTCATGGTATTACTCTCATCCACATGTTGAAAGAGTCTTCCTAATCATTCACTGTTTTTGCTTTACTCGTGCTGCGAGTTCCTTGCCTCTTTGATCAATATACTTGTGCTTGAAAGAGGAACAAATGGGTGCATGCATGACATTCTGTACAATAATTCAATCAGAAGGATAGAACGAGATTATGGAAATTAAAAGCTCACTGGACAAGACACCATGAAACGTGCTTTTCGCCTTCTGTGAAGGTATTATTATTATTATTATTATTATTATTATTATTATTATTATTATTATTATTATTATTATTATTATTATTTGAAGGCAGTAGACCCTCTTTTAAACAGGTCTTATTAAAAAGGATGGCTGTATTATGCGAATTTATCTTATATAGTGTCTTTTCTATCCTCCTTATGATTCGCTTTTCAGGCTCAGCGATGTTAGTCAGTAACTGGAACGATTTCTGATTGAATATTGTAATAAAAGACTTCCAATATTCCGCACTGTCCTTTTCCAACATGAATATCGGCTAGTTACTGACTAACATCGCTGAGCCTGAAAAGCGAATCATAAGGAGGATAGAAAAGACACTATATAAGATAAATTCGCATAATACAGCCATCCTTTTTAATATTATTATTATTATTATTATTATTATTATTATTATTATTATTATTATTATTATTATTATTATTATTATTAAAGTAGTTTTACCAGACCACTGAGCTGACCTTCAGCTCTCATAGGGCTGGCCCGAAGGATTAGATTAAAATACCAGGTCCAGGCCTGAGGCCAAGCACTGGGAACCCAGTAGGTCATTCAGTACGATGATGAACGAATTAAAATGAAATTAAAAACTGCACATAGGCATATGCTCTCATACTGGAACATATACAATAAATACATTTACTCAGGCTTCCTAACATACACACTAAAAAGGTATATTAAAATTCAGAATATCAGTTCAGTAATGTTTTAAAATTTTGCTTTTTTTTTAATTCAACAAATGCTAAAAGGGGTTTCGTGCTCTTATTATTTACTTATATTTTATTAATTAAATCACAGTTCCTCATGAACATCAAAATCGGAACGACTGAAAATGGAAAAGATTGACAAAATTTCCTCCATCGATTTACTCCCAAAAGTTGACAGTTGCTGTTGGTCATACTTTGGACACTCACAAAACACATGTCTGACCGCCGTTATTATCACCCTGCACTCTGAGCACTCGGGAGCCGGCCCACGTGGGCTGCTCATTAAGTGCCCATGTGTCAGACGAGTATGGCCTATTCTGAGACGTGTTAAAATTACTTGTGCGTGTCTCTCTCTCTGGTATGATGAACTCCATTTTTAATATTAGGTTTTATTTGTTTCAATTTATATATTGCCATTTATTTATGATACCAATTTTTGTGTGTGTTACATAATCAGTAACAGGGATATCCACATTTGGTCTTGTCATGTGCGTTGCTTCTTTGGCTGCTTTGTCTGAGTCCTCACTTCCTTTGAGGCCTACATGGGCAGGGATCCAACATATTTCTACATTTTTTCCATTATTATATAATTTATGGAGATATAATCTAATTTGTTGTACTATATTATTTTTTGATTTGTAACTTTGAATAGCTTCTATAGCACTTCTCGAGTCACTAAAAATCACAAAATTATTGAATGATGTTTCTTTAATTATTTGTACAGCTGATGCAATTCCACACAATACTGCTGTGAATACTGAGTAATCCTGATAACAAAACAAACAAGTCGCAACAAAAACACAGCATCCTTGCTGTGTGTAAAAACTTAGAGATTAATAAGTGAGCAGGACATTCATGTGAAACCGGATTATTAAAATAACAAAACCAGAAAAAAATTCGACAATATGGACAAATAGCCATCTCAATAGTTTTCTTTGTCAGAAAACTAAAATTAAGTGATTGAACGATCTGTAAGTCAAATCTCCAACAATTAATTATGTAATCACCTGATGCCAGTCACGAGGTCCATTCCATGGAAATATTTTCTCAAAAATCCACACACAACTTCAAGAGCAATCCTAATAACAAACAATCAAGTCGCAACAAAAACACAGCATCCTTGTTGTGTGTAAAAACTTAAGAGTTTAATAACTGAGCAAGACGTTCATATGAAACCGGATTATTAAAATAAAATTTATTTTGTTATTTTAATAATCATCAATATGGAAAGACCGTAAAGTTACTGAAATATAATGGCCCTATAAATAAATAATAACAGAAGATGAACACCTTAAAATGTATAAGAAAAACCAAGCCGGTAAGACGAAATGTATTATGAAATTACAAAAGCTATAAATATATCTAAATGATTAACTCAAGAACAGATAAGCTGCTGTGATTAAACGCCAGGAGGAAAGGCAGAAAGGACACTTATTAAAACCTGCACCAAGTTGCAAAATCCCCGAACAAGTGTCTTGGGGAAAACGTCCAAGAGACCAGACGTTTTGCTGAGCTCGAAGAAGGGGGGAAGGGAGAAGCACCTCGGAATATAATAAGAAATTTATGAAGGGTCTTTTATCTTGACATGGCGTGAAGGGTTGTCTCAGTCTTATTTTCCCCTTTCTAAATGGCGCTGTTACCTTCCAGGGCGCGCGTTTGCTCTGGCGAAATATACGACGGCGCCTTAGCACAGAACTTCGCTCAAAAGATACGATTTATTCAAGAAAAATACCTTGAGATAACACGACATACACAAGGCAGGGACAAAGGTCCAGGGAAGGGGAGGCCAGGGATCCGGGCCGGGGAGGGGAGAGGGTGTTGCAGGGCGAAAAAGAGCGAGGGAATCGTAATCACAACCAATTACCCAATTTTCCGAGTCAAATGAACTTGTAAATTTGCACAATAAGAAGAAGGACAACAATTACGAAGGACAAGTTTCGGGCTGTTAAACAGAGACATCAGACACAGGAGAGAAAACACAAAAAGGCAAATTCTGTTTGAATAGGATTTGCGTAATTTTCCTTCACATGCAAGTTTCTGGTTATAAGAAACATCAGATATTTATACAAGCCCACATACAGTTAGTTATACGCATGCGCTAGCGTGCACACACATACAGTATATATACACACAAACAAACACACATACAGTATATATACACAAACACACACACACAGTATATATACACAAACACACACATACAGTATATATACACAAACACACACATACAGTATATATACACAAACACACACATACAGTATATATACACAAACACACACAATATATATTATTAATTTGAAGGAGAGAGAGAGAGAACATACGAAAGACCACAAGAAAATTAGTTTCTTATTGGCATTCTTTATTGCACGCAGACACAAAAACATTTAATTCATTATATTTGCTCAACAGTAAAGGAGTAAAGTTCCCAACAACAAAATACGATGTGGAACTGATTAGGAGCATTGTTCTACAGAGGATCTACAGAAGGGAGAGTGAAAAAAAAAAGGTTTGTAATGGTGCATTAATATAATTAGACAGTCAAAGCATAACCACTCCAAAAGTCTCGACTGCAGTGCCAGAGGAGAGGTTGGAATGGTCATGAAAGTCATATAAAAAAAAAAGATAAAAATTCAGATTCATGTTGAACATTTTTATTTTAATTTTGGTATAAGATTTTTTTGGTGTTGTTATACTGAGCTGGCCTTCTCCCAGCACGGGATCGTTCGCGCTGATCATAAAATGTTTTTGTTATGGAAGAGAGAACTAAGTGATGAAAAAAAAAATAAAAAGAAAATATTGGTAGAGTTAAAAATCCCTATGAACCTTTCAGTACCGTTCAAAAATAACTGAAGTGAAATAACAGTAACTCTTGGGGAAAGGCAATAGGAATTACTACTAGGAAAAGAATAATACTGTATATATGTATATATATACACAGAATAAGAATGTATAATATATATATATATATATATATATATATATATATATATATATATATATATATATATATATATATATATATATATATATATATATATATATATTATATATACATGTGAACATTAAGATATTTTCACCGATATGGAGTAGCTCCAGAAAAAAAAATCAGTTAGTGCCAAATTCATTCTTTAGACGCTAGTTAAAAGAACCCTCTTATGAAAATTCCCACAACAATAACCTTATAATTTATCTAGGCAGAAGGCTCATCAACACACACACACACACACACACACACACACACACACACACACACACACACTGTACCATCCACATTTACCTTGCACACACATATACAATCTCCCTTCCCAGATATTTAGGCTTTGATTTGCCAACACCGCTTTCACTGCAAACTTTCTCCTCCTTCGAATGACACACTTTTCACCAAACTATAGTCTTCCATTCATTCCACGTGACAAATCCATCCCACCCTTTCAATGTCTTTTTACCACTTCTACACATTTCCACATTTAGAATTTTTTTAGTTCCTTCACCACAAACACAAGGTAACTAATTCATCTCAAAAACATCAAGCTTTTGTTTTCTGTTAACTTTCAGCATCCACACGTCATTTCCATGCATCCCTGCTTAGCTTCTATAGACACTACAAGCCTCTCGCCAATATTTTGCACACCCTGCTAACTCAAATGCTCCACCTATTACATAACTAACCTCCTCTGCACATCCTACCCTATCTTATTTTTACTGTAAAATACATGAAACAACTGCTGCTATTCTTCCACCATCCCCACTGAGCGCTTTCAGGCAATTTTATTAGTTTCTGCTGTATCTCTTCACCATCCTCAGTCAGTACTCTATCATCTGCGAACATCAACTGCTTCACACTTCATCCACGACCGGCTTTCTTATCCCACAATTTTGCACCGTCTAATTTCCTTTCTCTGTCATCTCACCTAAGTCTACCCATAACGATATTAAGGAGCAGTCTTGTCTCAGACCTTGGATACTTTTACCAAATCAGTCAGTCTTGTCTCAGACCTTGGATACTTTTACCAAATCAGTCAGTCTTGTCTCAGACCTTGGATACTTTTACCAAATCAGTCAGTCTTGTCTCAGACCTTGGATACTTTTACCAAATCAGTCAGTCTTGTCTCAGACCTTGGATACTTTTACCAAATCAGTCGGTCTTGTCTCAGACCTTGGATACTCTTACCAATCTTGTCTCAGACCTTGGATACTCTTACCAAATCAGTCGGTCTTGTCTCAGACATTGGATACTTTACCAAATCAGTCAGTCTTGTCTCAGACCTTGGATACTTTTACCAAATCAGTTAGTCTTGTCTCAGAACTTGGATACTCTTACCAAATCAGTGAGTCTTGTCTCAGACCTTGGATACTTTTACCAAATCAGTCAGTCTTGTCTCAGACCTTGGATACTTTTACCAAATCAGTCAGTCTTGTCTCAGACCTTGGATTTTTTTTTTTTTTTTTTTTAACGTGCTTTTATTCCCATTTTTGTATGGGGTAAGCACGATGCCTTCTTTGAAGGACTTTTGATTTGGCTTTGGGGTAGACCTGTGGTCTCGATCGGCTGCCCTGCCTGACATCGCTTAGACCCGGTGCGTATGTTTCATGTATCATACCAGACCCAACGCCCTTTCTTCCCAGCAGCGAAGTCATTGCGCTTGGGTATGGCGAGGAGTTCGAGACGTGTGAGATGTTTGTTATGTTTTTAGAAGGTGTTGTAGTGGCTTTGTTTTGTGTGTGTATTTAGTCTGTAACATCCATTTGCTTTTTAAGCAAACCTATCCGTTGATTACATATATAATCCCGGGATGTCTATACGGATAGCAAAGTGTCTGCCTCTCTGATCAGCCGGCTTGTGGGATTGAACCCGCGCCACAGACCTCTACGAAGTCCGAAGCTGCTGCTGTAACCGACTGAGCCATCGAGGCTCTTGTCTCAGACCTTGGATACTTTTACCAAATCAGTCAGTCTTGTCTCAGAACTTGGATACTCTTACCAAATCAGTGAGTCTTGTCTCAGACCTTGGATACTTTTACCAGATCAGTCAGTCTTGTCTCAGACCTTGGATATTTTTACCAGATCAGTCAGTCTTGTCTCAGACCTTGGATATTTTTACAAGATCAGTCAGTCTTGTCTCAGACCTTGGATATTTTTTACCCAATCAGTCAATCTTGTCTCAGACCTTGGATACTTTTACCAAATCAGTCAGTCATGTCTCAGACCTTGGATACTTTTACCAAATCAGTCAGTCATGTCTCAGACCTTGGATACTTTTACCAAATCAGTCAGTCATGTCTCAGACCTTGGATACTTTTACCAAATTAGTCAGTCATGTCTCAGACCTTGGATACTTTACCAAATCAGTCAGTCTTGTCTCAGACCTTGGATACTTTTACCAAATCAGTCACTCTCCCAGCTAAGCATTCTAACAAAGCTTTGCCTCCATCATAGGTACTTATAATTGCTAAGGAATATCTATTTACTGTAACATACATTTTCAACATCCTCCCCTTGCCACTATATTAATGATATCATTTTTTTCCTAGGGCCATGTGAATCACGTACAGGCTTTTCCATTTTAATTTTAATCCTGTCATATAACTATTAATAAATCTTTTAAGCCACACAACTTCTTCCTTGTCTAAGCAACACTGTTCTTCCACTACCACTCCTTTTGTCTTTCTCATTTTCTCAATGAAAATCCTACCGTACCCTCAGTTGTATATCCAGTAATCGTATGTATGGCCCAATAATAATTCTTATAGTCACCTCTATCACCTTTACTTCCATACACTGGAACAACGCTCCTTTCACACATTTCTTCGGGGGATGTCCATCACCCAGATATACCTTACTAACTGTTTTTTGGCCATCTCAAAAATAATTCTTCATCAGGATGAA
Organism: Macrobrachium rosenbergii; assembly: GCF_040412425.1. Lineage (NCBI taxonomy): Eukaryota > Metazoa > Arthropoda > Malacostraca > Decapoda > Palaemonidae > Macrobrachium > Macrobrachium rosenbergii. The sequence goes on along the minus strand of NC_089780.1, from coordinate 2,668,641 downwards.
CAGATTCCAACCCCAAGACAGAAGTGGCTACCAACAGCTTTTACAGAGGATCTTGGCCATGGCAAAACTTTCCCAAATTTCAAGGAAATCTGCTTAAATTTAACTCGACAGAAAAAAAGACGGCGGCAGAGATTTCGTCTGCTTAGATGACACCTACAACAGGAGAGCAGAGGAAGAGACTAGATTATTTCCAACTCGAACGTCACAGGGATTAGGAGCTCAGCTCAAGAGCTCAACTTATTTCCATATGGAACGACCCTGAGGACAAGTCGACCCTGAGGACACTTGTTCTGTCTCGAGAAGACGCTCTGCCTTTGTATGTGGTAATCGCATTTGTATGAGAAAACAAAATTAGCTCGTCATTTTTCAACTCTGTCGCTGGTTCCACCGAAACTCGACACTCTACTCTTTCAACTTTTGGGCTGATCAAATTTCCCTTAAAAAGTCTCTAACTTCATGTATAATAAACACGTTGGATTAGAACTGAGCTTTGAATCGGAGCACCCTCATGTACAGTACAAGTCTCGAAAATGTCCTTTGAGTTTAATTACTGATCTTTATTGTTATACGATTTATAAACTGTCTATTCTCCTTCGACGGAACATTTTTGAACGAGGTTGCTAGTCTCATGAATCCTCCATCCTGCTGCAACCTAACCCAATCGACTAACTACCAGGAACATAAATAACTCTTCAAGATAACAGAGGGACATCAGATTTAACGGAGAGCTTAAATCTCTCCACTAACATTATTTATATATACATACAGTAAGGCCTAAACTTAGCGGACTTCTGTACTCATCAGCTACATTTTTTTTTATTTCTTCCTATTCCACCATTTTGGGTGTGTTGAATTTGTTAATCTGTCCCTTAGATTGATTGTTAAGTGTAAAGTACAAGTTACTGTAGTTTAGGTTGGGAAGTATGTGGAATTGCTGTTAAATATATCTAAAAAATATTCAAGCGCAGGCTGTAGTATATAGCATGGTCTTTGTTACTTAATGGGACTTTGGGGGTTTGACCTTTCTGATAGGTAACAAAGCGTATGTTTAGTTGAGTTGTTACTGCATACACACACGCACACGTATATATACATTATATATATATATATATATATATATATATATATATATATATATATATGTATATGTATATGTATGTATATATATATATATATATATATATATGTATGTATATATATTTATATATATATATATATATATATATATATATATATATATATATATATATATATATATATATATATATATACATACACACATATATATACATAATATAAACATATTATATTTCGTATATGCACATAAGAGGGGTGTATGTTTGACAGTCAGACTTACAAATGGAAATCTCTCAACATAGAGTATTTCTAAGCTGAACTGAATTACCACGGCACATAAATACATAAACGAGTTAAAACTCAACTTGGGAACAGCACAATGGTCTACCAGCTGGGAGAGAGAGAGAGAGAGAGAGAGAGAGAGAGAGAGAGAGAGAGAGAGAGAGAGAGAGAGTGTAAACACATGAAGCTTTACCATGCATACACGTAAACACCCTTGGAGAGTGGCGCACCGCCACCTTTATGACACTTTTTATGAAGGTCATAAATAATTCCAGAGCGAGACTTCCTCGAGACTGTTATATGCCCAGAACCCGGACACCCCCTCCCCGCCCAACCCCAGAGGGAAGCAAAGTCCCTCCTCGACTTCCAAGTGACTGGGAGGTCATGGTTGGTGGCGTTGATTTGCTCGAGTGAAACCTTTAATACCACTTCAGTATACTGTAATTCTGTTTTCTTCGACATTATTTCGGGGAAGTTAAATTTCTTTCACTTCACTCAGTTCCAAAATGACGAATTAAGGCTGGCTCTCTCTCTCTCTCTCTCTCTCTCTCTCTCTCTCTCTCTCTCTCTCTCTCTCTCTCTCTCTTATATATATATATATGTATATATACAATATATATATATATATACATATATATAAAATGTATGCCTGTATATATATATATATATATATATATATATATATATATATATATATATATATATATATATATTATATGTATATATATATGACACACATGCATATTATATATATAAATATATAATTATATGTACATTACACACACACACACACACACACACATACATACACATATATATATATATATATATATATATATATATATATATATATATATATATATATATATATATATATATATATATGTAAATAGAGACAAAATCCACGAAGGAGAGAGAAACACTAGTGTGTGTGTGTGTGTGTGTGTGTTGTTGTTGTTTGTAATGTGTAGGGACACTGAAGAAATAAATAAGTGAAGAATTTAAAACGGAAGTGCAGAATGTTATAGATGAAACACCAAAAAGCCAAGTGAGCTTTGCTGTTGGTGATAAGAATGCAAACACTGGAGGGACAAAGAAGGTAACAAGGGTGCAATGGGCAAGAAAGGCCCGAGAGAGAGAGAGAGAGAGAGAGAGAGAGAGAGAGAGAGAGAGAGAGAGAGAGAGAGAGAGAGAGAGAGAGACTGCAAACGTGGAGGTGCAATTCATCGGGTTTTGAGCTGCAAATAGTGTTGCAACTGGACATCAATAAATACTCGTGGGCATCTCTACATGATCGTCACAAAAACCAGAAGAGTTGCAATGCCACTAAACGAGAGAAAAAGCTTTTTGAGGAATGTTAGCAATTATAAAGGAGCTGATGTCTGCAGTGATAACTAAGTCGAAATTCATAGGGGGTGACACAACATGATTAGAGTGGCCGAAGTGTAAGCCAAACCTGCTTGCTAGGACTGAGAGTATTACAAGGATACATCATCCCCACCCTAATCATGTTATGAGCAAACCGGATAGAATGCCGAGAGTCCTATCCCTAGAACCAGACCCCCCTGGAATCCGTGGTCCAGCCCTAAAGTATAGTTCCGCCTTTGAGCTATCATCTGATATCTCTCAGGTCTGAACATTATCGGCAGTTGATGGTCCTACCACAGTTCCCACTATTTAGCTACGATATCTTTTCCTATTTATCAGGTCTAATAAATTCTACAAAAAGTGGGAAATTCAACAAAGTTAGTTCAAAGGAACATGTAATAATATATGAGACTCTTGGACTCAAATCCTGGAACAAATTCCTGGGGTTCAAGAGCCCCCCCTCACCACATCAAGGTGGTCCCACTTCGAGGGGAGATTTCACTTGAAAAAAATATAAAAGGTTTGGAATATAGAACAACAATCACTAAATTCCGTAAATATAATAGCATAAAAATAGTCCATTCATATCGAGTGAGATCAGAAACTATCGCTAAACTTCATAAACTATTCCAAGAATAACGAAAGGTCAAAATAGCCCTCGCAACTACGGTCTGCGCACCTCCATTAACCAGGCACTATATCCCATCGGGAAAAAAAATATTCCACTGGAAAACAATCACCCGATTCCATATACTCACATTCATTTTACTAATATGAAAAGAGGAATCCCTGAGGCCCTGCCTTACAGAGGTTTTAATCCCATAAACATAGGCGCTAATCCTATTATTGGTTTATTAACTGATTTACTCTCATTTGGGTATTCCTCTCTGTGCGGGAAAAATCGCTCTAGTTCCGGAACTAGATAAAAACAGACGTGCTTTTTTTTTCATGTGTATAATGTATATATTCATATACATCCGGGAGGGGCACGCTGGAAAGTAGAGAGGGGGGGGGGCTGTCCTGTCAGGTCTGCTTTATGGACGCCAATGGTGGTTATTAACGCCGTGCGAAAGAAGAATAAAACTGAAATTTATTCTCTCGTAAACAAACGCGAACCGAGAGCGGTTAAAAGCGGATGGGAACGTATACTGTGAAAAAAGCCCTGTATGTATTGGATGGATTGAAAGTGTAGAACAAAACATCAGGAATAACACGGATTAATGGCGAGGTTGAAGTGTTACGTGAAACAAATGGAATGTTCAGGAACCATCACAGCGAAGAGGAGATAGAATGAATGGCTCGGCAGTCGCGTGGGCCAATTTTTGCTGGTGTAGTTATCGACTTGGAAGCCGTGCTTTCATTTATTCAAGTAAATTGTCGACTTTCGTTGAGAAATTATTTACTAAATTGTTTCTTTTTTCCGATTTATCCGTATTCGGAAATCAAATTCTTTATCCCATAAGACCGGAGGTAATTTCCTCTTGTTTGATTCCGTTGGAAACCTGAGACACTTCGGCATGACTGCGGTCACTTTTGGCTTTGGTAGTGGGTGTTATATACTTAAGACAACATGAATGTGTATGCACACCATCATGCCTACAAGAAAATATATATATATATATATATATATATATATATATATATATATATATATATATATATTATATATATATATATATATATATATATATATATATATATGTTACAGTCAACATGCGTAATCAGTCATTACGCGTAATGACTGAAATTTCAGTCATCACGCATAATGCACTTAGGGGACATTTGATCCCCAGGAGCTAGTACTAAACACGGCGAAACAGTGAGTCACCTACACTGTTTCGCAGGGTTTAATACTAGTCCCTGGGGTCAAATAATTTCACCGTGTTTAGTACTAGCTCCTGGGGGATCAAATGTCCCTAAATTGCATTACGCGTAATGACTGATTACGTGTTGACTGTAACATATATATATATATATATATATATATATATATATATATATATATATATATATATATATATATATATATATATATATATATATATATATATATATATATATATATATATATATATATATATATGTATATATATATATATGTATATATATATATATGTATATATATATGTATATATATATATATGTATATATATATATGTATATATATATATATATATATATATATATATATATATATATATATATATATAATATATATATATATATATATATATATATATATATATAATATATATATATATATATATATATATATATATATATATATATATGTATGTATATATATATATATATATATATATATATATATATATATATATATATATATATATATATATATATATATATATATATATATATATATATATATATTATATATATATATATATATATATATATATATATATATATATATATATATATATATATATATATATATATATATATATATATATATATATTAGCTGCACAACCAGAACACGTCAACGAAATTATTACTGATTAGAACCCCTTGCACAGTGCTTATCACGATGTACTTCCCAAACCAAAGTAAAAGCGTTATTCAAATACAAATCAAACAAATTATCAAGACTAGAATAAGAGACAACAACACTTTCTATCTATAAAGTTATGTGATAATTCAGCCATACGAAAATAAGCAAAAAATATTTCACTGACAAAGACGAAAAAAACCTCACACTTAAAAATATGCTAATATCGAGCACCAATAGAGAATATCGAGTCATAACTTATTCATCAACGGGAAAAGATGAAAGAAATAAACATAAACTTGAGTAATGGAGCAAATGAAGTGAATGCACAAAAGAAGATAAATATAGGGTATTATGTAAATACTACGAGTGCCAAGAATATGAAAAACGGAATAAAGGTGTGCGTAAAAATAAAAATTAAGAGACGACCAAAGCTAAAAGGGCATTGCAAAATCATGGTAATGCAAAGAGGAGTAAACGCATGAGAGATAAAAAAAAAAACTGTAAGCAGAAAAATCCGCAGGAAATAAAAACGTTGTACATTTCCAAAATCCTTGACTCGAAAATCTTGAGTAGAAAGTGAGGTACTTATGTCACTTTGCATTTTTCGAGTTGTAAACCCTACGAAATAATACATCCATTATTATTTAAACATATTTTGGATCTTCCCTAGATAGCGACCCCCAACAAAGTTCGGGGGTCGTTATCTGTGTGATATTTACAGTCTTTTGCTTATGTTTTTTGACGGCCATCCCCAACGGGACTAAACACGCCGCAAAGGCGGTAACATACCGGGTTCAAACCCTTGGGAGTCGCTATTTAGGGAAGATCCCTTATTTCGCACTTTTGGGGGGGGGGGGTTGTTTGTACGCACCTGGCTGCTATCTGCTAAGTAAAAGCGTAAACCAGCACCATTTGCACAACGATAAAAACAATTAACATACTGATGACGAACAAGTTGCGCTTTCCTCTGTTGATATGTCGGAAGCTGAATCTTAATCTATTCTTCCCTTATCGGTATACTGTTCAAAAACAATGTCATTAGCTTGTGCAAGAACTGGCATCATTCGAAACTTGTGTAAAGTTTGGCTTTCACGACTAGATTTACGGATGTATTCCTTATTTAATTGCATGTATTGTTTCCTCTCATTCCTAAGCCTCACATTGTCAACGTTATTTGCAGTTACAGATGCTTTACCATAAACCTCTTTATAAGAGCTTTCTGAAAATTTTTTTTATTGTCAAGTATAATTGGCTTCAAAGAATACACAGTTTTTATTTTTGGACGCGTTAATGTGTCTAGGTTATACTTAAAGATTTCAATCCGATGATCGCTGTAGTTTCTATTGTGCTTTGTTTCTTTCAGAGTTTATTAAAAAAAAAAAATAAAAAAAAAATAAGTGACCCGACCCCCTCTCTCATGAGAACCGGTTACAAATACGGCCTAGATCAGGGTAGGATTACCGAACACAGTCTAGGCTACATATATTTTTTCTTCTTATTTTCCCCTCATTTATACAGCATTCTTTTGGTCGCGTGTTTGAACTCCAGTAGGCATCGTGAAAACGAATTTTAATAGAGCATTTCAACACATTTATTCAGAACCGAATGGTTTTGTAATTGTCATTATTTTAAAAAGTTTAACCAGACCACTGAGCTGACTATCAGCTCTCATAGGGCTGGCCCGAAGGATTAGGATGAAATGAAAAGGCTAGGCTAGCACTAGGACCAAATAGGTCACTCGTTAATGATGAATGAAAGAAACTGAACTTCAACTCGCCATCAGTTCTCGTTCTGACGTCATAAAATGCCTGTATATCACCAGACTTATCTTTTGCATATTTAGACCCAATTTGAAGTCAGAGGATTTACTCAAACCACATTTTTTCACTGTACTCCGTCTGCTGGTATATATGTCCCTAAACAATGGGCGAGGCAATCGCTTCTTTGGTTACATTAACGTAAAATTCCCCAGCTGTTAAAGTACACAAGAACTTTTGAAGCCGGTTCTTTTTATTAATTATATAAATAAAGCCAACTTCTAAAACAAAAACTTTATCAACTTACAAGGCTTCATCATGAAAAGTCAGTTTAAACTTCAAGGCCAACAAGCAATAAGAGTATAACTTTAAATTCTCCTTCTGCATTGGTGATTTTATGCCTGGCCAATTAAGAATGAAAATCAAGCACTTCCACCTTCCCCCAAATTATTGTGGACGGCGGCTCCTTGCCTTTGTTCATAGCGAAGCGAGAAAAATATACTGGCAAACTGATGAGATACTTTCTTCTATTCATACCACAAGGATAAAAAAAAAAAAAAAGAGCAGCCAGGTCTCTAAATTTACTTTTCAAAAACAACTAATTTTCCCCCTCATCAAAATTAAATTTGTAAAAAATCTAACAAAGTGAGAGATTAGTTGAGCGATCAGTCTAAGTGAAAAGTGCAGTGTATAAATTGTGGAGCCTTCCGGAGGCAAATTCCTTAGATGTATGCTAGTATTGCACCAGCCCAGGTTTTTTGCCATGTCCCTAGGTTAGGTTAAATTAATACCACTACGGTAATCTGGGTGTGGGACACAGAATTTTCTCGAAAATAATCTCATTATATGGTTAGATTTTAAGATATGGCGTCCCGCTTTTTCCAGGGAAATGTCCCGGTACCCGGAGCCACATCACAGTGTCTCGTGTTGCCAGCGTTTTCCAGATATTCAATGAGAGAACGAAACATTAAAAATCGAACCCAATAGTTTTGGGACTTTCCGTGCTGATAGCGAGTTATTAATCAATCAGAGTTCTTACCCGGAGCCATGAGTTGCAATGTACGTATAAATTTTATTTCTATGTTTGTATACAATTGTCCTAGAGGAATGGAATAGCAAAAAAACTGAAAACGCTGAAACGTAATATATCCTGAAATACGGAAGAATGGGTAGAAATGGGTATTCTTGTCAAAAGAACAGACCCAGAATATGAAAAATGAAGGAAAAAGTGAGAATGAAACAAAATAATGCAGATAAAAGCTAGAAGGCGAAGTGAGAAATTACAAATCTCCGCCAGTGAAGCTGATATAGACGATCTAATCCTCAGCCGTTCACATTTTGTTTCATAAATACTGGACGCTACTGGCATAACTATGAAGACACTAGGAGTCATTTTAGTTATCTTTCACAAAGAAAAGGAAGTTGCCGTTGCAGACACACTAATGATTTGATTTTTGAAAGTCTGGCATTAAACTATAGCATTAAGCAACTTTCAGCCAATCAAGAAAAGGTTTTAAAGTGGGTGAATATTGAAATAAATTGACCCGTAACTCTGCATTAAGCAACTTTCAGCCATCAAGAAAAGGTTTTAAAGTGGGTGAATATTGAAATAAATTGACACGTAACTCTGCAAACTACCTTTAGCAATGAATACAGTGCGCCACGTGAGGTGCACTGATAGCTTTAGTCCCCTACGCGACATACACATTTGTGATAACAGCAACAAAGAAAGTGATAGACAGAAATCCTGCATCCAGATTCTAACTCCAAGTCACTTCAAAATCCCCATATTTGCGACGTAAACATGGCAACTCTTCATAAAAAAAAATCTCTAAAAACTGTTCATCAGTTTTCACATAACCCTCATAAGAGAGACAGATAAACCGCAAATCAAACCTCCAAATTTCCCAAGAAAATCGAAGGTCTACAAAAATCAAGAACGAAAAAAAACAGAACGAAATGAAAACCTAGTAATATAAGAAAATAAAATAAGATTAGTATTATGGAAATAAAAATAAACAGTAAAATTATAATTAAAAAAACTTGGGTATAACCTTTTTAAGTGTATGACTGACATCAAAAAAAGAAAACAGGAAATGAAAAAAAATATGCAAATAATAAAATTAAAAGAAACAAACACGAATCGGGAGCATTCATTACGAATTCATGGGCCCAGAAGCTTAATGGGAATGAAAATTCGAGACTGCATTACCTCTGCCGATCTCCTTCCGTGAGAGAGTAATTACAACGCCTCAGAGAAAAGATGCCAGTTTTGGCGGCACACGAAAAAAAAAATGTGCCCCAAAAAACGGAGAGAAAAGTGTTCCTGTCGAAAAACCATCTACAATCCATCTGGATACAGAATTCACTTTTTGGGGGATTGGTGTCACTAGTTAAGAATTTGTTATGTGTAAGCTTTTTCCATCATAAGCTCTCACTACCTACAGCGTCTCTGGTTCTGGAAAATGTGAAGATTATGAGATCTTATCATGGTTCACTGGAGAATAACACTACAGGCTTCACATTCCCTCACATGCCGTGCTGGCACAGCGCCAGCTAAATCATAGACAACAACACCAACCCCATATACTATGCGACGAACTATGAGAGACAGTTTTGACTGATGCTTTTCATTACTCACAAACCTTCCTCTCTATTTAGTAATGATTTTACCAACCTTCTGTTCGAGACGCAGGTATATCATCCTCTACAAAAAAAAAAAAAAAAAAAAAAAATTGCCATTAACATATTTCCTCTCATGCAGGGACTGTGTTTACAGGTCAATACTGCAAACACACATATGTTACCGTGTATATATATATATATATATATATATATATATATATATATATATATATATATATATATATATATATACATACTTATTTAGCTTACTTTTTGTCTGTTTGTTTGTTGTTTGTCCAGGTCAAATCTTGTCACTCAATTTTCGACCTGTTCCCTTCGTACGATGGACTTGAAAATTTTGCATGGTTACTCAATCCCGGTGACAATACAACCTACAACCTCAACCTTACATGATCAGTAGGAAAGCTTAGACCTCTAGTGACCCTACAATGACCTCTCCCAGTATCTCAGGATTTGTATGAAACTCTTCGGACTTTTCACAATTTCTTTGAGTCGGTAAATAACTCTACGGATTTTCCAAACCTCCTTTGGCTCGACAGACATAAATTTCGTTGGCTACAATCTTAAATCGGTTACAGTTTCTGTCAAAACTAAAAAGTATATAAAAAAATTTTATAACAGGCTTTTATTAAAATGCACTAAGTGAAAATTTTTTTTTGAGAAACACCAGGATTTTCTTACAATTAAAGCAGTCTACAAAAATAAAAGCGTTGGCACCAAACATGGAAGGAAATGCTACAAGAGATAAAAATATATATATTTCTTTTCTTGTAGCATTTCCTTCCATGTTTGACATCCACGCTTTTATTTTTGTAGACATGATTAACTGTAAGAAAATCCTGGCGTGTCTCAAAAAATTATTTTTCACTTTTTAGTGCATTTTAATAAAAGCAATTTAAAATAGTTTTTATAGTTTTCATATATATATATATATATATATATATATATATATATATATATATATAATATATTATATATATACATTATATATATATATATATATATATATATATATATATATATATATATATATATATATATATATATATATATACGTATATGTTTCTTTTATGTTTTCCCTGCATGTTTTTCTTATGACAATTTTGTCAGACTAAGGAAACCTGATGAATTCATATTTATTTAGTGACCTAGTTACTGTATTGAATAGTGATTAGGAGAGGCGGGTATAAAGTAGAGAGAAATACACTGCATCACTTATTTATCCTGATTATATATCTATATATAGTGCTTCAGTTTACATACAGATAAAAAAGTATGATTTTCAATATTCAGTGATAATTTAGATACAGTTATAATTTCCTGAACTCACAAAAGACTGAAGTGTTTTTTTCTGGTGAATGTCAGCATAATTATCTATACGCAAGTCATTACAGTTTTTCTCTGGATACGGCTAAACTCTTTTTGGGTGTCTATGGTTATTAAACTTATTTATTTCTGAATTCTGTTCCAAGAATTCCAGGGAATTATGCCATTAGTTACACACGTTCGACTTTATTTTCGTCAACTTACTGAACAACAACACATCATACAATAAAACTACGTCATAAACTCGGTCACTTTACACAAAGAACAGCGCGGTCCACTTGGGATTGAATGTTTCATTTATGCCCTGGGATCAGTCTTTTCAGTAGCTACCTCTCCACTGATCTTCGACTACCCAGGTCCACTTCGGATTGAATGTTTCATTTATGCCCTGAGCAGCCTTTTAAATAGCTACCTCTCCACTGAGCTTGGACTACCCATGTCCGATTGGGATTGGAATGTTTCATTTATGCCCTGAGCTCAGTCTTTAAAATAGCTACCTCTCCACTGATCTTGGACTACCCAGGTCCACTTGGGATTGGAATGTTTCATTTATGCCCTGAGAGCAGTCTTTTAAATAGCTACCTCTCCACTGATCTTCGACTACCCATGTCCGATTGGGATTGGAATGTTTCATTTATGCCCTGAGCTCAGTCTTTTAAATAGCTACCTCTCCACTGATCTTGGACTATCCACGTCCACTTGGGTTTGGAATGTTTCATTTATGCCCTGAGCGCAGTCTTTTAAACAGCTACCTCTCCACTGATCTTTGACTACCCATGTCCGATTGGGATTGGAATGTTTCATTTATGCCCTGAGCTCAAGTCTTTTAAATAGCTACTTCTCCATTGATCTTGGACTATCCACGTCCACTTGGGTTTGGAATGTTTTATTTATGCCCTGAGCGCAGCCTTTAAATAGCTACCTCTCTATTGATCTTCGACTATCCAGGTCCACCTGGGATTGGAATGTTTCATTTATGCCCTGAGCGCAGTCTTTTAAATAGCTACCTCTCCACTGATCTTGGACTACCCTGGTCCACTTGGGATTGGAATGTTTCATTTATGCAACCAGAATTGTTGTAGGCTACAAGCGGCTCATGCACAATAAATATTTCCACATTTATCTAAGACACTGGAAACAGTAGACCATATGACAATATTCAGAGCTCAGTTTCCCTCTTACGTGAGATCAGTTGGTTGTATCACTACCAGTTACTGATTTGATCTACGAGATAATTCATAAAGGCAATTTCGTAAACGCACAGGGATTAGACATAATAAACACTGGAAAATAAGAACAAGCTAAATAAAGGGTTTATACCAGAACTGATGGATTATATAAAAATAGCAACACCTTCAACGAGGTGTTAAAAACTTTAAAATACCCGAACAAAAGAGCATGCCATAACAAAAAAGGCCATCACAACTGACGTAATGGCAAATAAACAGCAGCATAATGAATGGAAAGGGATTTTCTTTGCGAAGCATCCGGCCCACATTATACCGAGAAATGAATTTCTGTTACCAGAAATAAATTCCTCTAATTCGTCATTGGCCGGCCACAGATTCGAACACGGTCCCAGCAGTGTGCTAGCCGAGAACTATGGAGAAAAAAAAAGACAGCTTGAAAAAGATTTTCACCATCAGAAATCTCAGAAATCTATAAAAAAAAAAAACCTTGGAACATGTGAGAAAAATCTGGAACACATTGTAGCCAATGTCAACCGAATTATGGAACAAGTGCTTCAACACATAAGTGCTTCAACACATAAGTGCTTCAACACATAAGTGCTTCAACACATAAGTGCTTCAACACATAAGTGCTTCAACACATAAGTGCTTCAACACATACCCCAGCTCGATGACTTCACTCTTGAAAGCCTGATAAAAACTGAGTTTGCTTGAAGCATCATCAACAGGAAACAGGGAGTCACTTTAATACTGAAACCATCTATGAATTACTTTACGATTACAACATAATTCCGAGTGGTTTATCTCTATGGCCTGCTAAGGGTAGACGGAAAGAGAGAGTTTTCAGGCCAAAAGACACCTTTATGGTTTGCAAACAATCAGAAATGTCAGACTTTTTTATATGAATTGAGGAAAAATCTTCCCCAAAAACCCCAACTGTAAAAAACTACAAAAGAAACAAAGCCAAGAAAAGAAAGTTGAATTAAAATGCTTATAATATATAGAGATGAACAAGGTAAGGCATTAATAAAAATACACCATTACGCACTTCAACGAAGATAAGCATGAAGAGGACAGATGGCATAGCATCTTCTCCTACTTTTACCTATATCATCATCAGCCATAACACTGCCAAGGAAACTATTCGTTAGGTTTACAGGCCCCCAAAACTACGCAGTGGAACATCTTCGCACAAAGTAGTTGCCAAGTCTCTGCTAAACGAGGCACAAAGGATGTTCCATGTCGAAATAAAAGCAATGAAAAATGGCCTACTGTACAGGGTTCCTGCCTAAGCCAAACGCTAAATCTATAATAAGCAAACAACCAAGTGACGAACTTGTTGACTGTCAAGAAGTAGAAAATAATAAAAATATCACTGTCAGTTTGGAGAGGGGAAAAAATGATTAAAATAGGAATCTCGACACTTGTTGAGGCATTTCTCTCTCTCTCTCTCTCTCTCTCTCAAGTGTTCTCGAAACGCCCATTATATTTCAAGCGTCACTGAAAGACATTCCACGCAATCGATGGGGAAGATGGATTTAACTCTTGAATACGCAAAGCAACGTCCGTGATCCTGTTCAATTGAACTAATCCGAAGTTGAATATTTATATATTCACAACGAGAGAGAGAGAGAGAGAGAGAGAGAGAGAGAGAGAGAGAGAGAGAGAGAGAGAGAGAGAGAGGGGGTTGGGGTGGGGAGGGAGATATAAAGATGTCGTGAGGTCCTTTTTTTATGTTATGATATGCATTATAAAATAAGAATGGGTACCTCGAAAACAGATAAATGAATAAATATCTAAATAAATAAATGGCGGAAGTGCAAACACCTCATAAAACACTAACACAACCAGATAACGCATTTAGTTCCAAATGTCACTAAATATGACATTGCTATGAAAATGAGAAAAGTTCTAAATTGTTTTAGAACTTGACATAAATATCAATAAAACCATGAAATGCACTTGAACCGAACATCTCAAGACTCTTTAATGACGTCTTGTAAGTAAAGGATTCTTTGAGGACGTAACTTTAGGCAAGACGAATGAAATATCGAAAATGTACATAGTTGCCCCTTACGTGCGTGTGTATGTATGTACGTATGTATATATATACATATATATATACATACACATACATATATACATACATATATATATATACATATATATATATATATACATATATATACATACATATATACACACATATATATATATATATATATATATATATATACATATATATATGTGTGTTAAGTGGGTCATTAGGATGATGAGTTTATTAATTGGTTAATTGGGTTTATATTGCCTTGCTTTACCTAAGACCCACGTAATTCTATCAATTGAGGCTAAAATTAACTCTAAAGGATAGATATTGAATATGTATGTATGTATGTATGTATGTATGTATGTATGTATGTATGTATGTATGTATGTATGTATGTGTAGGAAAGAGCAATGATCTGGCAGCTCAACACGTGCGGAGGAGCGTAAAAGGAATGCTTAAGTGACTTTTGTTTCTCTCAAGTTACTCAGTCCAGTAAGATCTCTGTATTTAGTAGGATACAAATACAGTGTGAGCGCACACAAAAGAACGTCCACTATTTACACTCTGTACTGGTCAAGGGACTCATTATGTTCAGCAATCAATCAATGCAAGCGAAATGATACATATTCAGTTTAACTTTTATAAACCTACCCAGTTAGATTCTAGTGAATGTTGTATTAATCGGTCCAGTACAAAACACAAAAACATCACACTGCCTTGCATAACATGAACTAATTGTGCCGAGTAATCGGTCATGTAAAGCTTTTAGATGAAAATTCGACATACGAATTCAGGCGTAATCCAAATAAAAACATCGCAAACAGTGTGGAAAGCAACAACATAATGGTTTTGCTTTACACACTACGTATGAATCTGACTATCTAATACTAGGTCGAATTAAAAAGATGAAGGTTTTCAGTGGCTTTCAGTTCGATAACTTAAATTAAATCAAATTTCTGTGCCTTTGATTAGTTCCTCGTTGGACGGGTCGGTACCGTTCTCAGCTAGCACCCTGCTGGCCCGCGTTCGAGTCTCCGACCGGCCAATGAAGAATTAGAGGAATTTATTTCTGGCGATAAATATTCATTTCTCGTTGTAATATGGTTCGGATTTCATAATAAGCTGTAGGTCCCGTTGCTAGGTAACTAATTGGTTCTTAGCCACGTAAAATAAATCTAATCCTTTGGGCCAGCCATAGGAGAGCTGCTAATCAGCTCAGGGGTCTGGTTAAACTAAGATATACTTAACTTTGTGCCTTTGATTACTACTGTATATGAAGATTGCATACTGAGTTAAAGTATGACAGTTTCAAGTTAATCACAACAGCACTCCCACACCCTATAAAGGGTTAAGAAATGAACTTTTTTTTAACAAAAGACGAAATTTCGTAAATAAATTCACTCTGATTGTAAAGGCGGCCGCACTTTTTATCATGAAGACGTCAGATACGGATGAACGAAGAAAACTGAAAAGGTAGCTATAGGATACATACATCATCTACAGATGTCTAGAGTCACGGTGGTTCGCCTCAGGTCGTCTGCGAAGAATTCAGAATGAGGAACGAAGGCTGGTGGAGGTGGAGGTGGAGGAGGAAGAGAAACAGTGGAAAGGAAGATACAAGAGCACCCCCCAGCCTCCGCCTGTTACAAGAGGAGGAGGAGGAGGAGGAGGAGGAGTATATAGGTGGTGCAAGTCGAGCGGAAAATGTGACGAGAGAAAAAAGTATTCATTGGTAAGAATCACTCCTCCTTTTGTCTTCATCTTTTTAATCTTTTATAGCTCAGTCTACACATGTGAAATTTATTTATCATATATTTATCATTTCCTTGCTCATGTGACTTCTCTGCTAAAAAGAGAAATAACTTTGTCAAAGAGAGTGTGGAAGTTTTACTCTCTCTCTCTCTCTCTCTCTCTCTCTCTCTCTCTCTCTCTCTCTCTCTCTCTCTCTCTCGCTTAAAATGTTACCGTTCATATATCAGTGAGAATACTATGTTTAATACATTCCCCGTGTACATGGTTGGTATATAAAGAAAGAGTAACGTACCATTTAAAAAAAAAAGGGGGGGAGATTGCTACATAGCTGGGTAACAAGACTTTCGAATTCAAAAGGCATCCACATTTTACAGGAAAGCAGCAAAAACTACACAAAATCTAGTATAGATTAACAAAAAATCCGCAAAAACTACAAAAACCTAGTATAGATTAAAAAAAATCCGCAAAAACTGCACAAAATCTAGTACAGATCAACAAAAAAATCAGCAAAAACTACACAAAATCTAGTATAGATTAACAAAAAATCCGCAAAAACTACACAAAATCTAGTACAGATTAAAAAAAAATCAGCAAAAACTACACAAAATCTAGTATAGATTAACAAAAATCTGCAAAAACTACACAAAATCTAGTACAGATTAAAAAAATCAGCAAAAACTACACAAAATCTAGTATAGATTAACAAAAATCTGCAAAAAACTACACAAAATCTAGTACACATTAAAAAAATCAGCAAAAACTACACAAAATCTAGTATAGATTAACAAAAATCTGCAAAAAACTACACAAAATCTAGTACACATTAAAAAAAATCAGCAAAAACTACACAAAATCTAGTATAGATTAACAAAAAATCTGCAAAAACTACACAAAATCTAGTACACATTAAAAAAAAATCAGCAAAAACTACACAAAATCTAGTATAGATTAACAAAAAATCTGCAAAAACTACACAAAATCTAGTACACATTAAAAAAAAATCAGCAAAAACTACACAAAATCTAGTATAGATTAACAAAAATCTGCAAAAAACTACACAAAATCTAGTACACATTAAAAAAAAATCAGCAAAAACTACACAAAATCTAATATAGATTAACAAAAATTCGAAGGCTTTTCTTCATCTGAGCTGCCGTCTGTTCACAAGACAGCCTCATTTAAGTAATTTGTGAGAGCTTGAATTGAATTAAATATAGAATTTAGGCCAAAGGCCAAGCACTGGTGCCTATAAGGTCATTCAACGCTGAAAGGGAAACAGACTGTAAAAGGTTTGAAAGGTGTAACAGGAGGAAGACCTCACAGCAGTTGCACTATGAATCAATTGTTAGGAGAGGGTTGAGGAAAGTAAGATGGAAGAAAGAGAATATGAAAGGAGGTAAAGTGAAAGTTTGAGTCATTCCTGATACGTTTCTCTCCTCATCAAGATCCTCTCGCTTCGACTACCCGCCTCTGGAACTTTAAGATTGCTGATGTTCCGGAGTGGACGACGAAAAAGACTATGTTTACATGCACAGAGCCTTTACATGCAAGGAAAACCTGCATAAACCTACTCACTGGGAGTGGCTGGTCGGATCAGCTCAGAAGTCGGATCACAGAGGAGTAGACTGCGCCTGAAATAAATATGAACTATTTTTAGCCGATTTTTCACTATCATCAACAGGATGGTCTTAATAAAATATCCCTTTTTTATCGGTTAATCCAACGGTTATAATTTCTCGATAAACCGATTGGAATGATTCCATTCTATGAACGCATGTAAAGGAACAAGCCTTCGGTTTATGACAACGTTAGTATGCTTTGTGCACCTTGGCTTATCAATGATCAGGAGAGAATCAACCAATGATTTAGGTTGTCATGAAACACACTAGATAGTGGCAGGACTAATGTACACAATATATATATATATATATATATATATATATATATATATATATATATATATATATATATATATATATATATATATATATATATATATATATATATATATATAATATATATATATATATATACAAACTGTATATATATGTGTGTGTGTATGTATGTATGTATGTATGTATGTATGTATATAGAAATAATCAACACACAATCACGTGTGGAACAGAAATAAATTTCGGACTCACATCAGGGTCGAACCCAGGTCTTCAATAGAAAGGCAAGGGCGCCCTTACCTTTCAACTGAAAGACCTGGGTTCGATCCTGATGTGAGTCAGAAATTTAATTATATATGTATGTATGTGTGTGTGCATACTGTATACACACATTTTTTTAGGAGAAAAAATTTTGATACTTTTGTCTTGCTCTTTATAACAGAATTATAGTCCGATCCCCGTACGTGGTGAATCAGAATGGAAAATTCCAGCAAAGCCTACATGCATGCGATGTGTGTCTGTTCACCTAAGATTTTAACTAAGTACCTCATATTTTGCCTGACCTGACCTGTCTGAGAATCTTAATGAAAGTTAACACTTATTTTCCCCATTAAAGCGGTGGCTGTAGAGCAGAGTAATGTTACAGGTAATGTTGAAATTTTCAGTACTGGATGAAAGAATGGATGTTCCAGAAACTTTCTTATTTAGGTTCGTTTTGTTATCTAATGTCATCACTATAAGAAGAAATGACTTTGCAAAGTCACTGCTGTATCCGCAATATCAGATATTTCATATACTTACATAAAGTGTTTGTCAGCAAAGCGCTGATCTCCACTACCTCCACTGGGCCAGTCGCTTTATCGTACATGTACTCTCACACTTCGTCTATATTAAGACTTTCAATTCAAACCCCTATTACACACCATCCACCCAAACATTGGTCTTGGTCTCCTCCATACATCTGAATTATTCCCTATCCTTTTTTTTTATTCTCTCCACATAATCAAACCACCTCAAAGACTCTGATACACCTTTTCAATTATGATAACCTTTCTCCTGTGTCTCAAGTGTGGTTATCTCTGTATATCAGCTTTTTACCCCTTCTTATTTCACAATCTATGCAACCGGTGCATCTGATTTCACTCTTTTGTCTTTCATTCATATCCCACTTCCATACAGGAGTACTGGCTAAACAATCTCATTTTACATCTCAACTTTTTATTTCACAGTACCACAGAAATTCCTTTCTTCTTTTAAACTTTTATTGAGCTTTACTAATTTTAGTTTCTTCTATTCTGCCAATGATTCAGCACTTTTCTCATGACTTCACATGAACAAATCAATAACTTCAAACTACTAACCTTACAAACACTCACTTTCCATATCCTGGACTTGCTTTACCCCTATAACTTCAGTCTGGCTAACTTGACTGTTAGGAACAATCGTTTACCGATTGTTCCCTTGGTGGGTTGTTGCCTTTTTGCGTTTGTTTTTCTTGCTGGCGAGTTGAAATATGGTGGATGGGGTCAGACTTCGCCAGTCAGGTTCGTAGCAACAACGAGTCAGGTTCTGGAGGGCGGAACGACCGGTGGTCCAGGGCAGCAGCGAGTCAGTTGGGGTAGCAGCAGCAGGTATTCGTACCTGAGAGTCAGGTCCCGGCAGCAGAGAAGCGGAGAGATGGTTGCCGTGTCGGCTCTGTCATGGTCGTCGGTATTGGATGACGACGTCAGCGCTGTTTTTAAGGAAGAGATGGTTGTCGTTTCGACTCTGTCGTGGTCGTCCGATGTTGGAGAAGGACGTCAGTACTGTTCCTTGATGCTGCTTGATTATGTATTTGTTGTAATCGTTACTTTACAATTTTTTTTTATTATTGGCATTATGTTTTGTGCTGCTTTTTCTTATATTTATGCTGCCTGTTTATTAATGTATTTAATTTTGCTGCTAACTTCTTATAATTGTATTTTTGAAGCTGACTCATTTTCGACTAAGTGTGTGTTGATTAATGTATTTAATTTTGCTGCTAACGTCTTATAATTCTATTTTTGAAGCTGACTCATTTTCGACTAAGTGTGTAATTTTGATGATTCATTGTTTTTTATAAGCGTTGAGTTTTGCTTAAGACTCGTTTTTGAATGTAACTAATCAATTTTGATATTGATGTATTTTGGATGTTAAATTTTCCTTCAGAACCATTTTTAGTAATGCAATTTTTGGTAAATGACTCATTTTGATATATGTTAAATTGAACCTGACTCACTGTATATTATGTATATAACTTGTTGTAAATATATTAATATTAAGGTCACTTTTTTTTGGTTTTGTTCTACTCCTTCCTCCTTTGTTTGTCACCTCTCGTCAGTCATTACAGCCCAATTGCTTGTTTTGTATAGAACCTGTTGGTCTCGAAGAGGCGAGATCATAATACTGACGTACAAACTTCTCAACTTGCATTTATGGGAAGATTGATACGCCCAACTTCAATATTCCAAAAAGAAGACCTAAGGTTCCCTTAGAAATACGAACAAAGACTTCAACATTTCAGAGGCCAACTTTACTGACCATGAAAGGAAGTGGTGATGGAATATCCCTTATGGGTCCTCTTGCCAATTCCTAGTTCTCAGCTTTCAAGTTCACCTGAAAGGGGCTGTGATGGGATTTTCCCATTCCTTGAGAAATTTACCTGGACCCCAACATGTCATTCCACCTCTGAGAGCAACAAAATCAGTAATCCAGGCCCAATGCCTCTGTGCCCTCTGCACGTGCTCCACGAGGCAATGAAAGACAGACATTTACCCCTTATCATGAGGAAGTAAGATTGTCCGGAAATAGAAATAAAGAGAATTTTTGTTCTTAATGAGTTTCCTAATCATCAGGTTGATCAACAGAACTGGACCTGCACTGAAAAGTAATTGACAACAATAGAACAACAGCATCAGTGATCATCACTAATCATATTTCCCCCACATGCCCAGACTACTCCACAAAGCCTTCAACCTATTTTACAAAAACTGGAGACCAGCAATCTGTTCCTGAATGAAAACCTGGTCCCGCTTGTAGAAATCTGAAGAGATGCAACATGGCTTACCAGTTCCAATACCCTGTTAATGAACTCCATAAACATATAGGAATGACTGCAATGTATCTTTCCAAATTCCTTCCTTGAGAACCTTAAGCACCATATAGAATCACTACCTCCATAAGAATGACACCCACTCCAATGTATGGAACAAATTCCACCCAACTGCACTGCCCCTGTGTTCTAGAACTCTGGAACATAGAACAGACCATGCCAGCAAAATAATGTGAGGGATGTTAATTCTCTACCCATCAATATCTAATGAAATCAAGACAATCAACCACAGTTAAATTCAGTGCCACGTGCTAATACATACCTCTAAATGATCCAATTAAACCGCTTTCACTACATCATGCAGCAAACACCACTATAGGTGGTCAAATCAACTCCGCCACCTTCTCTGACCCACACCAACTTACCAGCACCCCCATGGTTCCATATCAAGACCCAGAGGGCTTCGAGCAAACCAAGGCCTAGCAACTTAGCAAAATATTACAATTTATGCACCCGTAAGATAAATACTACAAGCACGTCCATTATGACCTTTGGACGATTTGCGTTTACTTACGTTAAATGCAACAAAGGAGCAACAAAAATTTACAAATTATTATATACTACATAAATGTAAGAAGTAATCAGATATTTTTTTATGATTTTCATGTGATAAACTTATGATACATTTTTTGATAGCTGTGAGGTACTCTGGTGAGCACATTATTTTATGGTTTGCCCATCAAATGGTGTCCCCCAAACAAATAGTAGAGGTATACTTTCTGATGGCCATGAAAAACTGTCGGTATTTGATTTGATTTATGGCTACTAAAACTGGGGCCACAACATCCAAGTTATTAACGCAGCAATAAAATTACATAGGCAACTAAATGGGGCACAGGATTTGATAATTCCCCTGTCAGATATAGTTTGTTCCCACATGCAATTTCTAGTCATGTGTTTTTTTTTCTGACAGTTAAAGCCTGTGTAGTATGCAACAATTGATAGCTCTCACATCAAACAGTGTCTATACATACAATTAGTAAAGATGCATGTTTGATAGCCATGAAATACTGTGAGATATTACTATCAGAGGACATGACCACATATTTTGTAAGTACACATTGTGGTGGCTGTGAAATACTTTGGGGAAGCTCTCATATTTTGTGGAAACACTATTTGATGGGGAAGCCACCAAACTATGTAAGTAAAATATTTTGCAAGACCATGAAATAATATTTGGGGGTTTGCCAAGAAAATAGTATGCCATTACAAAAAACTTGTAGGGCCACTTTCATGGTGGAGATATACACTGTGAACGAACACTATTTGATGGTTCACTTGCCAAGTAATGCGTTCCCTCTCAGTTTTGTACGGATGAATTTTCTGATGACCATGAAATATTGTGTGGGGTACATAATCTGATAGACTCAGCACCTTGCTGCATTATTATTATTATTATTATTATTATTATTATTATTATTATTATTATTATTATTATTATTATTATTATTATTATTATTATTATTATTATTATTAAAGTAGTTTAACCAGACCCCTGAGCTGACTTTCAGCTCTCAAAGGGTTAGCCCGAAGGATTAGATTAAAATACCAGGTCTAGGCTTGCGGCCAAGCACGAGGACCCAATAGGTCATTCAGAACGACGATGAACGAATTAAAATGAAATTAAAAACTGCACATAGGCACATGCTCTCATACTGAAACTCATACATACAATAAATATATTTGCTCATGCTTCCTTACATACACACTAAAAAGGTATAGAGTGTAATCACATATGCAAATGGTAGTGATTGGTGGGGCACTTTTTCATGGCTTAGGAATACTGTGTGGGAGCACATTGTAAGCTGGCTCACTCATCAAAAATTCTGTCACCCTTCACAACTTTTTATTGATACATTTTCGATGCCTGTGAAATACTGGGTGCAGACACTCTATTGTATGGGTTACCAATCCTGCACATAACAGGTAGGAACGAATTTCTTAATGTCGTAAAACATGGTGTGCAGACATTATGTAGAGGTTCGCCCACTAAACAGCATAATCCCACACACTGTTTGTTGGTTTATATTTTCTGATTGTGTTTTGCCCAGCAAGCAGTGTCTCTAAACCCACTCTGGGTAGGGAGATAGTGTTTCAAGGCTGTGAAATACTTTGGAGTCACAGTATTTGAGGGTCGTCACACAAAATTTGGAAGGATAAACTTTTGATGTGACAAGTCACAACTCAACAACAAACGGGCATAAGAATAATGGGAAAAAATTTATCAACGAGATATAACCAGAAATGGATCAAAACTGGGGGGTTTGTATACGCTATCCCCTATGCGACTGTATGTTGACATTAATAAGCACCATACGTTCACAAACTCATCCCTGTATGCCAGTACTGGAAACAACAGTCAGTCCACATCCTTTGAAAGCCAGGTATGAAAAAGCTTTCACAGATCCAAGAGCGTTTCTACCTCGAAATATCATGACTTGGAAGAGATATCATAAAAACAAATGTGTGTGAGAGAGAGAGAGAGAGAGAGAGAGAGAGAGAGAGAGAGAGAGAGAGAGAGAGAGAGAGAGAGAGAGAGAGAGAGCGAGCGAACTTTGAAGTACAAACCTAAAAGCAAGTTCTCGGAAGAGTTAAGTCGAGAGAATTTAAATAAAAGACTCAGAGTATATAATTTTTCACACACACTTGATCATGAGATCACTGATGAAAACTTTCATAAAGTTGAAAAACAGAGCTCTCTCTTTGAGCTGGAATCTTTTAATAAAAATCGAATAACGAAAAAATTGGGAAATGTTAGCAGCAAAAGTAAACATCAACGTCAAAACAACAAAATTCCGGACATGGAAGGTAATAATTTTTGGTGTAAGAAATGGGATTATATCAGAATCATAAATATAAATATTCAGTCCGAAAACAAAACACAGGCAAAAAAAATATTATACGAAATAAATTCTTTTACTGACAATGAAGCAGTTTAACAGCCCCAAAAAAGGGTTTAATATTAGAAAGCGAATTGGCTATATAATTCAACGGAATGTGTATAAGAAATGCACGGTCAATACGTTTGCAAAAGGGAGGGAGAGAGAACGCAGACGCTAAAAGAAACCTCAGATTCTTACTTGGGGAATTAGGAACAAACCCAACAAATACAAATGTTTGAAAATATTTTTCCTAAAGAGGCCTTAGACAGGAATAAAACCTTTAAAAATATAAGGTTTAATGGCCTTAAGTATCCATCTAGTCCAGTACGTTCTCTCGCAATCTTTCTTTAGCTTACTTTCTCTCTCTCTCTCTCTCTCTCTCTCTCTCTCTCTCTCTCTCTCTCTCTCTCTCTCTCTCTCTCAAAGAATCCTCCTTGAACGAAGACTCTGGGATTGGTGGGTGGGAGGTCGGGGAGGGAGACGGCCCCAGAGGGCGCGGGAGATTAGAAAGAGGGAAAGAAAAGGAAATCAATCTCTGAGGACACTTCAGATCTTGATTTCGGAAGCCTTCAGGATTCCTCCGATAACAATGGAGAGGGACGTGCTGCTGTGGTTGTCACATCTCGAGGACTTGGATCCCCTACAGGCAAAGAAAAAAAGAGGAGAGAAAACGATAAAATGAGAAAAAAGGACGTGAAAATAATAAGGAGGAAGGGGAAAAGAAGGAAAAATTCTAAACTATTCTTTTCTCCGCGATATGGTGGAATTTTTGTCGACACTCGTGCGCATGGCGGAGACATTGGAGGAGAGGAACGAGACGAAAGAAAGTAGGTAAGACGGCCGGGAAACCGTTTTTCAGGAATAAAACAATTAGATGCCTACGCAGAGCACGTTTAAGTAATCATACATGAATATAAAGTACACGCATGAGTTTCAAATGAAAGGCCGAACATCTGAAGTAAATGTGGAACATAATCTTATATGTATGAAATGACTGATCACAAGCGGATTAGCACAAATCATACATTGAAAATTTTTTCATAGTGCTTAAAGACTAAACCACATGAAAAACAGCAGAAGTAGTTGGCACATGAATGTGAACGCTGAATATTGTAAATGCAACACTTATACTGAGGATTTTTATATAAACCACAACTGGAAGTATTCTGTATGCACCATAACTATGCAAAGTCAAACATACTTTCCTCGGTCAACAAAAATCACGACAACCTGATACTTATAAAACTAGTCAAATGGATACAAATAACTGACGGAGCTTGGACCACATGTTCCGTCAATGGAATCTGATCAGATGTTCCCATTATTCACTTGAAATTTTATTAAAACAACCAAATCTAACAAATGTAGTTAAAGCAGGTACTTTAGAGCCATTTCACGAATAATAATAATAATAATAATAATAATAATAATAATAATAATAAACAACT
The DNA here is from genome assembly GCF_040412425.1 of Macrobrachium rosenbergii. NCBI lineage: Eukaryota > Metazoa > Arthropoda > Malacostraca > Decapoda > Palaemonidae > Macrobrachium > Macrobrachium rosenbergii. The sequence continues at coordinate 2,643,331 of NC_089780.1, read as the reverse complement.
CTGATCACAGTTAAATAAATTTCGGACAAGACTGACTGGTTGATTGACTGACCGATTGATTATGGCCACTAAAACTGGCGTCACAACACCTAGGTTATTGACACCGTATTAAATTAAAATGGGAAACTAAAAAATAAATTTTAAAATGTGCCAGACGACAGAAGCCACTTCACTTTCCTACATCGTACACGGAAAGACTCAAAAGCAACCTCTTCCAATCCATGAAGAGCCAGCCAGCGGCACAACGACATAAGTAAACAAGGTAAGTATTAAATCCAGGTTCCAAAGTATCTAGAAGTTGATACGCAAACTCTCGTTGCTTGTTCACTTATTGGTTTGTGTGCGCGTATTATTTTACTATTATATTATCAAGATAGTTTAACCAGACCACTGAGCTGACCATCAGTTGTATTCATAGGGTTGGCCCGAAGGACTAGGATGAAATACCAGGTCTGGGCCAGAGGCCTAGAACTCGGACCAAATAGGTCATTCGCGTGGTGAAGAATAGATGAAAATGAAATTTATAATGTAAACAAGTAAAAAAAATGCACCGAACTCTCTTCGGCGCGATCGAGTTTTCTGTACAGCGTATAATCACGGCCACTATAAATAGATCTCTCTCTCTGTGGTCTCGGTATAATGCTGTATGAGGCGCGGCCCATGAAACTATCATGTATATCGTTGCCAGAAGCACGATTACGGCTAACTTTAACCTTAAATAAAATAAAAACTACTGAGGCTAGAGAGCTGCAATTTGATATGTTTGATGATTGGAGGATGGATGATCATCATACCAATTTGTATCCCTCTAGCCTCAGTAGTTTTTAAGACCTGAGGTCGGACAGAAAAAGCGCGGACTGAAAAAAGTGGGGACGGACAGACAAAGCCGGCACAATAGTTTTCTTTTCAGAAAATTAAAACTAACCTTGCACCTGTATTTCACTATTCATTCTATTAGATATGAACATTCTTTTCAAAATCCTCTGAAGTTTATCAAACTCATCCAACAGACGCCTTCTTTTTATCAGTCCTATTAGAAGCACGTGGACCAGATGGTAACAATATTGCACTATACCTAAACTATTTAAATTGTAATGATTATCATCGTCCTTGCCATCCAGTAAGATCTCATTATCATTAATTACATGTACTACGTTATTATACAGTGTAATTAATTTCACTACCATCATTACAAAAAGGTATTCACTAATTACTCTGAATCTTCTACAATCCTCACACAAACGCCTTGACCTTATATGTACCCCAACCGTTTAGAAAAAAAGCAATATAAACCTCATATCATGGAGGAAAGTTGAATAAACATATATTCATCATGTGGAAATTACAGGCAAATTTAGTTTCACTGACTGATTCAGAACTGCTGCATAATTACTAAATTTTATGTAACACTTAACATCATTCACAGAATTCATGCTCGTATAAATGAGTAAAAATAAAGATATAAAATAAAATGAGGAAAAATGAATATTAAACGACAACGAAGACAGCTGACAAGAAAAACGAAAGAGAACCCGCGAGAAAAGAAGGGAGAAAAGGAAAGAAAGAAAAACGAAGAGGACAAAAATCCAAGGAAATTTCCAGGCGAGACTGACAGGTAAAATCTAACCTTAGTAGGATTCCAGAGGAGCAACTTAATGAACTGGAAGGCTACAACGAGCCTCTCTCAGCCTCCAGTCTCTCACTATTTCCAGGTTCTTTTGTCTCTCGGGAACGCACACAAGTTTCCAAGGAAGGACAACCATTAAGAGGCCATGCTTGCCAGTGGCTCCCGGTTTTCCACCACGCGTCTTAATTACTGATGATTATCTCCCTTTCTTACTATTATAGTTGTTTAAATTACATCAGGATTTCGTTTTCTTAGCTTAACCACGCGTTTTTAGAGAAGGAATATGGCAACTTCTGAGAGCAGGTAGTGAAAACGAAGGGGGAAAGAAATGATCTTGAGAAGATTCATCTCCATTACGTAATACACGCGGCTCTTCGAAAGTAATCTTTCTCTAGCAATAGCGTTAAACAGAAAGATTCTCTCTTTTTTTCTCTCAAACGAAAATATAATGGGCCCGTTTTTGAGAAACAATTTGAACACAATTACCAAGAAATAATTACTTTCTTCATTTTATAATATTTATGGCAGACAATTTCTGTATAAGAACACCATCTTACATAAAGACGGAACTACAAAGAAGAGAGAGAAGAGCACGCCATTGTATTCTTCTCGTTTCACCCAGCTCTCCAAAAACAGCTGAAACACGACAGTGAGAGGACCGTTTGGTCATAGCGTTAGGTTCAAATTTATCCCGTAATGCATTAGAAGTCGATTCCCAAATTTTCAAACTACCGTAGTCATTATTATTAAAATAGTTTAACCAGACCACTGAGCTGACAATCAGCCCTATTCATAGGGCTGGCCCGAAGGATTAGGATGAAATACCAGGTCTAGGCCATAGGCCAAGAGCTGGGACCAAATAGGTCATTCGCGTGGTGACGAATGAATGAAAATTAAATTTAAGAGATAAAACCTGTGCAAGGCTTAAGCTTTTACACTGGAATACATGCACACATTAAATACATTAAACGACCGTAGTGACCAAAATGCTTAAGGTGTTGGGCGTTTTATTAAAGCAATAAGTATTATCTTACATCTTGTGCTGCAGAAATCGGTACAATTAATCTCTAACTTTAGCGGCAAATACGTTGACTAAAATGTGTCTTAGAAATTTATTAACTCAACTCCCTTAGATAATTATGGTTCAATCTCCCCTCTGCCGGGAAGAACGGGTTGTAAGCCCTGTAGTTCATAATAGGATATTATGAAAATTTCACAAGTGTTCATTATTTTTCTTTTCATTGTATCGTCTTATGAAGTTGTATTTGAGTTATGTTTGCATGGAACGCTTATGGGTGTTATTTGTTGGTCAAACTCTACTTCATATAATTTTAATGGTCCGGTATTGGGTATAAATTGACACAAGTACAAAGATATGAAAGTGCCAAAATCCCAGGTTGATTTTCTAAAGACTTTGGTAGTGTTTATGTGGCAAAACAAGAAACCATTAACTGGTCTGGTTGCAAAATTTGTCGAGTGATGTGAGCGTATTAAACAGATTAAAGAATACACTGAACAATGAATGGTTTGAGGCAGTACTCGAATGAAGTCGAAAAAGATCACGAACCGGAATTCCTTTCCCAGTCTGCCCAACTCTCACCTTCCTTTCTCTCTCTCTCGGCCTTTAAAAGGACTTGAGTTTTAGGACCTTAAGTTTATGAGTCACCGTGGTACTCCTGAGTGAAAATTTATTTCAACATGATAAAATGACCTAATCGACAGCAGGTGTTTTAGTTATACAGATATTTTCATAGTCAAGTGAAAATGGAAAAAAAAAAAAAAATCATGAGATGCGGAAATCATCCGGGTCCCAGTCCGACGGTGCCCTTTGAGGGCGAAATCGATACTAATGGAACTCCAATAAACGCTAACATGTAAATATATATAAGTCTGGGGGAGGTGGGGGGACTCTCACACCTTTCATTGTATTTAACAGTTACGACCTCGACGCAATATCTTCCCCAAAACGGCCAATAACGTGCAACCTAATTCTTGATATGTGACTTTTGCGCCGCACTCAAACATACAAAACACAGGGCGCGATCAATTCCACCCAGATACTAAATCTAGGTTATTCAGGGCGCTAATGGAAATTGCTTTGGGGGTACGGAAGCCGCGGTAAAAGCGACAGTACTGTTGGGAATCCGGGATCAGTCGTGTCCTAATCCCTTTTAAGACGACGACTCCGAAGAAGGGGAAACTATAATTAACCCCGATGATAATGTTATGTTTTTCATTCTGCTGATTTAAGCGAATTGTTTCCTGTTTTAATGACGCCAAAATCGAGCAGCCTCTGGCACAGTTATAAGCATCTTCACACGAATCCAAACTAAACCTTCCAAAACAAACAAATTGGAATTACCTCACAGAGCGCGAAGAACTTTAATCCATCTGCCTACTGTCTACGTAATGGCCAATGAAAAGTAAAATACAAAAAAGGAATTTGATTACGGTGAATTTGCAGCCTATGAGGCAAAAGATTTGATTAAAAAAAATCTTAATGGCAGAAGCAGGAAATTCTGCAGTCTACCCTACCATCACGCACATTTATCGAGTGAATGTTGCACACTAACCAAGCAATTCACTCGGGTACTGCCTCAAGGCATTTATTGTTCAGCATAATCTTTAATTTGTTTAATACTCTTACGTCACTCAACAAATTATGGAACCAGACCAATTAATTGTTTCTTTTTTTGTTTTTTTGCCACATCCAAAGTCTTTACAAAATCGACATGGGATTTTGGCATTTTCATATCTTTGTACCTGTGTCTTCTTGGTCAATTTATGCCCAAAACCGGACCATTAAAATTATATGAAAGTCTGACCAACAAATAACACTCATAAGCGTTCCATGCAAATATAACTTAAATACAACTACTTCATAAGACGATACAAAGAAAAGAAAAATAATGAACACCTGTGAAATTTTCATAAGATCCTATTCATCAACAGAAACATACGCGTCAGTATAGGAAAGTACTGGAAATTTGTCAATGTAGCTTACCAAAAGCAAAAAGTCTCTCTCTCTCTCTCTCTCTCTCTCTCTCTCTCTCTCTCTCTCTCTCTCTCTCTCTCACAGAAACATATGTAAGAACTACCAGGAAATCTCACCGAAAAATCTATGGTAAATCTCAAGAGAGGCACCGCCATCATCTCAATTTTTTTTTTTTTTTAACTTTCCTTTTGCCAGAAGAGAAGAACTGTTGAAGGAGTCGATGATGAGCTCACAACAAAGAGGAGAGGCAGGAGAAACGATCCTAAAAATTCTTTAAGAGGTGCGTGAAAGAGGAGAAGAGGAACTCAGACGGGGAAACTGCAAAAACAAAGCGAAAAGAACTCCAATTACCAGCTATGATGGTCTTGCTAATGGACTATTACATCGCCAAAACGAACTCTTGATTTTCTATGCTGAGCCGTGATAATTACTTCTTTAATCTGGTTCAAATGATGTTCCTAGAAAGGATATGCGTTACAGTATACATTTTCAATAAAGGAGACGGCATTCATCAGCCCTCTAATTAAAAAGCAAAGAAATAAAATAATAAAAGAAAATTAGCCCTTATTTTGGAGTACACACTCTTCTGCATATTTTATAAGAACTTTGCCATCTGAATTTCTAATATATATCAGGAAACAAGACCAAAAGCATCCGCCACATGACAAACGTTGAAACACACAGTGCTTATCAACAATTTGTCATTCACAAATTGTTGATAAGTACTGTGGGTTTCAACAAGATCCAAGAAACTTTGTGCCTCTCAATAAAATCTACTCGGGAGCCAAAGTTATGGCAGCAATAGCTAATGACACACACAAAAGGTTTGTCAGAACGTGACCTTGATGCATTTCGGCAACGCTGCTTGAATTTCTTAATAGAGAGTGTAATCCAAATATGTTAGATTACCATTTCGTTGCCCCATCCTTAAACAAATGTATATGATAGATCCTAGTTCTATCTTGAAGAAAACTGTTCCTTCCATTGCACCTTTAGTTAGTTTATTTCCAAATCTAATGAAACCTAATGAGATGAACCAGATCGATGGAGAATGGAGAAATCTTGAAAAGCTGAATTGCAGGTTCCTTCAGGTATCAATGCTGAAGTTTCTTGGCAACATGTTAGCACAATCAAAGCTGGAGACGACAACCCCAAGTTTCCTCTCTTGTCATATTTTGTCTCCTGTCTGCTTAGTTTGTCTCATTCGAGTGCAGCTGCAGAGAGAATTTTCTGTGCTGTAAATATCATTAAGACAAAGCAAAGAAACAGATTGTCTACCAAGACATTGATAGGACTATTGCATTCAAAACGGTATTTAAGAAAGGAAACTTGCAGCAGCTTTAATCCAAATATCAATCTTCTTAAAAGGATGACGTCTGATGTATTGTAAATTATATAAAGATGGAATTGACTGAGTAGAGCTTGATGAGCTGCATCTAAATTGTCATAAAAATTAAGGTAATGCATATATACATGCATACACGAATTATTGTTCTGTAAACTGAATCATAAGTTAAATTCAATTTACTTTATAGTCATATGGAGCTAATGAAACCTAGTTAGGCCTACTGATCAGTGAATTTTGAGTGCTGTCCCGTCCCGTATCATTTCACAATTGTAATTTTGAAGTATTTTTTAGCGTGTTCAGTTTTTCTATATTAGAATATTTTGATGTTAGATTTCAAAATCAAAATATTTTGAGTTTGAGTATTCTTTCTTTATCAAATTTTTCGACAGAGTCTTTTGTTCTATTAATTGAATCAATCATACAGTTAAAAATCACTGGATTTATTCACTGAGCTCGTAAAACTAAACTAACCGAGTTGCGTGTCCTTCATCAATTCACTTTTGTAAAATCAAGATTCAAGTTTGTGAAATCAAAGTATTTAGTTATTGTGTTTGTTAGCCCTTGGAGAGCTGTTAATTAGCTCAGTGGTCTGGTAAAACTAAGGTATACTTTTTTTTGTATTAAATATGTTTTCATAGTGAAATTGCTTGTTTTCTAAAGTC
>NC_089780.1:2629199-2631699 GCF_040412425.1 Macrobrachium rosenbergii | reverse complement strand
ATCTATGGTTTTTTGTCTATGGTGTTCTAGGGTATATGAGTAACTTTTTAAAAATATACCCCTTATATCAAATAGATTTTTTGTTGGTGAATCACTTGTCTTGATTCGTAATGCACTTTTCATTGTTATGAATTCTCTATGGAGGAACAGTGGCAGTTCGCTGCATTCAACTTGTACAGAGGAGTCTGGTGAGGATCTAAATGCTCCTGTGCGTATTCTTAGTCCTTCACTGTTGAGTTTCATAGTGTAACTAAGAGGTTTTCCTCCTCCTACCCTTCGAAAATCCGGCAGCCCGTCAACCTAATGGTGCGAAAAAACCGGAGAGGTTCAGTAGGAGAATAGGTATCAGCCCTCAGGCTGAGGAATTAAACAGTGGGTCTAGCGACCCACTGGCCACGTGTCATAGGCATTGGGACCTGTCCCCCACTGGCTGTCGGTCTAAGAAACAGGAGATCAGCGCCTGCCCTATGAACCTACAGAGGCCCAGGAGGACTTTTAACCCTTTAAAACCTTTATCCTTGCAGTTTCCCTTTCAGTACTGAATGACCTGCTCGTACTGTCCCAGCGCTTGGCCCTTGGCCTAAATTTTATATTCCAAATGATAAAGTGTTCTCTAATGTCATATTCAGTTGACAGTAGCTTCACACTTTCTTTTGTTCGTGGGCTCGAATCCCACCAGTGAAGGAAGAACTTTTTCGATCAAGTCTCCCTCGGATTCGAGGCTTTCAGAAGAAAGCGTATCCCAAAAATGTTAATTTAAAAGTGGTCACTGGGGCTATTAATAATACATGTACATATATGTTAATTGGGGGAGGGGGGAGGGGTGAGGGAACATCCATCGTAATAAGAGTACTGGACGAATATCTTTCAATTCCCTTAAATCAAATAAATGGATACTCGAATAATCCACATATTCATAAAAAGAAGGGAAAAAGTCAGACTCAAAGTGAAATTACACGTTGTCAACTTGTTGACGACAGGTGCGCCAACTGCGATATAGGAGTCAAACATTCAATAAAAGAAGTCGAGCCAAAAATAGAAAACCTTTTGATTTTATTTATCTGTTGAAAACTCCTATTATTATTTTCGGACACTGAACGTGAAAAACAAGCACATCGACAACAAAGGGGTGGGGGGGTGGGGGGGGGGGGGGCAGAGGCGGTGGTACAAAAATCGCCATCATTCAAAGGGAAACGACATTAATGAAATGAATGGACGCCACAGAGAAGCTTTTCATCCACCAATCGGTCAAATACATCAGCGAGATGGATACGAAACGGGTCAAAGTTCAACCCATTCATATTCAAGCTAAGTGCCAGCAGAAGTATTGCATTACGGGCTTGAACACAAAAGACCTTCCGAGATGAATGATTGATTGATTGATTAAATTTTCTCTGGCATCAGGACAATTTGATTAAATGTTCTCCGGCATCAGGACAACTAAGGTCAGTGACGCCGATATAATTTTTTATAATGACAAAATTTATGTAAAACCTATGGACAATGGCTAGTTTACATATATAAAAATAAATCTATAGTTTTTTGCACAAGACCTGCTTCTAACACAAATTCAAAAATGCCACTGGCATCACAAACAACTTCTTCCCCTCGGACTCTGGCTAGAACGTACCGGCCATGCTCTTCTCGGGTCTCGGACAGAAGGCTTTTCTCAGGTCCCTAAGACTGGGGCATTCGATTAGCAATGTTTGTCAGTCAAAGGGACCAGGCAGTCATCACAATAAGGCTGATTTTCATTTGTTACTAAACTTGTGTGAAAGGTGGGTATGCCCTATCCTTAGGCAGCAGAGTACAGTTTCCTAGGAAATACGACACTCGTCATTTCTTTCATTTTGTTTGCCCCAACTGTATTCCATCGTTCCTGCCATAGATTCCTAATAAGTGGTCTGACATCCGGTAAGAAGTCGCCACATATAAGCTGTGTTTCCTTGGAAGCGTATCAGCCACAGCTTCTTTTGCTAGTTTGTCAGCCTTCTCATTACCAGACACTTCTGTATGTGCTGGTACCCAACAAAACTTCTTTTATTCCTCTGCAATTCATTAAATATAGCCACTCTTGAATTTTTAAAACCAACGGATTAGTCCAGCTAAAAGCACTTAAAACTTTGTAAAACACTTTTTGGGGTCACTAAACATAGTAAATTTCCCTCACCAAAAATTGCTGTTCTCTCGACAGCAATTAAAATTTCATACAGTTCCGCTGTAAAAATAGACGTCATGACAGATTGTGTACTTATAAAATAAAAATCATCATTATATGCTCCAGTTCCAACGCCAGCACTGGATTTGGAGCCGCCAGTCAATATAAAAGTTGAGTGCTTATGCTCTTCAACATGTTCTGTCATATTACTTCGAGTGCCAATAAAGTAATTGCAAAATATTATCTCTGGTAACCTCCATGGAGGGGTGGTTATCATCTTGAATGGAAGCACCTCATTCCGGGCAATGTGAAGATTATTCAAAACCTCCACAGGGTTGTGGA
>NC_089780.1:2609199-2624199 GCF_040412425.1 Macrobrachium rosenbergii | reverse complement strand
ATATATATATATATATATATATATATTAGCTGCCCAGTGGTCTTTCTTATTTTCATAAATTACCTTTTATACTTTATCAATTAATTTACACTTCCTCATAAATATTAAAATTGGGTCAATTGAAAATGTTGCAGACTAATATAATTTCGCCAATCGATCCATTTCCAAAAGTTGATAACCGATGTCGGCTGTATTTTGGACATTCGCATAACACATGTTTAACTGTTATTATCACTTTGCATTCTGAGCATTCGGGAGCTGGTTCATGTGGGCTGCTCAGTGAGTGTCCGTTGCTCTTTTTACTTGGTACAACATATACCCCACAATCCTGAACCTTTGGGTATCTCTTTTTGATTGTGTCTAATAGCATTTTCTTTTAGTTTGGTTCGTTATTTTCAGGAAGTACAATGGTACCCAGAATGCTGTTCATAGTATCGTGTTTTTCCACTTTCACGTGAATGTTATCGATATTTTTCAAAGACAAATAGTCCTCGGACAGACTTTCTGTTGTGGCTTCTATAAACCAAGTCTTCTTTATATGTCTGAACGACATTTCTGCCTTTGGATGCCTATTTAATAAATAATTTTCTCATTTAAAGCTGAAATATTTTGGTCAGCTTCCAAGGTAAGAAACCTTGACCAACGTCCACTCCCAAAGAGGGAGTCGAAGTGATTCAAGGCTGGGTCACGTCGATATTTACTCCGTGTGTTTTATACGGTATTATTCAGAGAATTGTCTATTTCCATACCAGATGATTTGCTCTGTACTGGAGCAGTGGTCTTTAACTGTGCCGAGGCGGTTCCATCAAAGGGACCAGGGGTGCTCGAATCTCTATAATTACTACTCAAAGACTGGAGGTAAAAGGAAAAACATTTAAGCTGAAAACCTTAAAAAGATATCATCGGCTTTTCATGGAGTTTATTCTTCCACCAATGGCTAAAGGGAGAACCGAATCCCAAATGTCCGCCCCCTTACCCTACCCCACAGGGAATGGCACAACATGATTAGAGTGGCCCAAGTGTAAGCTTGCTAGGACTGAGAGTATCACAAGAATACAATCATCCCCACTCTAATCATGTTATGGGCAAACCAGATAGAATGCCGAGAGTCCTATCCCCAGAAACAGACCCACCTGGAATCCGTGGTCCAGCCCTAAAGAATAGTTCCGCGTTTGAGCTCTCAATCTGATATCTCTCAGGTCCGGACATTATCGGGCAGCTGATGGTCCTACCACAGTTCCCACTATTTAGTTTCGGATATAAACCCAATCCCAGCTCTAATATCTTTTCCTATTTATCAGGTCCAATAAATTTTAGCAAAAGTGGAAAATTCCACAAAAATTAATCCAAACAAATATATAAGGGTATATGGGACTCTTGGACTCAAACCTTGGAACTAATTCCTGGGGTTCAAGAGTCCCCTCACCACGTCTAAATCAGCTGCTAGAGATTGATTCCTTAGGAATCTGATCCTCATCAGGAACAGCCAAACAGGAGCTAAAGTCAACATTTTTATTCCACTGGGACGTTTCGGCTTTAACACACTAAATCATAAATTCTTGCTATTCTCTGAAAACTCGGAGATCGCCGATACCAGATTTCAGAGCCTAATTGTTTTGGAAAAATTGTGGTACGAGTAATGACACTCACCTCTTACTTCCATACACTGTCACTGCACAGTGCAGACAAAGACTCACTGAAGACAATCTAAATTAATATCCTGCTCTAATGAGCTATACCTAATTGTGTTGAGATTTATAATACTGAAAACAAAGTCAATAATTATTAAAAACTAACCAAAATCTACCAGGAATCTACAATTACACTGATACTCTTCCAACTTAAAATAAAAGTTTTAAAAGTTCAGTTCGTCAGCGGAGAGAAAAGACTTCTGAAAGGTTACGCTGAATTAGGCAGAAAGCTGCATAAATGATAATATAACATAATTAACTACAACTTGCCTCAATTTAACGCACAACACAAGTGGAAGGTTTACGAATAAATGACTACTGTGGTCATTCATGCAAAATCCGCCCAAAATGGCACATCGTGTGGACGCTACAATTGAGCGTAGCTCTGAAGTTGGTTTCACTGTAAACCGCGTCTTAAAATTATGTAAGCTTTAGTAAGAGATAAATGCGAATATTATAAACCATACACAGAAACGCCTGACCAGAGACAATCCCGAGATCGATTCTGGGTGGGGGTCAACAACTTTGGTCATGTTTCCGAAATATTAATTGTACTCCTACCGAGCTAAGCAGGCAATCTTTCATTTTGAGTTACGTCGACTGTGGAGTGTGGTAAATCTTCTGCTCCCTTATTTTAACACCAAATAAATGTTTCGAAACTGCCTGCTATATAAAAGGTATATTGGAATTATTCACTGAAAAACTTACCACAAAAAAAAAAGAGTTATTTACAAAGTTTCACATTATTATTAAAACAGTTTAACCAGACCTCTGAGCTGACTATCAGCTCTACGGCTGGCCCGAAGGATTTGGATGAAATGCCAGGTCTGGCTAGAAATCTAGCATTGGGACCAAATAGGTCACTCGGTAGTGATGAATAAATGAAAATGAAATTAAAAGTTGCACAAAGGCACACGCTCTCATACCGGAACACGCTCAAACAATAAACGCATTTATATTCATGTTTCCACATATACTCACTTAAAAGGTACATTAAAATTCAAAATAAATTAAGTAAAATTTTAGAATTTAGTTTTAAAATTCATTAGACGCCTAAGTTTTTCATATTTCTATTATTTACTTTTTATATTTTATCAATTAAATCACAGCTCCTCATAAACATTAAAATGGGTATTACTGAAAATGTTGAAGATTCCGACAAAATTTCTTTCATTGATCTATTTCCAAAATTTGATAATCGCTGGAGGGTTATGTTTTGGACATTCACAAAACTTTGCTGAGCAACGTAGGAGGTAAATGGAACCGAGTTCGGGTTTCAACCAAAGAGGTTACAGTGACCCAAATGTGAAAAATTGAATTAGAAATATTCGTTTTCAAACATCTTTCAATATAATTATTACCTATCAGTTTACGTCATTTTAGTCAATTTTGTTTCTGGCTTCGTCTCAAAGATAAAAATAATTAATTCCGACATTAGTTGTACGTGTTTACATACTGACCTAGCGAATAACATACGCTTTCTGATAGTATGTTTAGTATATTTTCATATTTATTCGCCACAACGCGTTTTGCATTAAATTTGTCATAGTATTTCGGCAGATACGCCATAAAAACTGGGTTATTCTTAAAACGTTACACGACTTCTCATTTTGTTTTTATTTCTATCCCAGAAAATATTTGAAAATGAAGATAAGGTAACTCCCGCGGAAGGCAGGAATCTTCAATGGTGTGTCAAACGCACATTTCACCTTTTCATGCTCCAGTGTCATGATATGATAATTTCACCTTTTCATACTCCAGTGTCATGATATGATAATTCCACCTTTTCATACTCCAGTGTCATGATATGATAATTTCACCTTTTCATACTCCAATGTCATGATATGATAGTTTCACCTTTTCATACTCCAGTGTCATGATGTGATAATTTCACCTTTTCATACTCCAGTGTCATGATATGATAATTTCACCTTTTCATACTCCAGTGTCATGATATGATAGTTTCACCTTTTCATACTCCAGTGTCATGATGTGATAATTTCACCTTTTCATACTCCAGTGTCATGATATGATAATTTCACCTTTTCATACTCCAGTGTCATGATATGCTAATTTCACCTTTTCATACTCCAGTGTTATGATATGATAATTTCACCTTTTCATACCCCCGTGTCATGATGTGATAATTTCACCTTTTCATACTCCAGTGTCATGATGTGATAATTTCACCTTTTCATACTCCAATGTCATGATGAGATAATTTCAATTTTTCACACTCCAGTGTCATGATGTGATAATTTCACCTTTTCATACTCCAGTGTCATGATATGATAGTTTCACCTTTTCATACTCCAGCGTCATGATGTGATAATTTCACCTTTTCATACTCGTGTTATGATATGATAATTTCACCTTTTCATACTCCAGTGTCATGATATGATAATTTCACCTTTTCACACTCCAGTGTCATGATGTGATAATTTCACCTTTTCATACTCCTGTGTCATGATATGATAGTTTCACCTTTTCATACTCCAGTGTCATGATATGATAATTTCACCTTTTCATACTCCAGTGTCATGATATGATAGTTTCACCTTTTCATACTCCAGTGTCATGATATGATAGTTTCACCTTTTCATACTCCAGTGTCATGATATGATAATTTCACCTTTTCATACCCCCGTGTCATGAAGTGATAATTTCACCTTTTCATACTCCAGCGTCATGATGTGATAATTTCACCTTTTCATACTCGTGTCATGATATGATAATTTCACCTTTTCATACTCCAGCGTCATGATGTGATAATTTCACCTTTTCATACCCCCGTGTCATGAAGTGATAATTTCACCTTTTCATACTCCAGTGTCATGATATGATAATTTCACCTTTTCATGCTCCAGTGTCATATGATAATTTCACCTTTTCATGATCCACTTATTATTATTATTATTATTATTAAAATAGTTTAACCAGACCACTGAGCTGACCATCAGCTCTCATAGGGCTGGCCCGAAGGATTAGGATGGAATGACAAGTCTAGGCTAGAAGCCTAGCACTGGGACCTAATAGGTCACTTGACAATGATGATAAACGAAAATGAAAATGAAATTAAAAGCTGTAAAAAGGCATACGCTTTCATACTGGAACACACTCACACAATAAATACATTTAAACTCATGCTTCCATACATACTCACTAAAAAGGTATATTAAAATTTAAAATAAATTAAAGTAAAATCATAAAATTTACTTGTTTTAAAATTCATTACTGATTGATTGTTTTTTCTTATATTTTTCCAATTAATTTGCAGCTTCTCATGAACATTAAAATGGGTGCTATTGAGAACGTTGAAGATTCTGACAAAATTTCTTCTATCGGACTATTTCCAAAATTTGATAATCGCTGCACGTTATATTTTGGACATTCACACAGTATATGCTTAACTGTTATCAGCACATTGCAATCTGGGCATTTGGGAAGAGGGCCACATGGACTGTTCATTAAGTGTCCATGTGTCAAACGAGTATGGCCTATTCGAAGACGTGTCAGAATTACTTGTGCTTGTCTCTCTTTGATATGACGAATTCCATTTTCCAACACTGGATTTTATCTGTTTTAATTTATTATTTTCAGGTTCTTCGTTCCATATATTTTGCCATTTTTTTACAATGACTGTTTTTATATATTTTGTATAGTCACTGATAGGGATGTCTACATTTGTTCTTGTCATGTGGACCGCTTCTTTAGCTGCTTTATCAGCCTCTTCATTTCCTTAATCCCTACATGGGCAGGGATCCAACATATTTCAATATTTTTTCCTTATTATACAATTTATGGATTGAGAACTTTATATGTTGTACAATATTATTTTTTGGGATTATAGCTTTGAATAGCTTCTATAGCACTTCTGGAGTCGCTATAAATTACAAAATTATTATATGAGACTTCTAATTATTTTTATGGCCGATACTATTGCACATAACTCAGCTGTAAATACAGAGGCTTTGTCTGGGAAGGAGAACTGATACGTTTTGTTTTGGGATACCGCAGCATATCCCACTCCGTATTGTGATTTAGATCCGTCAGTGTATATTGCGTAATGTGGACCTTTTCGGATTATATGCTCTACTGCATGTTGTCTTTGGTATCCTGGAGTATATGAATGATTTTTTGATAAATATTTCAAGTGTGTACAAATTCTCATTTTATTCATTGTCCAAGGAGGAGGCAATTTTAACATTACAGGCAATTGTATATACATATTTAGTGACTAACAATCTTCTAGCCCTAATTGGGAAAGAAGGTGGATGATTGTTTATAAACACATCTCTTAATCCAAATAATTTTTTGGTTGGAGAATCATTTGTCTGAATTCTCAGAGCACTCTTCATCGTTACTAGCTCTCTATGGAGAGACAGAGGTAGTTCACCACATTCAACTTGTAAAGAAGATGTTGGTGATCATCGAAAAGCTCTGAACATATTCTAAGACCCCATTATGAATTGGGTCTACCGTTTTCAGCGTTGCGTCTGATGCCGAGCCATATTTCACTTCCATAATCAACGATAGACAGCACTGTTGCTTTATACAATAAAGTAAGGTTATGCCTATCGGCTCCCCAAGTAGTGTTCGACAGTTTTTAATTAGGTTTAATGCTCTTTTACATTTTGATTTCATGTATGTTATGTGGGCTTTCAGTTCATGTGAGTATCAAATACTAATCCTAAAAATTTTGCTGTTTGGCCAATTGGTATACTATGGTTTCTGATTTCTAAGTCTATTTCCTCTCCTTTTTTTCCATTTTTTGTTTTTATAAACATGATTGCTTGGGTTTTATCTATGGAAAATTTAAAGCCCACAGATAAAGCCCATTCATCTATTTTTACTATGCTTTTATTAATGATTCGTTCTGCATGTTTTATTCGAGATGCTGAATAATATATGGCAAAATCATCCATATACAAGTTACTTTTAATACCAGTAGGTAGATTTTTACTGATATCATTAATTGCTAACGTAAACAGTGTGCCACTAAGGACGCTTCCCTGTGGAACACCATTTTCTAGAGGAAATTGTTCTAGACAGAACATCATCAATTCTCACCTGAAAACTGCGATTTGTCAAAAAGTTTTGTATAAACCTAGGTAAATGTCCACAGATGTTGTTGTTTTGTAAAGTTTTTAATATAGCATACCTCCATGTAGTGTCATATGCTTTTTCAATGTCAAAAAGACAGCTACAGTAATTTGTTTCGTTCAAAACCTCGGCGTATATGGTCTTCTAAGTTACAGAGAGAATCTAATGTAGATCTGTTACACTGTGACCCAAACTGAGTGGGAGTTAAAATTTTATTTTCTCGTATGTGCCATGTTAGTCGAGCATTTACCATTTTTCTCTAGTAATTTGCACATACAACTTGTTAAAGAAATTGGTCTGTAATTGCTTACATTACTGGGATCTTTTCCAGGTTTGGGGATTGGAATAATTATAGCTTTACGCCATTCATCAGAAAATAAATTTCTAAGCCATAAGTGGTTATAAAACTCTAACAAGTATGTCTTTGCCAAAGGTGCTAAATGGCATATCATTTCAAAACAAATATTGTCACCTCCAGGCAGATTTATTGCTGTTCAACAGAGCAAATTCTAGCTCTTCCATACTAAATTTTCTATTATAATATACATCTTCTACTGTTTCAAAATTTATTGTTATTAATTCTATATTATTTTTCTTTGTGCGGAAATGCTCATCTAAATTTTTGTTGCTACTTACTTTTGCTAAAATTTTCACCTATTACATTACTAATTTCTTTAGGATCAAGTATTCTTTTCCCATCTTTTATTATGGCATGTCTAGGTGGTTTAACATGGGTACCATTTATTTTCCTGAATTTTTCCATATTTTTGTATGGGAGTATTTTTAGAGAGATCCGATACATATTTTTCCATGAAATGATTCTTCCTTGTATTACTTCTCTTTAAACTTTGCAGATATTTTATTATACAGAGGTTTTAATGTATCAATTTCTAATAATAACATAGTCAGTTTTTGTAAGGTTCCTTCTAATATTGGTAACGTTTTGTTTAATTTACTGAATTTTCTATTCAAATTATTTAGTCGTCTTCCAATTTGGTGTTTTATTTTATTAATTCTGTTAGTTTTCAGACCACCATGGGACTTTGTGTTTTGTCGGATGAGATTTGGATTTTGGTATTGCTTTATCAGCAGCATTTGTAATGAAATCAACAAGAAATTCATTAGTTTTCATTATGGTCTTTCAAATATTCAAATGGTGGGATATTCCTGGTGTGGAATTCATATTGTTCCCAATCTGCTTTATAAATGTTATATCGAGGGGCATGTTTGGTGGGGTTATTTTGTAATAAAGAAATTAATATGGGGAAATGATCACTTGTATGCAAGTCATCTACTGTATTCCAGTCCAATCTGTCTACTATGTTTGTTGTACATAGAGTTAGGTCAATTGAGGAATATGTTCCATGTGTTTTAGAAAAATATGTGCTGATTTCGTTATCATTTATACAGCACATGTCATATGAATCTATGAATTCCTCTATTTTATTTCCTGCTCTATTTGATTCTGTACAATTACAGTCCCACATTGGGTTGTGGGCATTAAAATCACCTACTATTAACGTTGGTTCCTTTAGTATTATTAAGTAACTCTTTAGTTTGTCAACGTCATAATTTTTATTAGGTTGATTGTACAAATTATAAATTACATAATTATCGTTTTTATTCGTATTCTAATACTCGACGTTTGCAAATCAGTAAAGTTTACAGGTACTTTGTCATAACATACTTTGTTATGTACATATATAGCAGTTCCTAAATTCCCTTCTTCCTCTCTAGATGAAGATGCTAAGGTATATTTACCTATCGTTAATATTGTTTTGTTGACATGTTGCAAACATAATATCATTGGTTCATATTCTTTTAATAACCGCTGTATTTCTCTAGGTGTAATCTGGTCTGTAGCCATTTACGTTCCATTGTATAATATAACTATTGAAAATATTTTTTTATAACGTCAGGTTTACTCTCTTTTTGTATTATCAATTTGGAATTTTTCTAATAATTTACTCACGACATTCATCTGTTTTTCTTTATAATAGACTAAGTGCTCAATGCACATGCACCCTTTTTCATGGTTACTCAAATCTGTGTTTTCTTTTTTTCTATATTTCATAAAATTTCTTATAATGTTTGTTAAACCATCTTTTGTTATGCTTTTGTTGTTATTGCATAATTCAATGAAACAATCATTACATCCACAAGTATTATCATGTGTATTTCTCTTTTCATTTGCTCTTGTACCAATTACTGGAGAAGGAGTAATCTCTTCTCCCTTGACATAATCATTATCATCTATGGTATGATTCTCTTTCACTTCTTCAGTGTTCTCGACATTTGCCTTCATAGGTTCTATTATTATTTTAGGAGATAAAGGTATATTCTTAGCTTGTTTTTGTTTTTGTTCCTTTTTCATCTCCTTTATCTTTGCTTTTAACTGATGTTTCTCTAATAATAGTTGGTTTCTTCGTTTTGGGTGGTGTTCTCTCCAAAAGGCCTTTTTTATCTTTAATTTCAGTCTATCTCTACCCTCTTCTGTTACTTTACTAGCAGCATCTTCCTGTGTGTCTATTTGCATTAATATTTCAAATGAATTGGATAAAATATTATCCATCTTATTTGTACCTGTTTCTTTATTCTCTATTTTATTTTTATTTCTAAATCATTAATTTTTTCTTGAGACTTACTTGTCTGTGCTCTGTTATTTCTATCTGTTTCCGTTTTTGCTTCATTTTTGCTCTTGTTATTGAGGAATATGAATGTTTCTTAGATGGATCTTGCATTCCTCTCACTTTTAATTCAATTTAGCCTCTCTGATAGACATCCCTGTTCGTTCTTGTAACATTTTTTCAGTTCTGTATTGTATTTGTAGTACACACACTCCTTGGACCTAGCATGATGATCCTGTCCACAGTTTACACATTTTGGTTCTCTACATTTCCATTGTGTGGCATGTTCTCAGATCCACAATAAGCACATACAGGTTCATTTCTGGAGTTTTTCTTTGTGTGTCCATACTTGCTACACCCTGACATTGTAGCGGTTTGGGAACATAAGTTCATGATCCACTGCCATGATATGATAACGTTTCCTTATGGAACATAAAATTCCCTGAAAGATACCTGCAATGATTACTAATTACATTTGCTGAAAACCACTCTCTCTCTCTCTCTCTGAAGTGCTGTCACATGAGCACATTTCTAGCAAGGTAGTGGTGGCAAGTTTGTTGGCGCAGTAAAAAAAAAAAATGTCCGAAGTGCTTCCAATTGACGGCGACATAATTTCAAACAACACAGAGTCTTTTTCGTTCTATACTAATATATATATTGCATAACTATTCTAGCAAAGACACTTCGCTAAAACTACTCTGTCGTGAAATAATCACCAAGATTCAAAGTTTGCGATGAAGCTAAGTCAGCATTAGTAGGGAAAATCTAAGCGCTGTGTATAACTGCTCACTTATATGCGCCAAAGTCTCGTGAAATAATCACCAAGATTCAAAGTTTGCGATGAAGCTAAGTCAGCATTAGTAGGGAAAATCTAAGCGCTGTGTATAACTGCTCACTTATATGCGCCAAAGTCTCGTGAAATAATCACCAAGATTCAAAGTTTGCGATGAAGCTAAGTCAGCATTAGTAGGGAAAATCTAAGCGCTGTGTATAACTGCTCACTTATATGCGCCAAAGTCTCGTGAAATAATCACCAAGATTCAAAGTTTGCGATGAAGCTAAGTCAGCATTAGTAGGGAAAATCTAAGCGCTGTGTATAACTGCTCACTTATATGCGCCAAAGTCTCGTGAAATAATCACCAAGATTCAAAGTTTGCGATGAAGCTAAGTCAGCATTAGTAGGGAAAATCTAAGCGCTGTGTATAACTGCTCACTTATATGCGCCAAAGTCTTATGGGAATAAAACTGGTGGTCAAAACTCAAGACCACAACTTACAACGTCACAATTTCATCAAAACTCTTCGAAAATGTACACGACAGCACTGCGACCAATAAGCATCAAATATCTGAAAGAGCTCCTTATCGGGGCGATCATTTAGTTACTCCGGAAGGTGATCGCGCAGTTTCGCTGCTTCCATGCGAGTCGACACCGCAGTTCAAAATCCAGACAATGCAATTTCCGGCCAGTTTACTAAAACTGGTTAATTGGCTTCTTTTTTTTACTACTCAACGCTATCATACATTTGGCAACATGTTTATCACTTTCCTCTGATTTTTTTTTGTGGTTGGCATTCTTACAATTAAACACAAAAAAATCTTCTTATAGAAGTGAATCTACGATTAATCTATTTCGAATTCCTTCACTAAGTTACAGAAAGCAAAGCAAGGACTGACACAATGTCCATTGACTATGAGAAAACTATTATGCTTATGATGTTAAGAACAATGACCAAACAACTTTATCAATTTCACTGCAATCACAGTTATCAAAAGAAGAAAGACTTTTTATATTTGTCTGTCAGAATCATTTTTCTTATAATCCAAACCACACTTCTTAATAAGATTCATAGTGGATCTAATTTTGTGAAAGAAAGAGCTCGAAGCATTACAAACTTTTAAAGTATATGGCAAGAGGATTATTCACACTCCAACTCAACCTGGTGACAGGGCAACGAAACAGTAAGACAAGAACCAGAGGCTTACTTAAGCCCTACAAACATAACTGAGTAAGTATTCCCAAGGCCTTGCACAGAAGAAACAGATCAGGCATTTTTACTCTAGTGTACTGTACATTATACGAAGCTAGTCTACAAAAACGATAACTTTCTTCTGGAAATAACTAAAAGATACAAGGATATTTTATTCCGATAAAGAATATCCATAGTCATACCCCTCGGGCATTCTGGAAACAATACGTTAGCGAATATTTTTTCTGTGCATTTAAAAAAAATCGTAATTTACCCTGAAGAAAGAGACTGCAGAAGACAATAAATATTTCAATAAATATATATATATATACATACATATATATATACGACTTAAATGTAAATAGAAAAACTAAGATTAACGTATTCAGTTATTCCTCACGAGAAAACCTGTCACAAGCACAGCAGAAAAAGAAACTAAAGAAACTATATATCTAAGACTACCTTACCAACGAGAACAATAGTGCAATAAAATAAAGAATTAATGAACAAATTTGACCAACATTTCCCTCAGATCAATGTGAGATTTTTCTATATTGATTTAAAAGATTTAAAAATTTTTTCTGCTTCAAAGACCAGATCCTTCATAAATAGTAATCTGACACTGTTTACATAATTAAGTATAAAGTTTGTAGCAACTGATATTTATGATCTAGCATAAGGTTCCTAACCGTCAGAGCATCGGAAAATGCAGGAATAAGCTACAGAACAAACAATATTCTTGCTCAACCCCTGCAGGCATCCGCAAGGGAGCACTCCGAGAATATCTGTAATAAAACAAGTAAACTTTGATCAATAATTTCTTCATCTATGATGGAAAATTCTTCAGAGAACCGTATTACACAACGTCTCCTTGTCAGCTTTAAAAAACGATACCTCGAGTTTTCGCTTGAAGTTGCTTTAGTTACGTAAGGTCTCATATTGTCACTGTACAGTTTCAAATACTGTATTTTCCAGTCTTCTTCACCTCGTATTGTTACCCTTATTGTTGCATATTCTCAAATTTTTTTTTAGTCAGTCTTGTATGTTATTCACGAAATGCTTCCGATTTTTAACTTATAATGTCGTGGTACTTTGCTTTTCTGATTGTTCGCCTTCGCATCGATTTATGATTATGACGGGCTATTAAATCTATAAAAAAATATTTGTAGCTAATGATGGGTTAATAGTATAAGCCAGAAAGTTTCACGAGAATAAAAAAGTTGGAATGGAGAGAAGGACAGTATTCATCATTAGTGTACGATTTCCGAGATGGACCCTATTAGTAGAAACAATAACAAACAGCTGTGGAAGAAGAGCCTGGATTGAAATACGGAGATGGGAGGGGGCTCTAAGGAGAAATCACAACTCAATGTGGTCTTTCTGTAAAAATGTTTATTAAACAGAGATTACAAATGCAGGTTGCTGAAGAGGTGCACTGTATGCGATCATCTATTGAGCAATTGATACTTTTCCATATGCACATCGGAAACTGACTAATTCGGTGTTAAACTTGGCGACTCAATATTCAAAAAAAAAAAAAAAAAAAAAAAAGTTAAGTATACCTTAGTTTAACCAGACCACTGAGCTGATTAACAGCTCTCCTAGAGAGGGCTGGCCCGAAGAATTAGACTTATTTTTACGTGGCTAAGAACCAACTGGTTACCAAGCAACGGGAATCCGAACCACATTATAGCGAGAAATGAATTTCTATCACCAGAAATAAATTCCTCTAATTCTTCGTTGGCCGGCCGGAGACTAGAACTCGGGCCCAGCGGAGTGCTATCCGAGAACTATACCGACCCTCCCAACGAAGAACTAATATTCACAGAACAGCCTATGCAAAAAGCATAGCAAGGAGGGTTGGGACGTTTAAGCACAAAGCTGTGGGATACGAAAAAGTGTCATGAACAGAGTGTGGAGTGACTGATACCTGTAGATGATACGCTGATGATAAAAGATAGTGAAAATAAACGACCAAGACTAATGAAAGAATTTCGAAGAGTTATTAAAAAGATGGAGACGAAAATGAATGGGAGTAAGTGTTAAGACAAATGGAAACAATATTAGCCAAAATTCAGTCGTCAAATATTTCAAACTTTCCAGAGGAAAGAGTCTTTTTTTTTTTTAATAGAGCAATGAATGTTTTTACCTAAGTGGGGAAGCAGTAAAATTTCCACTTGATAATTTACGAGTATATTCCGGCGGAGTAATGATCACTCAAATCTTCTCTCCCTCTCTCCCCCCTCCCCCACAACTACAATGGGAGAAAGCTGACCAGCAACCAAGTAGTATCCAAGTTAATTTGCTTTAGGCAAAGCGTTTATGTTGTACCTACCCTCCCCTGGTATCAGGGGGAGGGGTAAGATCTTTAATTTTCGATATTGCATTTCGTTTACGACTTACCTCAAATAATAATTCGTCAAGATAACGGTCATGGGACACCTGGTTTTTCCTTCCACATCTGTTATGCTTTGCTTCATTTTAATACGAAGCACACCAAAGAACGTGTAAATTTTGAGGGTCTTCAGAATTGCATACTGATTGTGTATGACTGTCAGAATAATTTCAAAAATCTTGTTAATTCATATTTTTATGCTGTTGTTAAACAGGAGTGGAATGCAGAATTTAGGCCAAAGGCCAAGCGCTGGGACCCTGAGGTCACTCAGCGCTGAAAGGGGAGTGAAGAGTACAAGGTTTTAAAAGGTGTAGAAGGTGGGGTGGGGGGGCTCATTAGTTGCACTATGAAACAATTGTAAGGAGAGGTGGATAGCAAGATGGAAGAAAGAGAATATGAATGGAGGTACAGTAAAAGGAATGAAAGGAGTTGCAGCTAGGGGCCAAAGGGACGCTGCAAAGAACCTCAAGTAACGCCTACAGTGCACCGCATGAGGTACACTTCCGGAACTTTATTATTATTATTATTATTATTATTATTATTATTATTATTATTATTAAAAATAGTTTAACCACACCACTGAGCTGACTATCAGCTCTACTCACAGGGCTGGCCCGAGGGATTAGGATGAAACACCAGGTCCAGGCCAAGCACTGGGACCAAATAGGTCATTTGGTGTGGTGATGAATGGATGAAAATTAAATTTAAAAGAAAAAACATGCGCAAGGCATATGCTTTTGTACTAGAATCTGCTGCTTGTACACATTACTGTAAACTGTCTAACGATTTCGCAATGTTTCTCAAGCATTCCATTAATCCATATTCCCCAATGATTTATATCGCGCTCATGTCCTCATTCAAGGAGGGAACGATAATAATAATTACAATAATTTGGATTACATTCGTATGGAAATGACGCGATCACAAAAGCGAACAAATCCGTAATCAGATGAATGCCGGGAGCCTTTCATTTTACATTTACCATCTGAAAAGTGAAATGATTCCCTCTCCTTTTGTTCTTCCTCCTTCGCACCGCTTTCTGTATTCTCTCTTCTCTTTTCTCTTCCCCTTCCGTCGCTTCTTCCCCCTTCGCCTATTATCTGCCTAACTCTATGGCTCGCTGGAAGCCCGAGCAACCGCTTAGAAAGAGCTAATCCCTCCCAAGGGACTATTAAATCCTACCAATTAAGTTCTAATTTGTTTTTAGGCTCTTTTGC
>NC_089780.1:2509199-2594199 GCF_040412425.1 Macrobrachium rosenbergii | reverse complement strand
AACAGACGATAATCTAGCGGGTCTTCATTAGTAACAATATGGTATCATGATATCTAATCAGACTAAAATACTCCATTTTTATTTAAGAAAATACTTTCATTGAGTTTCATATGGATTACTGATTATAGTCAAATTAGCAACATATCAAGTAACCTTGATACTCTGTAACTGTAATAACCATTATGCGCTCTGAACTTTTTATTCGATAACCATATTTTTACTTTTTACAAATGCTTACGGTTATCCCTTACATAGTTAATTTTCCCTTCCACAAGTTATATTCCTCCCTATACGTAAACTACTTCGGCGGCAGATATTTATAATTCTTCGTTCTGCAATCCCCATTTATACACAGTTTATGTCACTTGCCTTCACTATACGTTGCTTGAATAGTGCCTCTAATCACGGCATGTCTCTTGTTCAAGCCAAATAATTTACATGAAGATTGTTATATCTTATCTTAAGTTCATCAAAGCCAGCTTTAAAGTTTAGTAGCAATAACAGAATCTTCTAATACTGTCTGCAGGAATTCCCCTTGCTCCTGTTTTCAGAGTTTTTTGTAATTCTTCCTTTTTGTTTTGTTCTGAACAGCAAGGTTAAATTTCATGACCTGGCTCTTCGACATCAAAGCAGAATGCGAGGTACTTGTCATATAACAGGGAAAAGGCTGGTACAAAGAGAAAGAGAGGAAAGGGAGAAGTGAAGTGAATGATTTCATTCTCTCTCTCTCTCTCTCTCTCTCTCTCTCTCTCTCTCTCTCTCTCTGTGAGTGAGAGGAGGAGGATCGTGGCTTCAAGTCTCGAAAAGAATGAATTTCTGTTTTTTTTAATTTTGCGTCCCACTGTTCGACGGACTCTCATTATTTTGGTAACAGGTGCAAAAGTAGTTTCTCCAAAAGAACTTGTTCGTGGGGAAGTGCATGATTAATGCATTCATCCAGAATACAGACACCCAATAGACCATAGTGTCTCGACCGTTTTTCCTTGTTCTAAAAAAAATTGTCATTTTCGGGTGTGTGTATTCTGGATGAATGCATTAATCATGCACCTCATCACGAACAAGTTCTTTTGAACAAACCGCCTTTGCACTTGTTACCAAAATAATGAGAGTCCGTCGAACAGTGGGACGCAAAATGTTCTAAAAAAAACTGTCATTTTCAGGTAACAAGTTAGTTCCTCATTGGTAAGGGTGGTTACCGTTCTCAGGTAGCACACTGCTGGGTCCGCGTTCGAATCTCCGACCGGCCAATGAAGAATTAGATAAATTTATTTCAGGTGGTAGAACTTAATTTCTCGCTATACTGTAGTTCGGATTCCACAATAAGCTGTAGGTCCCTTTGCTAAGTAACCACCTGGTTCTTAGCCACGTAAAATAAGTCTAATCCTTGGAGCCAGCCCTCCCTCTCTAGGAGAGCTGTTCATCAGCTCCTCAGTGGTCTGGTTAAACTAAGGTATACTTAACTTTTTCAGGTGACAACCCTCAGGCTTCCCTCATTGCATCTCTGTCCTGTTTCCGCTTTCCCCTAAGCTTGGGAATGGCTTGAAGCTGGGTTTGCCATCGACCCTCGCTTTAAAAAAATTTACCCAAAGGAAGGTGTAATTTAAGTATTATTGCATTTAATTTATCGTAATTTTCGCGAATTCTAAGATTTGCTGATAGAAGATTATATGGGTTTAATAAGATTCTTTACAAGTTCTGGAACTTCATAGTCATGGCCTACATGATATTACGTATCCCTTGAAATCAAAAGTAGCTAATATCTAGACCAAAATGATAACGCATCGAAACGAAAAAGAAACTAGTTTGAAAAACAAACATTTTAACACAGGGACGGCACGTTGTTTAGACCGATCGCCAAAAATATCCTCTACAGGTAATGGAAACCTATTACAAGAAGAATAAACACAACCTAAAAATAAAATAAAAGGGTATTAAACAAAGGAGACAACTAATCAAACCGCAAATCATAGTGAACGAGCAGTTCTTGTCAAGAACTGCTGAAACTTGAGGATCAAAATGTAGTACCATTCGGAAGACCAGAACAAGTAACAACTTGACTGAAGATAACAGAAATATCAAAGTTAGTTTTGGAAAATCATAACGAAGGATTCCGCACTCTAGCTCGAACAAAATTATCGTAAATCTTCGTCAGTCACCCGATGAAATTAACAAGCACTTAAAGCAGCTTGAGGGGAACTAAGCTTTTCTTTTCTGCCCGCACTGCTAGAGATTGTGTTGGGGGTATTCCCATACACGTTGTGAAGTGGAATATCAATAATATTCAGCATCTGAAATAGAAAATAGGAGCCACGATGGGCTACGGCGTATGGTTTGTCATTTCCGATTTCCATTTCACATACAAATTTTCATGTTATGAGCACGGAAAAGAATACCATTGCGAGTGCTGTTACAAGACCAATGACACCTTTGCAGCGACCGTTTTTTAATACTAGAAAAAAAAAGAACTATGAAGAGTCAGTAACTTGCACGGGAAAGCCGAGTTGGTGGTAACCAAAAGATGTTAGAAATTACCAGGTCAAAGCTCTCCATAGAGCTTTGGTACGATGCCCGGAAACTGTCCCATGTATTTTAATTATTATTATTATTAAAATAGTTTAACCAGACCACTGAGCTGACCATCAGCTCTCATTAGGGCTGGCCCGAGGATTAGGATGGAATGACAAGTCTAGGCTAGAAGCCTAGCACTGGGACCTAATAGGTCACTTGTCAATGATGATAAACGAAATGAAAATGAAATTAAAAGCTGTAAAAAAAGCATACGCTTTCATACTGGAACACACTCACAAATAAATACATTTAAACTCATGCTTCCATACATACTCACTAAAAGGTATATTAAAATTTAAAATAAATTAAGTAAAATCATAAAATTTACTTGTTTTAAAATTCATTGTTTTTTCTTATATTTTTTCCAATTAATTTGCAGCTTCTCATGAACATTAAAATGGGTGCTATTGAGAACGTTGAAGATTCTGACAAAATTTCTTCTATCGGTCTATTTCAAAATTTGATAATCGCTGCAGGTTATATTTTGGACATTCACACAGTATATGCTTAACTGTTATCAGCACATTACAATCCGGGCATTTGGGAAGAGGGCCACATGGACTGTTCATTAAGTGTCCATGTGTCAAACGAGTATGGCCTATTCGAAGACGTGTCAGAATTACTTGTGCTTGTCTCTCTCTTTGATATGACGAACTCCATTTTCCAACACTGGATTTTATCTGTTTTAATTTATTATTTTCAGGTTCTTCGTTCCATATATTTTGCCATTTTTTTACAATGACTGTTTTTATATATTTTGTATAGTCACTGATAGGGATGTCTACATTTGTTCTTGTCATGTGGACCGCTTCTTTAGCTGCTTTATCAGCCTCTTCATTTCCTTAATCCCTACATGGGCAGGGATCCAACATATTTCAATATTTTTCCCTTATTATACAATTTATGGAGTGAGATTTTTATATGTTGCACAATATTATTTTTGGGATTATAGCTTTGAATAGCTTCTATAGCACTTCTGGAGTCGCTATAAATTACAAAATTATTATATGAGACTTCTCTAATTATTTTTATGGCCGATACTATTGCACATAACTCAGCTGTATATACAGAGGCTTTGTCTGGGAAAGAGAACTGATACGTTTTGTTTTGGGATACCGCAGCATATCCCACTCCGTATTGTGATTTAGATCCGTCAGTGTATATTGCGTAATGTGGACCTTTTCGGATTATATGCTCTACTGCATGTTGTCTTTGGTATTCTGGAGTATATGGATGATTTTTTGATAAATATTTCAAGTGTGTACAAATTTTCATTTTATTCATTGTCCAAGGAGGAGGCAATTTTAACATTACAGGTAATTGTATATACACATTTAGCGACTCAAACAATCTTCTAGCCTAATTGGGAAAGAAGGTGGATGATTGTTTATAAACACATCTCTTAATCCAAATAATTTTTTTGGTTGGAGAATCATTTGTCTGAATTCTCAGAGCACTCTTCATCGTTACTAGCTCTCTATGGAGAGACAGAGGTAGTTCACCACATTCAACTTGTAAAGATGATGTTGGTGATGATCAAAAGCTCTGAACATATTCTAAGACCCTCATTATGAATTGGGTCTACCGTTTTCAGCACTGCATCTGATGCCGAGCCATATATTTCACTTCCATAATCAACGATAGACAGCACTGTTGCTTTATACAATAAAGTAAGGGTATGTCTATCGGCTCCCAAATAGTGTTCGACAGTTTTTTATTAGGTTTAATGCTCTTTTACATTTTGATTTCATGTATGTTATGTGGGCTTTCCAGTTCATGTGAGTATCAAATACTAATCCTAAAAATTTTGCTGTTTGGCCAATTGGTATACTATGGTTTCTGATTTTTATGTCTATTTCTTCTCCTTTCTTCCATTTTTGTTTTATAAAACATGATTGCTTGGTTTTATCTATGGAAAATTTAAAGCCTACAGATAAAGCCCATTCATCTATTTTTACTATGCTTTGTTAATGATTCGTTCTGCATGTTTTATTCGAGATGCTGAATAATATATGGCAAAATCATCCATATACAGGTTACTTTTAATACCAGTAGGTAGATTTTTACTGATATCATTAATTGCTAACGTAAACAGTGTGCCACTAAGGACGCTTCCTGTGGAACACCATTTTCTAGAGGAAATGTTCTAGACAGAACATCATCTATTCTCACCTGAAAACTGCGATTTGTCAAAAGTTTTGTATAAACCTAGGTAAATGTCCACAGATGTTGTTGTTTTGTAAAGTTTTTAATATAGCATACCTCCATGTAGTATCGTATGCTTTTTCAATGTCAAAAAAGACAGCTACAGTAATTTGTTTTCGTTCAAAACCTCGGCGTATATGGTCTTCTAAGTTACAGAGAGAATCTAATGTAGATCTGTTACACTGTGACCCAAACTGAGTGGGAGTTAAAATTTTATTTTCTCGTATGTGCCATGTTAGTCGAGCATTTACCATTTTCTCTAGTAATTTGCACAAACAACTTGTTAAAGAAATAGGTCTGTAATTGCTTACATTACTGGGATCTTTTCCAGGTTTGGGGATTGGAATAATTATGGCTTTGCGCCATTCATCAGAAATAAATTTCTAAGCCATAAGTGGTTATAAAACTCTAACAAGTATGTCTTTGCCAAAGGTGCTAAATGGCATATCATTTCAAAACAAATATTGTCACCTCCAGGGGCAGATTTATTGCTGTTCAACAGAGCAAATTCTAGCTCTTCCATACTAAATTTTCTATTATAATATATATCTTCTACTGTTTCAAAATTTATTGTTATTAATTCTATATTATTTTTTCTTTGTGCGGAAATGCTCATCTAAATTTTTGTTGCTACTTACTTTTGCTAAATTTTCACCTATTACATTACTAATTTCTTCAGGATCAAGTATTCTTTTCCATCTTTTATTATGGCATGTCTAGGTGGTTTGACATGGGTACCATTTATTTTCCTGAATTTTTCCCATATTTTTTGTATGGGAGTATTTTTAGAGATCTGATACATATTTTTTCCATGAAATGATTCTTCCTTGAATTACTTCTCTTTTAAACTTTGCAGATATTTTATTATACAGAGGTTTTAATGTATCAATTTCTAATAATAATATAGTTAGTTTTTGTAAGGTTCCTACTAATATCGGCAAAGTTTTGTTTAATTTACTGAATTTTCTATTCAAATTATTTAGTCGTCTTCCAATCTGGTGTTTTAGTTTTATTAATTCTGTTAGTTTTTCAGACCACCATGGGACTTTGTGTTTTGTTGGATGAGATTTGGATTTTGGTATTGCTTTATCAGCAGCATTTGTAATGAAATCAACAAGATATTTATTAGTTTCATTATGGTCTTTCAAATACTCAAATGGTGGGATATTCCTGGTGTGGAATTCATATTGTTCCCAATCTGCTTTATAAATGTTATATCGAGGGGCATGTTTGGTGGGGTTATTTTGTAAAAAAAAATTAATATGGGAAATGATCACTTGCATGCAAGTCGTCTACCGTATTCAGTCCAATCTGTCTACTATGTTTGTTGTACATAGAGTTAGGTCGATTGAGGAATATGTTCCATGTGTTTTAGAAAAATATGTGCTGATTTCGTTATCATTTATACAGCACATGTCATATGAATCTATGAATTCCTCTAGTTTATTTCCTGCTCTATTTGATTCTGTACAATTACAGTCCCACATTGGGTTGTGGGCATTAAAATCACCTACTATTAACGTTGGTTCCTTAGTATTAAGTAACTCTTTGAGTTTGTCAACGTCATAATTTTTATTAGGTTGATTGTACAAATTATGAATTACATAATTATCGTTTTTATTCGTATTCTAATACTCGACGTTTGCAAATCAGTAAAGTTTACAGGTACTTTGTCATAACATACTTTGTTATGTACATATATAGCAGTTCTAAATTCCCTTCTTCCTCTCTAGATGAAGATGCTAAGGTATATTTACCTATCGTTAATATTGTTTTGTTGACATGTTGCAAACATAATATCATTGGTTCATATTCTTTTAATAACCGTTGTATTTCTCCTAGGTGTAATCTGGTCTGTAGACCATTTATGTTCCATTGTATAATATAACTATTGAAAATATTATTTTTATAGTGGCCAGGTTTTACTCTATTTGTATTATCAACTTGGAATTTTTCTAATAATTTACTCACGACATTCATCTGTTTTTCCTTATAATAGACTAAGTGCTCAATGCACATGCACCCTTTTTCATGGTTACTCAAATCTGTGTTTTCTTTTTTTCTATATTTCATAAAATTTCTTATAATGTTTGTTAAACCATCTTTTGTTATGTTTTTGTTGTTATTGCATAATTCAATGAAACAATCATTACATCCACAAGTATTATCATGTGTATTTCTCTTTTCATTTGCTCTTGTACCAATTACTGGAGAAGGAGTAATCTCTTCTCCCTTGACATAATCATTATCATCTATGGTATGATTCTCTTTCACTTCTTCAGTCTTCTCGACATTTGCCTTCATAGGTTCTATTATTATTTTAGGAGATAAAGGTATATTCTTAGCTTGTTTTTGTTTTTTCCTTTTTCATCTCCTTTATCTTTGGTTTAACTGATGTTTCTCTAATAATAGTTGGTTTCTTCGTTTTGGGTGGTGTTCTCTCCAAAGGCCGTTTTTATCTTTAATTTCCAGTCTATCTCTACCCTCTTCTGTTACTTTAGTAGCAGCATCTTCCTTCTTGTGTCTATTTGCATTAATATTTCAAATGAATTGGATAAAATATTATCCATCTCATTTGTACCTGTTTCTTTATTCTCTATTTTATTTTTTATTTCTAAATTATTAATTTTTTCTTGAGACTTACTTTTCTGTGCTCTGTTATTTCTATCTGTTTCCGTTTTTGCTTCATTTTTTGCTCTTGTTATTGAGGAATATGAATGATTCTTAGATGGATCTTGCATTCCTCTCACTTTTAATTCAATTTAGCCTCTCTGATAGACATCCCTGTTCGTTCTTGTAACATTTTCAGTTCTGTATTGTATATGTAGTACACACACTCCTTGGACCTAGCATGATGATCCTGTCCACAGTTTACACATTTTGGTTCTCTACATTTCCATTGTGTGGCATGTTCTGTCAGATCCACAATAAGCACATACAGGTTCATTTCTACAGTTTTCTTAGTGTGTCCATACTTACTACAATTCTGACATTGTAGCGGTTTGGGAACATAAGGCCTCAGTTCTCTATTTTGGCCCAAAATTTTTATTTTTGAGGTAACTCTTGGCCTCAAATTTTATTTTTGCAATTCTTAAAGCCTTATTATTTTGTTTACTTGGTATTGTATATACCTCACACTCTTGGATTTTGGTATATCTCATTTTAAGAGAGTCCAACAGTATATTTTTTGTCAACCGGTTCGTCATTATTTTCAGGAAGTACAATAGTACCCTGAATGCTATTCATAGTGTCATGCTTTTTACTTGTACATTTATATTGTCAACACTTTTTATTGATAGATAGTCCTCAGACTGGTTTTTTGTTGTGGCTTCTATAAGCCACGTTTTCATTTTTATTTGTCTAAACGACATTTCTGTCGTTTTTAATAAGAAGTTTTCCAACTTTAGGGCCGAGATTTGCTGTTGTGTTTCCATGGTTAGAAACCTTGACCAACTTCCACTCCCCAAGAGGGAGTCGAAGTGAGTCAAGGTTGGGTCAAGACGATATTTACTTTTTTTTGATTTAATGAGTACTGGAGTATAGGGTTCCAGTGTGATTACATTTGCATTCTTGTTTGTTTTTTCCAAAGAAAGGTTGTTACAGGAGGTTCCAGTGGTCGTCATCTGTGCCAAGTCACTACCATCAATGGGCCCAGGGTACTCTGAATCTTTAATTTCACTTACCATAAAGATTTGAGGAGGAAAAAAAAGTAAACCTGAAAACCTTAAAAAGATATCATCAGTCTTTCATGGAGTTCATTCCTCCACTAATGGCACAAGTGAGAACCGACTCCCAAATGTCCGCATCCCTACCCTACCCCAAAGGGGATGGCACAACATGATTAGAGTGGCTCAAGTGTAAGCCAACCCGCTTGATAGGACTGAGAGCATTACTAGAATACAATCATCCCCACCTAATCACATTATGGGCAAACCGGACAGAATGCCGAGAGTCCTATTCCCAGAACTAGACCCCCCTGGAATCCGTGGTCCAGTCCCGTAGAATAGTTCCGCCTGAAAACTCAGGTCCGAACATTATCGGGCAGTTGATGGTCCTGCCACGGTTCTCACTATTTAGCTTCGGATATAAACCCAATCCCAGCTATGATACCTTTTCCTATTTACCAGGTCCAAGAAATTTGTACGAAAGTGAAAATATCCACGCCATTTAAATCGAAAGGTTTGTAGGTGATCCGTCAGGGCCCGGGCTCTTATTCTTCGTAAGAACGAAGAAGAAAAGCCAGGGCCCCTTACCCCCTCACCACGTGAAGGAACCTACTTCGAGGGGCCATGTATTTTAAGAACTGTACATACTTCATAATGGGGTTGCTGGATGAAGAGACGTGACTGTACATTTTCTATTTATTAGGTGCTTCAAAATACATGACTCCGTTTGTCTCGCAGATTTGACTCTCTCTCTCTCTCTCTCTCTCTCTCTCTCTCTCTCTCTCTCTCTCTCTCTCTCTCTCTCTCAGCTTAACAATCACTAACGCTCTCCCTTCCATATGGACATATGAATTCACCCTACCACGAATTGCCAAATACAGCTGCTGTCTTTTACAAAGGATTACCCAACTGTGTCCTGCTTCAGCAAAAAACACAAAAAGACAGTCCAACGCTGGCGTAACAAAACAATAATACCTATTTTCGTATAATCACAATACCCAAATAAGCAAACTTGCAACACCTTAAGTAGGACGGCAGTTGTCATCAATCCTATTTTCGTCCGGCTTTTGACTGTGTTATCACGTTATTATTTCCATAACATCGCTGCCAGTACCAGTTCGCTTTTACATGTCATGATTTGCTGTACAACTCTTCTCTTTCCTTATTTGCACTCAAAATATTTATCCTCTTTCACATACACATGTAACAGATTGATTTGGCGGGGAGTTTTTGAAATGAAAAAGAACTTTTACATTCAAATTTTTAATTAAAAAATATACTATGCGGTGCCTGTTCTCTCAGGCGAGTCTCCCCTCCCCCACCCCTGAATCTCCCGGGTTTCCATTCTCACTTGCTCTATTTCAGACACTCACGCACACCAATTGTAGTTTCACAACTGTCACAAAGGACTGAGGTGACCACATAGTTTACATTACAGATGATATAGAAGTCATTTAAGCATAAATAAAAATAAAATAGTAATGATTAACTCCTCATTATTTCATCATTATTGTTACAAGTGGCAACACCTAATAAGCTGAACATAGTGTTCTGGAAATGCCACGAGGGTGATGAATGTAACGCACACAAAGTCCTTAGATTCTGCAGGCTTAGTAACAATGCAAGCGCCAACGTTGTCAAATACCAGAGGTCTCTGACTAAAAGTAACTACAACAAAATATCGTTTTGCCCTAGTTCAGACTTCGTCATCGGAATGTTTACATCACAAATTCCTTTCACCTTCGTAATACAAAGCTTATTATATTACTCAGTCATTTCCTTCACAATACTTTTTCCCACTTCGAAAGAATCATAATTTTCATCATGTCCCTCTCTTAATAATCAATATAACTATCACACAAATACACAAATGACTCCTGTGTTATTAAGGCTATCAAATCTTAGTCCTTTTGTGATGACTGTCTCATTCCCTTGGCAGTACGACACTTGCTGGTAGTTTCCCCTCTGAGCGGCGGGATGGCAGAATGACAGTTGTAAATCATGTGGCATATTTATGCTCGATTAAAAAAAAAAATCGTGTTCTTTCCAATTTCTGTTTCATTAAATTAATATTTTAAGAATATTATCATACACAACTGCAAGAATAAGAATAAGATATGAGTATTCATGGGTATGTATGAATATGGCAGATGATATTACAAAATGAATCATCACCACAAATATCAGCCATAATTATACGAAATCCAGGGCAATAGTCTATAACGGTGCGTAACAAGCTCTGTTAATATTTCATGAACAGGAAATACGAGATCATTTGTTTGATCCCGGAGAAGATCCGAACGTATTGATAAATAAATAAATGATTTTTTAAAGTGTAATCAGTAATGGAGAACCTTAAAAATGACATGAAAAGCAAAGCATTATGCTGAATTCATGCGCAGATGGTTTTAGATACTAACTGGACTGTTATGCAGAACATGAAATGAAATAAAACCTGAGTACATGGAATTAGAAGTTGAAGAACGATATCAAAGGGAGGTGATCTGACTGAACGTGGTAATAATATTTATATGAGTTGAACTTACGTCCGTTGTGATAAGAACAATCCGCATGCTCATCCTCAAATGGCTTGAGCAATAAACTGGCAGAACCACAGAGGTGTACAGTCTGGTTCCGAGACATTTTTAAGATTTCCTGATGGTTTTTGTCGATTACGAGAAGGCACTTCAGTGTGCTACAGGGTAATGCTTTGTCACCTTTGCTATTTGCCCTTCAAGAATTTTATTAGTTGGAGAAGCAAAGATTTACCAAGCTTGTTCAACAGAATGCACTATATTACCTAGCGCTGGAACTTGACATAAATTAAAGGAAATGGAAATAATGAGGACTGGGCAAGTACAAAGGGATGAAATACCGCCAGCCGAAGAGAGGATACTAAACGAGAATCTTCCAAAAATAAACCCGAATCTTTCAAAAATTCACGAGCAATATTACCCAATACAAGTACTCTTGAGATGGAATTTAACAGAGGACCTAAAAAGGTAAATCGCTGATAAGATATAGAAAACAAACAGAATGAAACTGCATAAATGTAAAATTATACAACAGTCTAGAATGATCTATATTGCTGTATGGACATGACCCATGACATAACAATGAAACTATAACACATCTAAAAGATTTTGCCGATACGAGCACAAACCTTAAGAAGAATATACGAGTCAGAAGGCTTGCAAGAGTGAGAAATGATGTCTTAGAGGAAGTTACGGAAGTTCCATTTGTAGACGAGATGATAATGAAGGGGAGATGACAACAGTGTTAGACGTGCTCCTCTGGGCACCAGAAGAGTTGGAAGACTCAGACCTACTCGGAAGGGGACTAGAGGAGGGAGGCTGGAGATGAGCAGAGATTTGTGGAGGTGAAACTGCGAGGAAGACATCAGTGCACGCTGTAAAGGCTGTTCTGAGAAAGTCTACCGAGACCTTCCGATCTCTTTGTTAGTGGCAGAAATCGTTGCGGAGTACAGTAGGGCGTATGAGGACACTCATTTCCAGATAAAGAAAACTACGGCAAAAAGAGTCACAAAAATGAAAAACATTTGCAGATTATGAGGAGGAAATTTTGCATCGAGTTATAAAGATGATAAGCTTATTATTTCATGACAATGTGACAAGAACGCGTGGTGACAGAAGTAACAGTAAAACGTTCTTTATTAAAAACCTACATCACGATAATCTACAGTATTTTGGATAATTTGTAGCTAAAACTGCCGGAGAAAATGAAACGAAGCTAAATCCAACACTAAGAGATTTTAGCCACATTCTCAGGATGAGTTACAGCCGCTAAAACTAATTGTGTTGATAAAGAACTTTGATTTTTTAAAGCGTATCTTATCGTGGATTACGACAATGTTCAAATAAATAACATTCATATAAGCGTCAATAAATAGGAAAAGGAAACGAATGTTACAAAAGGCGTTCCTCAGAAGGGCAACCAATTCCAAAAGGTTCACGGGCCGCAGCAAATAAAAAGCGAAGCCATAAAGAAATATATGAGACCGCAGATGGAAGTCTCTTCAAACGCAAAACGAAAGGTTCCCTTCCATGATGACAGAACACTGAAACCACATGAAATATTTGGGATTATCTGGAATCACGTTTCCGATAGTCCTTCCGCACCCCCCACCATCCTCCATTCCTACCGAATTGCCATAGGAATAAAAAGACAAAAAAAACAGAATGCCTAATTGACAACATGAACAGCTAACTACTGAGTATTAGAGGTGGCAAAAGCCATTGATGAAATTTAAGCCAACATAATTGTATCAATTATACCAACAAGACCCGGAATTCTGAGAGCGAGACAAGAAATAAAAAGGTCGAGGAAATAAATAAAAGGAAAACAGGTACATGGAAATATGACAATTCTAAATGGAAAAAAAATCAATAAAAGGTCAAAGGTTAAAGTTGAAGGGACACAGCAGGGGGAATTCAGTGTCATTCCACACGCGTGGCAAAGTTATGGAATGCATTAAGCGGAAAAATACATAAACGAACACAATAAGTACAGATCCCTTTGTCTGGCTGTCCACACACACAAACATGCGTGCTTGTTTGTGTGTGAAAATAAAAATAAAATAAATATAAATATAAATATATATATATATATATATATATATATATATATATATATATATATATATATATATATATATATATATATATATATATATATATATATATATATATATATATATATATATATATATATATATATATATATATATATATATACTCGTATATATATATATATATATATATATATATATATATATATATATATTGTTATGAACCACTTTTGGTTCAGCAGGTTCTTAAATACAAACAAAGTTACAGGACTGGAATGACTGGCAGAAATTGAGGCAGACAAAGGAGGAAGGAGCTGAACGAAACAAAAAAAATTACCTTAAACTAATTTATTATAACAAAGTTATATACATTATATACAAATGAGTCCAGATTTGGCATTAAATAAATCACAATTAACAGAGTCAGTCAAAAGCAAAAATAAATGTAGCTGAAACCGAGTTTCTCTACCAAAAAGCAGTAACATCAATAACAATGAATAAACATAATGATCGCTTTAACTTAGTCAACAATAAAATACAAATCAACAAACACTTCAGCTACATCACATAACCAAGTAATTACGTTACAAATAAACAACAGGCAGCATACATTACAAATAAACAACAGGCAGCATAAATAATAAGGAAAGCACAGCTTGCAACATAATTAACAATAAACAACATAAACAACATACTAAAGCAGCATACACAAATGCACACTAAGGGTAGCACAATACAAAAAAACAGACTATCTCCACAGAGACGTCGAGACAGACCCAGCTGTCAAAGAGGATGAAGATACTTCAGACGAACTCCGTGAAATCATCGAAGCAGCCAGTGACTGCAAACAGGAACACATCAACACACAGATGATCACGGCAGAAACGTCGAGACAGCCAATCTGCTGTCAAACAGGAACCAATTCCTCAGATGACTACGATTTAGTCATCCAGCCATCCTCTGCTACCACATCCAGCAGGTAAAATGATACCTGCTGCAAACATAAAGACTCCTTGCTGCTATGCTGCTGAGACCTGACTCGCTGCCATACCAAACCTGACTGCCACTGTCAGAGACAACACGACAGACGTCAACTTTCCTTCAAAGAAAAAAAAAAAAAGTAAGGAGGCAACAACCCACCAAGGGAACAATCGGCAAACGATTGTCCCAACAGAAGTACTAAACCTCACACCTCCTTACCTAACAGAAAAAAAAAAAAAAAAATTTTTTTTTTTACACTTCACACACACTCTCTCTCTCTCGCTCTCCTCCAGTGCCGTCACAACCCTGCCAGACAAAACAGAACCGATCCTGAAACACGGTCGCCAAATGTTATGAACCACTTTTGGTTCAGCAGGTTCTTAAATACAAACAAAGTTACGGGACTGGAATGACTGGCAGAAATTGAGGCAGACAAAGGAGGAAGGAGCTGAACGAAACAAAAAAAATTACCTTAAACTAATTTATTATAACAAAGTTATATACATTATATACAAATGAGTCCAGATTTGGCATTAAATAAATCACAATTAACAGAGTCAGTCAAAAGCAAAAATAAATGTAGCTGAAACCGAGTTTCTCTACCAAAAAGCAGTAACATCAATAACAATGAATAAACATAATGATCGCTTTAACTTAGTCAACAATAAAATACAAATCAACAAACACTTCAGCTACATCACATAACCAAGTAATTACGTTACAAATAAACAACAGGCAGCATACATTACAAATAAACAACAGGCAGCATAAATAATAGGAAAGCACAGCTTGCAACATAATTAACAATAAACAACATAAACAACATACTAAAGCAGCATACACAAATGCACACTAAGGGTAGCACAATACAAAAAAACAGACTATCTCCACAGAGACGTCGAGACAGACCCAGCTGTCAAAGAGGATGAAGATACTTCAGACGAACTCCGTGAAATCATCGAAGCAGCCAGTGACTGCAAACAGGAACACATCCAACACACAGATGATCACGGCAGAAACGTCGAGACAGCCAATCTGCTGTCAAACAGGAACCAATTCCTCAGATGACTACGATTTAGTCATCCAGCCATCCTCTGCTACCACATCCAGCAGGTAAAATGATACCTGCTGCAAACATAAAGACTCCTTGCTGCTATGCTGCTGAGACCTGACTCGCTGCCATACCAAACCTGACTGCCACTGTCAGAGACAACACGACAGACGTCAACTTTCCTTCAAAGAAAAAAAAGTAAGGAGGCAACAACCCACCAAGGGAACAATCGGCAAACGATTGTCCCAACAGAAGTACTAAACCTCACACCTCCTTACCTAACAGAAAAAAAAAAATAAAATTTTTTTTTTTACACTTCACACACACTCTCTCTCTCTCGCTCTCCTCCAGTGCCGTCACAACCCTGCCAGACAAAACAGAACCGATCCTGAAACACGGTCGCCAAATGTTATGAACCACTTTTGGTTCAGCAGGTTCTTAAATACAAACAAAGTTACGGGACTGGAATGACTGGCAGAAATTGAGGCAGACAAAAAGGAGGAAGGAGCTGAACGAAACAAAAAAATTACCTTAAACTAATTTATTATAACAAAGTTATATACATTATATACAAATGAGTCCAGATTTGGCATTAAATAAATCACAATTAACAGAGTCAGTCAAAAGCAAAAATAAATGTAGCTGAAACCGAGTTTCTCTACCAAAAAGCAGTAACATCAATAACAATGAATAAACATAATGATCGCTTTAACTTAGTCAACAATAAAATACAAATCAACAAACACTTCAGCTACATCACATAACAAAGTAATTACGTTACAAATAAACAACAGGCAGCATACATTACAAATAAACAACAGGCAGCATAAATAATAGGAAAGCACAGCTTGCAACATAATTAACAATAAACAACATAAACAACATACTAAAGCAGCATACACAAATGCACACTAAGGGTAGCACAATACAAAAAAAAACAGACTATCTCCACAGAGACGTCGAGACAGACCCAGCTGTCAAAGAGGATGAAGATACTTCAGACGAACTCCGTGAAATCATCGAAGCAGCCAGTGACTGCAAACAGGAACACATCCAACACACAGATGATCACGGCAGAAACGTCGAGACAGCCAATCTGCTGTCAAACAGGAACCAATTCCTCAGATGACTACGATTTAGTCATCCAGCCATCCTCTGCTACCACATCCAGCAGGTAAAATGATACCTGCTGCAAACATAAAGACTCCTTGCTGCTATGCTGCTGAGACCTGACTCGCTGCCATACCAAACCTGACTGCCACTGTCAGAGACAACACGACAGACGTCAACTTTCCTTCAACAGAAGTACTAAACCTCACAATATATATATATATATATATATATATATATATATATATATATATATATATATATATAATGTAATGTGTGCGCGTGTGCATCAAAGGTGGTCATGTTTTTCTATAAGCAATACCCTCTCTTTGTAACGTTTTCCCTTCCAAGATTGAAACTTGATGTATGTCAAGAATCCTTAGAAAACGAAAATTGAAAATAAAAAGCCCCACGAACCTAAATATGCTAACAGATGCTACTAAGTAAGGGAAAAAGAGAATGACAAACAGAGGTGAAATATCCTCTCTTAAAATGGAATTATCTTTCCCGTCTCCTGTGCTAAAGGCCGACGGAAGGAGCATCTTGAGATGCTCATCTACCAAAGGTCTAAGGTGAAGAAAATAAAAGAAACGGATTTGGATAACAGGCACTAATCCCAATTAAAGCAACTGAACATATACTGACTGGGGCAATATCAAATCGAAGAGAGAATCAAGAAGGGCGGGCTATATAAAACGACAAATGTATTTGGAATCAAATTTTAAAATATCAGAATTATCCTTTAACAAAGCTTCCTCAATTTAAACACTTTAAATATATCCATTTGCTTATTAATGCACCAAAAATCAAGTGCACTCTTGAAACATACATTTCATCCCATGGGTTCCAATTCGCCTCTTGATGTGATAAACGGGAGAGAGAATAACATGAGAATAATATTACATGTATACATACATTACATACATTACATACATTATATATATTATATATATTATATATATATATATATATATATATATATATATATATATATATATATATTTATAAATATATATATAGTATCATATATAATGTATAAATATATATATGTAAATATGTGTATGTGTGTTTGCGTCAACGCCCGCGCTTGTGTGAGGCCATGAATATATTTGCTTCTGTTGTAAGCCGTTACCAGAACTACAAATACTGGATCATGTCTAAATGTTCGTGAAAGTTTAAATATAACAATGCCTGGAAAAGCCAGAAGTACAGCAGTGAAGTTAATAATTCTCTCGATAACTTAATGCATAACTGTGCCGTAGAAAATCTCTGGAATCAACTTTCGTAACCTTAAAAAAAACACCTTTTAAATCCCCTTGATATTAGTAATATTTTTTATTTTCACATCCAGAATCCCTCAAGTGTCGTGTGGTCCTGGTCGCCCATAAGAAAATAAATATAAAATAGTGTTTAAGAAGCTTCTGAATTGGAGGCGAACTACGATGGCCAGGAACACGTAAACAACGGTCAGAACAAACTCTGCCAGCGTCTCCACAATGCGCAGAGTATTCGTGTCTCAGTGAAATTTCGACCACAATCCAGGGGAAGGATGTCCTTCCCTAAGCCCAGACATGGCAGTGATGGAAGAGGGGCAGTTGTTCTGATCTCCAGTGCACCTTGTGGTCTGAGTGGAGAAGGGAGCCACCTGGAGGGGAAAGTCCCCTTGGGCTCTCTTCCACAGCAGCAAAGATTCTTCTGTTTTTTGGACATCTGATCATAGTTATATAAGGGCATTAAAAAATAAACCCGATTACTGTTATATAAGGGGAAAAAGTAAACCTGATCACTGCTACATAGGGGAATAAAAAAATAAACCTGATCCCTGCTACTTAAGGGAATAAAAAAATAAACCTGATCACTGTTATATACGGGAATCAAAAAATGAACCTGATCACTTATATAAGGGAATCAAAATATAAAACTGATCACTTATGTAAGGGAACACAAAATAAAACCTGATCTCTGTTATATGAGGGAATAAAAAAACCTGATCACTGCTATATAAGGGAATAAAAAATAAACCTGATCACTGCTATACAAGGGAATAAAAAAATAAACCTGATCACTTATATAAGGGAATCAAAAAATAACCTTGATCACTGTTATATAAGGGAATAAAAAAAACCTTGATCACTGTTATATAAGGGAATCAAAAAATAAAAACTAATCACTGTTATGTAAGGGAATAAAAAATAAACCTGATCACTGTTATGTAAGGGAATAAAAAAATAAAACCTGATCTCTGTTGTATAAGGGAAAATAAAAATAAACCTGATCACTGCTATATAAGGGAATAAAAAATAAACCTGATCACTGTTATATAAGGGAATATAAAATAAAAACTGATCCTTGTTATGTGAGGGAATCAAAAACTAACCTGATCACTGTTATATAAAGGAATAAAAAAATAAACCTGATCTGTTATATACGGGAATCAAAAATTAAGCCTGATCACCGTTATATAAGGGAATAAAAAAATATACCTGATCACTGTTATATAAGGGAATAAAAAATAAACCTGATCACTGTTATGTAAGGGAATCAAAAACAAACCTGAAAACTGTTATGTAAGGGAATAAAAAAAAACCTGATCGCTGTTATGTAAGGGGTTCAAAAAATAAACCTGATCGCTGTTATATAAAGGAATAAAAAAATAAACCTGATCACTGTTATATAATGGAATAAAAAAAATAAACCTGACCACTGTTATATAATGGAATAAAAAAATAAACCTGATCACTATTATATATAAGGGAATCAAAAAATAAACCTGGTCACTGTTATATAATGAATCAAAAAATAAACCTGATCACTGTTATATAAGGGAATCAAAAAATAAACCTGATCACTGTTATATAATGGAATACAATAATAAACCTGATCACTGTTATATAATGGAATACAATAAGAAGCCTGATCATTGTTATATAATGGAATACAATAATAAACCTGATCACTGTTATATAATGGAATACAATAATAAGCCTGATCATTGTTATATAATGGAATACAATAATAAACCTGATCACTGTTATATAATGGAATACAATAATAAGCCTGATCAGTTATATAATGGAATACAATAATAAACCTGATCACTGTTATATAATGGAATACAATAATAAACGGAGAAAAAAGTCTTAAATCATTCG
Source organism: Macrobrachium rosenbergii (assembly GCF_040412425.1). Lineage (NCBI taxonomy): Eukaryota > Metazoa > Arthropoda > Malacostraca > Decapoda > Palaemonidae > Macrobrachium > Macrobrachium rosenbergii. The sequence goes on along the minus strand of NC_089780.1, from coordinate 2,574,879 downwards.
ATGACAATAACTGAGCATTCAAACTTTTTTTTTTTCCACGTAAATAAAGTCACCCATAAATACATAACCGAGAATAATGTAGGATTATTGAAAATAACAGTCTCGATTATACGGCTCCTGAAAGAAAAACAAATTAGAAAGAAAAAGCGCAGATAACATTTCTCGTGCCTTTTGTGCAGATAGCTTATCTTGTGTTTGACGGGAGACTTATCAATCACTTTTGAAAATCTACAAGATCAAAGCAGCGCCAGTTTCACGTCTCTTGAAAACTGTTGTCCATAACGGTCAAAATAAGTGTAAATGAATTACTGCAATAAGGAAAAATAATGAGATTAAAACATACCCAATAATTATTTCCTATAAAAAATTTATTCAATTATTTCCTATAAAAAATATATTTATGATGCCTGCTCACAAAATGTCTACAGCTGAAAGATATAAGCTGTCGATAACGAATTTTATGAAATAAGAGCAGAAAAAAAATAGGTCAGTTTCTAACCTTACCATTTTGACATCTGTTTATTGTGAAAAATATATCAATTGTGCGCGCACGTATGAACAAACATATATGGAAAGCAGAAAGAGTATAAATATTAACGCTGATAAACCTCATCAAAAGAAAAAAAAAATATAGACTAAAACCGTTGTGAATAGAAAAAAGAGAAGAAAAGCAGAACGAAAAATAAAAGAACACGGAAATAAAAGAGACTACATGAAAAGAATGCGTCCCTACAGAGTTAAATTAGAATTGTGATGCCGGAGTTACGTTATGACTACGCAGGGAAAAGGGAAGGTAAATCTGCCGGAGCGTAATATGACGAATGGCCAGGGAAGAGGAAGAGGAAGAGAGAGAGAGAGAGAGAGAGAGAGAGAGAGAGAGAGAGAGAGAGAGAGAGAGACTCTCATGCTATTTCCATCCCAGTTGATTTGCTACAATTGTGAGGCATCTTTTATTCTAACCAGGATGAATAAATTCCGCTCTCTCTCTCTCTTACACACACACACACACACACACACACATATACATTATATATATATATATATATATATATATATATATATATATATATATATATATATATATATATATATATATATACATATATATATATATATATATATATATATATATATATATATATATATTATATATATGTATATATTACACATATATACATATATACATTACATATATATATATACATATTACACATGTATACATATATACATTACATGTATACATATATACATTACATATATATATATATATATATATATATATATATATATATATATACATATATACATTACATATATATTTATTTATTTTACACACACACATATACATATATATTTATTATATATGTATATATATAGCGATCATGAAGATCACTAGTCGAAGAATTAGCTAATTAGCTAGCAGTTAGTGAGAGCGACGTCGTATGCAATGAATAGCAATATTATAAGGGTCCTGAGACCTGCACAGGCGGGATAAATCTTACAGCATGGATTCGTGTGTCATGACGATTTTTCATGACGATTGTGTAAAATAAAAAAAAAAAAGAAGAGGCAGCGGTAGCTTCTACTGCAGGGCTGATAAGTTATAAAAAAAATCTTATTGGCTGCAATCTTGCAAATCTAAGCATGGGTGTATTTAATGTATCTTATTTGGTGCTACTCTTATTTTTTTCAGAGGTATTGTTGAGTTCTATCGGCTTTATTTTGATAAAGCCAGCAGTGGCTAGCGAAAGCTGGCTTTATAAGGGAAATTTATGAAGGGAATTTTATTGTGGAACTGTGCTCTGAGGAAATGTGAAGGTATAAATACATACATACATACATACATACATGTGTGCATGTGTGTGTATATATACAGTATATACATACATACGTGTGTATATGTGTGTGTGTTTATATATATATATGTAACGAGGACAGAATTAACACTTTTTTGAAAGTGTACGTAACGTGCTCTACTATCTTTCTTCATGAAAAAGAGGCGTATGAAGGTTCGCTCACGATAACATTTACATCCATTTTTCTCCCCTCTCTCTCTCTCTCTCTCTCTCTTTCTCTCTCACCGTGTATCGCCTCTCTCTCTCTCTCTCATCGCTTTCCGAAGTTCACCCACCCGAATCGCACTCATTCTCACCAAATCAATTAAATGGACCATTTAAAGAAACGCAATAGTTTCTACAAAAATAGGTTTATTATTCAAATAACCCAACAAGAAATGAATAAAACAAAGCAAAGATTAAAATGCATAATAAATGAATTATCGAGTTAGATAACTAAACTCTGAACTGCAAAACACTTCTGATTAAAGAAGTCTCACTATGGCTAATAGCCTGAAAATATCCAAACTCACACATACTCCCCAAATCAATAACTAGTCATGTCAAAAAAACAGTCTACCACATGTTATTCGAACCAGTCCACACTATCCACTCTGTCCACAGACATCTGTCGGAAGAATTAAACATGATAGAAAACTCCCAAAAATACATGAAATGCAAAACACAATAATGGAAAGTGTAAAATGCATAGCCAAGATATGGCAAACGTAACATAACAAAATAATAATATAAAAGAGGTATGAATATTCATATTAAATCTCCCACACCAGTTCAAAAGTTCATAATGATTAGAAAATCATAGTAAAAATCACAAGTTCAATTTCCTCCCATAAAAACAGAGATTTCAAACTCTACCTTATCTGCCGATTTCAAAGCCTGGATCCTCTCCAAAGCTACGTCTAGACAACTGCAGTTCTATCACGTTAATGAACGATCAAACTCACTTTTAGGGCAGATTTTGGCATAATCTAGATCAAATTAACGCACGTACTCACGAATATACATAACACTTCGGAAGATCACCTGACCGGCAAGATTGCTGAGGAATCAAACTATTTGCTGAACACAAAGATTTTACGACTGACGGCTCTGTCAGTACCATCTCGCTCCAAAAATTCTTTCATCACATCTTAAAGCATTGAAGCTATGAAATGCATATATGTGTCCTTTAAAACTGTAGCAGCCATATTTTCTGAAATAGAGCTCGGCCACCACATAAGAGCGTCTCGCTCTCCTTAACGGCAAACTAAAACAAAAGCATATGTATAAAACATAACAAAATAGAGCTATGCTCAATCAGCAATGTCTACTGCACTGCAGCTTTAAGGACTGCTCTCATGACGCACTTCCAAAGTCACTGGTGTTGTGTTCTTAGAGCCTTTACATGTAATCTTACAAACACGAATAAGCTTTACTACTCCCACAACAAGAATTATCAGTAAAACAGCTATTAAGACAATTAAAATTGTCGGCATAATATATTCCTGATACTGGAACATCACTGAATCGTCAATGTCTTCCAACGGTGGAACAGTTATTGGCACCTTGGTTGTAGGTACTGCCACTACCAAATGCTCGTTATGCGTATGACGCACAATTATCTTCTCGGAACTGTTGAATACAGCACGGCTAAGTACGAGAAAGTCCGTAGACATCACACGGCATGCAGCATCAAACAGCTTGGACTCTTGAAGAACGAATGATGTCGACTTGTTGCTCTGGCACATCATTGTAACTGCATACTCCTTGTAAAACACAGCAGGAAGAGTGCTGGTGGACTCAATGTGGTAATCTCGCAGGAACTGTCTAAAGTCACATTCTGTCGGAGTCTGTCTATGAACTAATGATAATTCACAACCACCCACAGACACAACTCGCAACTGGAAAATACTACTGTCACACACACACTTCTCTCTAACTAAAGTACAACTTGTCTTACAATCAACTCCCGAACCTTGATATTGATCTCCCAAAATGAACATGGTTTCTAATCTATCCCATGTCACTACTGAGTCTCCAAAAATGACTCGAAAAAGGTCTAATAACAAAAAGGTTTCATGTTACTGAACCAAAGACTACTAATGCGAAAGTCAAACGCTCACAATGTGAACTAATTCCAAGTTTGTATCTCAGAATAATCACAGCCAACTCACTACTAAGCACACAACAACTCTACGGAACTCACTCACAAAAAAAAAATTCTATCCAAACACTAAAAGGTATCATATCTCGTAAAAGACATGAAAGTTCTACTCCGGTTAGCAAATATTTCGCAACACCTGACTAACTCTCAACAAAATAGCAATTGACGTAATGGCAATCGCTCCCACGATCTTAACAACTACAATTACTCACAACACAGCTCCCTTTATTTTAAAAAGAAACTGAAAAAAAAAATCCAAATACTCGAATACGATCTCCCAACCCGAAAAAAAAAATCAGACTTGTTCGGTCCGATATACTAAGTGCCTCCCCAAAAAAAAAAAATCCTAATCAACAAAGATGTTGCGTCAGATGACAAAACACATCATAACACAATAACACACTAACACACGAGTCAAATCTCGTATGAAATTAGCCCATGTCTCAACTCCTAAAATCATTCGAAAACAAATGATTAAGAACCTCAACATCTAAAATGAACAAGAGAAAAAAAATAAAAAAAATTATAATATATACAAATATCAACCCATTTATCCCTCTAACTATATACAAACGTTCCACTACATGACTATATACAAACGTTCCATTACATCCCAACTTTCTTCAACTTCGAAATATGGGTCAATTTCGTCACTCCAGTGTTTACATCTTTAACTACAAATCTATTCCCTCTTTTGATCTCTACAATCTCAAAAGGTCCGTGGAACTTCGGACTTAATTTATAATTCAGATCATTCCGAACATTCACTTTAACAAACACTCTATCACCCATCGAAAAAGCTACTCCCCTCGATTTCGCGTTTTTTCTCTACCATTGCACGCGAACTAAGTTCAAGTTCTTTACTGATACATGCAAATCTTTCTCTCGCTGTATTTATCAATGAAGTGACCGTAACATCACCCTGAACTCGCTCTGGTAACAAATCAAAAGGTCCTTTCAACTTGTATCCATACAAAGCTTCTGCTGGAGATATCTTAATTGTGTCATTCATCATAGTATTGATACTATATCGCACTTCATCCAAAGATCTGTCCCAATGTGTATCGGAACCTCCCACCGTCATGCGTAAAGCTTCGATTACTTTCCGATTCGCCCTCTCACACAACCCATTTGCTTCAGGTCTATACGGGATTATAGATACTTTCTTTATCCCCAACAAATTAGCAAGACCGTCTAAAGTCTTATTAATAAACTCCCTACCACTGTCTGTGATCAGACATTCAGGAACACCATATCGACAAATTATCCCCTTAAAGAACGCTATAGCAACTTCCTCAGCTGATTTGTATTTCAGTGGGAAAATCTCGACAAAGCGAGTCAACTCATCAACAACTACTAATAAATGTCTATAACCATAAGCGGACTCTGAGAAGTTACCCAGAATATCCATATGCACTCTCTGAAACGGCCTATGTGGTATGGGATATGAACCCAAACGACACGACACTTTCGTCGCTGGCTTATTCGCATTGCAAATAGCGCACTTCTTCACAAAGGCTTCTACTGCGGAAAACATATTTTTTCCAAAAGAACTTTGACCTGACGTTTTCATACGTCTTGTCTACACCAAAATGAGGAGAACCAAATTTACAATGTACAATGTCTAGAACTTGTGGTACTAGACTCTCTGGCACGATGATTTGTGTAATCTCACCCATGCTTCGAGTACTTCGCAAGTTATACTTAACTTTTCTCACCAATAAATTATTCTCCAACTCTAGACCAGAAAAAGGCAACTTATACCCTTTCTTCGGTGAAACTCCCTTAAGAAATGCCTTAGCATCTGACAACAATTTATCTTCATCTTGCTTTTGTTCCAGCAAGCCTATGTCCCAAGTGACATTTTCACCCGTAATATAACACACTGCGTTACTCTCACTATCACGAATAACAATCTCTCCCGAGACTGCCGACTCACTATTTCTCCCTGAAGTATGCACTGTAGGAACGTGTATGTCCTCTACATGCGATCTCTCAGAACTACTAATATCAGAGACATTAGACACCAAATATTTACTCTCTTCACCCACACAGGATTCGGTGTGTATTTCCTCATCCTCGACCGGAAAATATCTGCTCAATGCATCTGCAACTACATTATGCTTACCTTCAATGTATTTGAGGTTTGCATCAAAATCTCTCAATGTTAGGAACCAACGTGCTCTCTTGGGCGACAAATTTGGCTTATTAAAAGCTCTAACAACGGTTGATGATCTGTAAAAATCTCAACTTTATTTCCCAACAACAACATCTTAAAATGAACAAGGCTAGAGACGACTGCGAAAGCCTCCTTGTCCACAACTGACATCAGCCTTTCGTTACTACCACGCGTTTTGAACTTTCTGCTATAAAAAGCAATTGGGTGTAATTTCCCTTCAAATTTCTGCATCAAACACGCACCTATACCTTCCTGACTCGCGTCAGTCACTAAGGTGAACGGTTGACTAAAATCTGAAACTTCAAAACTGGTGGGTTCACCAAAGCGTTCTTAAGCTTCTCAAAAGCTAATTGTTGACTATCACCCCAAACAAACTTAACGTCTTCTCGTAACAAATCTGTCAATGGAGACGCTATTGTAGAAAAATTCCGCACAAAACGGCGAAAGAAACCCGACATACCTAGGAACGAACGAATCTGTTTCCTGGTTTTGGGAACTGGAAAATTCACAATGGCTTTAACTTTCTCATCATTCACTCTAACTCCCTCTTTAGAGATAACATGTCCTAAATAGACAATTTTTCTCTTCAGAAACTCACATTTGGCCAATTTGACCTTTAATCCAGCGAACCGTAATCGCTTAAGGACTTCTTTTAACACCTTTAGATGTTCTTCAATTGTATCTGTGCATATGAGAATATCATCCATGTACACAAACACCGACTTTCCTAACAAGCCATGAAGTACTGTGTTAACCAGTCTAGTAAATGTTATTGGGGACCCTTATAATCCAAAAGGCATCCTATTAAACTCGTAATGTCCCTTTGGTACCGAAAATGCTGTATATTTACGGCTACTCTCACAAAGGGGAACCTGTAAAAACCCTTGCATAAGATCTATGGATGAATATATATTCTTGCCACCGATCTCAACAAACAAATCAGGCAAACAAGCTACCGGATATCTATCTGGGCATGTTTTTTCATTCAATTTACGAAAATCTACACAAACTCTGATACTACCGTCTTTCTTAGGAACTGCAAGCAAAGGAAAATTAAACGGAGAATTGGACGGTCTAATAATGCCTTCCGACTCCCACTTCTGAACTTCTTTTTCTACTTCTTCTCTGATCTTAAAAGGAATTCGATATGCTGGAATATATATGGGATTTGTACCCTTTTCTAGGCGGATTGAATGTTCTAAAACATCTGTAACTCTAATTTATCTCCCTTCAAAGCAATGATATCTAGATATTCTTTCAACACTTTCTCTACTTTATCTGAATATTCAGGATAATCAACTTTAGCCAAATGTTCATGTAGAACCTGACTTCGGAACTGTTGCTCCTCGTTAGGAAACATATTCCCGTCTCCACAAAAACTCACTAATTTATGCTCTTCCTTAAACTCTTCAAAATCAATTACATAAGTACCCTTGTGATATTTTTTCACTGAGTCTTGATAGCTAACTAATTCTACTGAAGTCACGCCTGCGACTGAAATTTCATTCACTGACACCGTACTCACAACGTCTTTGAATTTCTCGGTTCCCCTCAACAACGCACACTTGAGAAGGAAACTTTTTCTCTTTCAGCGACACTTTAACTAATGTAGGAACTCGCGGTTGCAATTCAACATCTTCCAACAAAAATCCTTTGAAAGATCTTTGCGGAATATCTTCACTCTCTAATGACTGTGTTACACATGTCTCAGACTGTGTCTTAAGTTTCTCACAAGTTTTTTCCTGTGTATATATGGAACAAAACAACCTGACTCACCTATTGTAATCCCCTGAACTCCCGTAAGAATGTTGATGTTATGTCGCATACAAGAAGGGTGTCCTAGCAAAACCATTTCACCTAAGGCTAATCCTTCTATGACCAAAAATGATTCTACTATTGTCTTTCCACCGATACAAAGCGTAAGAAATGACAAACCTAAAATATTCAGTTTCCTCGCTTGTACATCACACACTGTCTCACTAGAAGGGACTAATTTGCACTCTGGAAACCTCGAGTGAAAAAGGTCAGCATTTACTAAGTTAACTGAGCTACCAGAATCAATGAAAATAAATTTCATTGCCATTAGAGAATCCACGTACAATCGGCCTAGGTTCTAGTGACTCTACAACCTGATTAGTCATTATCCTGTGTCCGTTTTCGAACTTATCTTGTGAAAATTCTGCTGTTCCTTTGTGTATCTAGAACTTGCATCATGTGGAATTCTCCTGTCATATCTAGAAAAACCTCCCCGTGACTTCCTGAATATTCTCTACTCTTTGTGGCTGGGCAAAATCTCCATCCATGATCTGAAGATTTGCAAACTGAACAATATCTCACTCTGCAATTTGATTTACTATGGCCTATTTTATCACAATTAAAACAACGTATCGTTGTGACTGATCTCTCTGAATTTTCTTCGATTCTACTCGTGCACATGTCTTCGCTGTTGCATCATTTCCCGAATGCGAGCGACTATCATTATTCTGTGGTTTGGAAACCGCAGCTGACATCTTTGCACCTCCTGTACAAAACTACTGTCCAGTGTCGGGCATTTTGCTAGATTTTTGTTAATCTGTGCAAACAAAAAGGATTCGTCTGTATCCTGATCAATTCTCTTATCAAAACTATCTACAATTACATCTGGGACCGACGTTAAAAGGCAAGCAAAGTGTAACAATCTTTCAAAATTATCTAAGGAGATATTATTTCCAGTTACCCATGGAGAACCTGTTATAGATTTCTTTAACTCAACTACTGCATCAAATAAATTCGCACTGTATGTGACTAGTGAATCATTGCCCTTCTTTATTTTGAGAAACTCTCGCAAATTCCGAACTGCGCATTCACGTTGAACTCCGCCATAAGTAGCTCGTAGAAATTTCTGCAGTTCATTCCAAGTTTTACACCTTCTGAACCCGAAACTGCGTGCTCGTTTCCCAATATCTCCTTTATCTAAATCCAGAAATGATTTAGCCTCTGTTAAAGCTTCAGCGCCATTTGTAATTTTCTTGGAATTCAGATAATTGTTCACTGACTCAATGAAAGTTTCTATATTTTGGGTTGGCTTCCCATCAACTAACCCTTTAAAATTACTAATTCCCGCACTAACGCTCGTCACTTTATGCACCACAACTGATTGGGATGTGCTTGCTGCATCGTCCGGCATTTTGTGAGTAATCACACGCCCTGAGCGTAACAACATAAAAAAGAGAAACCAAAAAGGAACACTAGAGAAAGGCACAAGTTACCCCCTCTAAAAGAAGAACAGAAAACGGCGTTCTGCGCAACTTACGAGAATGGGGTACTTACCAATTTTGAAACAGAAAACGAAGTACCTATCACTCTACTTGCTAACAGAAAACAGAGCTGTGTGCAGCCTGTGACGTCACCCACTCGAAGACGAAGCAAAACACACCAGCAGCGCGATTATTGTTGAATAATCACTTTGCGTAATTAACTCACAATCGCCCCTATTCACACTTATTTGGGTATTTTGTTAACCCCAAAATTGCTCTAGAGATCATCCAGATCTATTTCACAACTCCCCACTCCCAGTACTCGAACAGAGACGGAAAAAAAAAGATTCCCCATATTTCACACGTAATCACGACCCCTTATGAAACTCGATCTCTTAAGACTGAGTGGTCACACTCATGACGTCCACGGCCCAGCCGCTTTGGGTATCAACGTTACCAATTAGTCTATTAGCAATCTCCCTCTTTCGCCATCATTAAAGACATTAAAATCATGCTGCCACCATTTAAAATCAGAGACATCGCTGCCGCCATTTAATTCTGTAACGAGGACAGAATTAACACTTTTTTGAAAGTGTACGTAACGTGCTCTACGATCTTTCTTCATGAAAAAGAGGCGTATGAAGGTTCGCTCACGATAACATTTACATCCATTTTTCTCCCCTCTCTCTCTCTCTCTCTCTCTCTCTTCTTTCTCTCTCACCGTGTATCGCCTCTCTCTCTCTCTCTCTCTCTCTCGCTTTCCGAAGTTCACCCACCCGAATCGCACTCATTCTCACCAAATCAATTAAATGGACCATTTAAAGAAACGCAATAGTTTCTACAAAAATAGGTTTATTATTCAAATAACCCAACAAGAAATGAATAAAACAAAGCAAAGATTAAAATGCATAATAAATGAATTATCGAGTTAGATAACTAAACTCTGAACTGCAAAACACTTCTGATTAAAGAAGTCTCACTATGACTAATAGCCTGAAAATATCCAAACTCACACATACTCCCCAAATCAATAACTAGTCATGTCAAAAAAACAGTCTACCACATGTTATTCGAAACCAGTCCACACTATCCACATCTGTCCACAGACATCTGTCGGAAGAATTAAACATGATAGAAAACTCCCAAAAATACATGAAATGCAAAACACAATAATGGAAAGTGTAAAATGCATAGCCAAGATATGGCAAACGTAACATAACAAAAAAATAATATAAAAAGAGGTATGAATATTCATATTAAATCTCCCACACCAGTTCAAAAGTTCATAATGATCAGAAAATCATGGTAAAAATCACAAGTTCAATTTCCTCCCATAAAAACAGAGATTTCAAACTCTACCTTATCTGCCGATTTCAAAGCCTGGATCCTCTCCAAAGCTACGTCTAGACAACTGCAGTTCTATCACGTTAATGAACGATCAAACTCACTTTTAGGGCAGATTTTGGCATAATCTAGATCAAATTAACGCACGTACTCACGAATATACATAACACTTCGGAAGATCACCTGACCGGCAACATTGCTGAGGAATCAAACTATTTGCTGAACACAAAGATTTTACAACTGACGGCTCTGTCAGTACCATCTCGCTCCAAAAATTCTTTCATCACATCTTAAAGCATTGAAGCTATGAAATGCATATATGTGTCCTTTAAAACTTGTAGCAGCCATATTTTCTGATATATATATATATATATATATATATATATATATATATATATATATATATATATATATATATATATATATATATATATATATACACATATGTATGTATGTATGTATATACTGTATATATACACATACATGCACACATGTAAGTATGTAAATAAGAGTAGCACCAAATAAGATACATTAAATACACCCATGCTTAGATTTGCAAGATTGCAGCCATTAAGATTTTTCTTATAACTTATCAGCCCTGCAGTAGAAGCTACCGCTGCCTCTTCTCTTTTTTTTTTTTTTTATTTTTACAATCGTCATGACAAATCGTCATGACACACGAGTCCATGCAGTAAGATTCATCCCGCCTGTGCAGGTCTCAGGACCCTTATAATATTGCTATTCATTGCATACGACGTCGCTCTCACTAACTGCTAGCTAATTAGCTAATTCTTCGACAAGTGATCTTCATGATCGCTATTGTGTTGACTTCTGATTTTCAAACCTGAATTCCCTTAGAAGTGCTCAAGGCTGCACCGTCCCCTTCCTCTCGTCTCACTCAGGATCAAACGCCTTAGCAACATAAATTACTTTGCCTGATATTGGATCCAGAACAGAACACAACTCTTACACTTCATTGACGCTCTCCGCTCTCTCTTGGCAGAGGTGTCTTCAGTCTTGGGGTTTCTTATCTCACTGGACATCAGCCTACATACTAATACAAACTGGGAGAGGAGAAGAGAGGAGTGTCAAACACTTCTTTGAAGATCCTGGTTTATGCTTCAACCTGATGGTATTAATAACAAGAACAGTAACAGTAGGGCCAATATAGAACGAAGAACAACTCAGAACAACTTAGGACTTGTAATAATGAAACCGAGTTCCACACTTTACATTTTACCTGTAACTTAAGCACTTATAAATGAACCACACAAAAGAAACGTTATAACAGAATAAACAAGAAAAGAGAAAATAAGAAAAAATATCAACACCACAACAACACACTCAAGGCTCAAGTACAAAACATAATTACAAAACCACAAGAAGCAATCATAAGAAATTACAATCTCGGTTCATTGACACACGAGCAATGACTACAATAAAATTTACTCAGTTCTTCCACAGGAATTAGTATGAATTTAATTTTTTAACATTTCCCGTGAGTTTTCCTTGTCACTTTGACAAGGAAAACTATTTTTGTGTATGACTCCCTTAAATAATTATAATACTACTGTCAATAAAAACACTATCCAGAACTAAGGGTTTCACAACAAGAAATGAGCACACACACAACTATGGTGAATATAACATCAATGCAAAATGAAATGTCATGTACAAAAAGACTCTGAAGCAATGAAGTATTGCTTAATCTGTTTCTCCCTGGATGGAGGAATACTAATACGAACTGAATGATCTCTTCTAAAGATTTCAACACTGACTGCTTTTACTTTACACTTCCTGTCAACTAAAATCAATGCAAAAATTAAATGCAACTGCTTTATGACACAAAAGCAAATAATTTCTCCACTGGAACTATAATCCCTCATTGCGATTATTATGCGCTTCCAGAATTAGTATTAGCCCAAGATGCAACCATTCACTTCAGAACTTTTATATTCTGCAATATGTAAAATATAACATCAGTGTAAATGAATATATGACTCTTAAGGTGGGGCACTTCACCAAGGGGCACTCTGTCTCTAAAAAATCTGTAAAGGTTTATTTTACCTCTCACTATTCATTAGCTGATTTATGGTAATTATCTTTATTATAACAGCAATATAACTTGCTAGAATTTAACCCTAGAATATTATTATTATTATTATTATTATTATTATTATTATTATTATTATTATTATTATTATTATTATTATTATTATTATTATTATTATTATTATTAAAATTGTTTAACCGGATCACTGAGCTGACTATCAGCACTACCCTGAGATTATATTTCTCTAGGCACTATACACCCCTTCAACAAGTACTCTTTGCTATCTATCCACTAGAATAACTCCAACACGACCAAGTGTCAAACCTCTTACCGGAATCTAGATACTTCTGTCACTGGAAATCAAAATAGCGCATCACAGGGACTGCAAACTGGGGTAAAGATGATTATTTTCAGCACAGGTATACATTAAAAATCTTTAGATAATATTGGGATTACAGAAAAAGCACAGTAATTAACATGAGTAGAAATACCACATCCACGTTTACCTAAGGAAGCAGTAATACTAATTCTCCGATAGGAGCACAAAGATTAAAACCGCGTCAAAACACCTTGGAGGCGCACAAAGAACTTAGCGGTAGTAATCAGCATTTAAAAAAAAAAAAAAGAAAATGCATGTCAATATGCATCAGACTTAGAAAATGCATGTCAATATGCATCAAACTTAGGTAGGAGTTCACTTCTAATCCGGATTAAAAAAAAAATGCATCTCAATATGCATCAAGCTTAGGTAAGAGTCCTCACTTCCCGTACCGGAGGAGCTAAACTAATTAGTTTATCTCCAGAAAAAACTGGAATAAGACATGCTGAGTTTCTCATTACTGTGCTCGCTGTCAAGCTACTTTGTACGTGAGTGACAAAGCCATCTGGTTTAAGCAAAGAAGGAACTGTTGAGGCAACACAAAAAATGACAGAATTGACAGCTGGCCACTATTTATATTCATGAATTGTACTGGAAAGGGTTTCTTATACAGTCGAGTAGTATTCAGTTTCAACTGAAACCAGAACTCTTTAAGCTGCAGCTTTTAGTTGGCAATAATTATTCCATGTCAAAGACTTTTTCCTCACTCCAAAGATTCAATGCCTTTTTTTCTGCAAGTCAGCACATTTACAGAAGTCACTGAAACAGGTTTTGTCCAGAATACAATAATTCAAAAAATAAGAAAAATTTTTCAGTCTTTAATGTTAACAATTTTTTATTTAAAGGAAAAAAGGAATCATACAGATGATCTGCTAAAGCCACTGGTGCAAATTAAGTGAGTGATACAACCTACTGAGTAATACTATTTGTCAAACAAAATCTGTACTTGCTTGGCAGTCCCTGCACATTCAAAAAGGAAGCATTCGACATGCTGTATTGATGTAAATTAACGGCACAGATACCACGTCGATACAAACTCCACCATCCACGACAAACTCTACAAGTCAAACTGCGAGACTGGGAAGCTGTATCGTTACAAATTACACGAAAGCCAGCTGTTATGAACTGCTTAAGCGCAAACCGGAATTGGTGGGAAGCCCACATATAACCAATCACATGCTTAGTTAGTGCTAAATATAAATTACACAATAGAGCACTCTTCACCATAATATTACTAGAGAAGTTCGTTCGTGATGATACAAATGACAAGATTAGCGGTATTTATACACACGAATTGCAAACAGACGAAAGTGACCCGCGCCAGCTGCATTTCAAACAAATGTCGATGTTATAGACTAAAATAAAAACAAGAAAAAGTAAATATGGTCAGAGAATTATCGCTTTCAAGGCAAAATGCGAGGCACGCAATTCGAGATGTAATCGTTATCCCGTAGCTGCTCGTCCCGCCACAGCATAAATAATAATCCAAGATTCATCTCCAGAAACATAACTGTAATACGAATGGCTCCATCGTCTTTGGGTGTTTCCACCATTCATGGTGTGTTTCCCTCGAGCAAACATAATTACCAATGCACACAAGACCCCAAGGAACAATTCCTCCTCCTCCTCCTCCTCCTCTTCCCGAATTCAACTGCCTGCCCCAACCCCTCTTCGCGCCATCTCTGCCAACGTATGTCACATTAATATGAGGGAGCCCGGGCCTAAATACTTGAAGCCTCCCATCGAGATCTGTGATTTGCTCTGTCAGGCATTTCGGTTAATTTGGCCACTAGTTCACAGCGACTAACAATTTTGGAGAAAAAAAACTGTACGCGTCAGTTTCGAAAATTTTCAGTCATAAGCAAATGAGAACATAAATGTCTCGTTTAAGCTATGAGTCTTGTAAAAAAAAATAAAAAAAAAAAATAGCTACAAATAACACAGAAAATTACACTCTTCAGATCTAGAACACGCTGCTGAAGCTAACCAATAAAAAACATTACCTAAAAGATATTTTCTCATTTGTTAGTGATCTACACATCAACAAAAGTAATATAATATGAATGAATGAAAAAATAATACATGTAATATGAATACGCAATGTACATCAATTACTATTTTCTCACTTGTTAGTGATCTACACATCAACAAAAGCAATATAATATGAATGAATGAAAAAATATTAATACAATATGAATACGCAATGTACATCAATTACTATGTTGGTTCAGATGAAGAGTTCTTCAAGCATAACGTTTGATAATTCTGCCAGGTCACCTGTTTTTTGACAGTCTACATTTGATACCTAGAAATGAGTGTGTGACTGTACCGACTCATCACTGCATCAGTCGAAACGTAGATCGTTAACCTGTTAACAACTCCAGAACTACCATGATACGAACGAAGTACCCGACCCATGACGGTTTTGTCTTTTAAATATCAATGTAAAGCTATTGAAGAAGCGCTTCAAATTTTAATTTAGAATTCAGTTTAAAAATATTGATTTACAGGTGACAAGTAACACAATATGTAATGATAAAAGGGTTATACTCATACATTTTTTTAAATAAAACTGAAACTGAACCTTAAAAAGTAAAAGTAAAAAACTATTAGACTGATACGAAGCAACCCCAAACCTTATACCACATTACTTATTGAAGGTAAAAAAGGAGAAATATTACCCTTAGATTTTGTATATTTTTCTTAATTCTATGAAAGAAAACTTTTATTCTATAAAAATAAATGAAGTTTCACAACAACCAGTGATGTACAAAGTTCTTAAATCGCATTTCGATTGAAGGCGATAAAATTCTGCATAAACTTCTCAGGATGGTAAAAGCGAATTATCAACACAGTTTACATACAAATTAAATGTATTTTTTCTTTAATTTTCTTTTTGTATATCATATGTGTACAACTCACACTGCCACACAAGATTTTACTTAATACAAGTCCTCAGTTAACATCTTTTCTTCAGTGTCAACAGATCAGTATCGAACTTTAAAACTTAGAAATAAAGAACACAAATTGGAAAAATATGTATTTTAAAAACTCCCACAAATTGGAAAACAAATATATTTTTAAAATTCCCACAAATGGGAGAGCAAATATATTTTAAAAATTCCCACAAATGGGAGAGCAAATATATTTTAAAAATTCCCACAAATTGGAGAACTATATTTTAAAAATTCCCACAAATTGGAGAACAAACAT
The DNA here is from genome assembly GCF_040412425.1 of Macrobrachium rosenbergii. Classification (NCBI taxonomy): domain Eukaryota; kingdom Metazoa; phylum Arthropoda; class Malacostraca; order Decapoda; family Palaemonidae; genus Macrobrachium; species Macrobrachium rosenbergii. Next base: position 2,558,476 of record NC_089780.1, on the reverse strand, counting down.
ATTTTTGAAATTCCCACAAATTGGAGAACAAATGTGTTACAAATTTCCACACATTGAAGAACAAATATATTTTAAAAATTCCCACAAATTGGAGAAAAAATATATTCTAAAAATTCCCACAAATTGGAGAACAAATATATTCTAAAAATTCCCACAAATTGGAGAACAAATATATTTTCAAAATTCCCACAAATTGAAGAACAAATATAGTTTACAAATTCCCCCAAATTGGAGAACAAATATATTTTTAAAATTCCCACAAATTGAAGAACAAATATATTTTACAAATTCCTCCAAATTGGAGAACAAATATATTTTAAAAATTCCCACAAATTGGAGATAAAATATGTTTTAAAACTTCCCACAAATTGGAGAACAAATATATTTTACAAATTCCCACAAATTGGAGAACAAATATTTTTCAAAAATCCCCAAAAATTGGAGAACAAATACAGTATGTTTTAAAAATTCCCACAAATTGGAGAACAAATATATTTTAAAAATTCCCACAAACTGGAAAACGAATATATTTTAAAAATTACAACAAACTGGAGAACAAATATACTCTAAAAATTCCCACAAATTGGAGAACAAATATATTCTAAAATTTCCCACAAATTGGAGAACAAATATATTCTAAAAATTCCCACAAATTGGAGAACGAATATTCTAAAAATTCCCACAAATTGGAGAACAAATATATTTTAAAATTCCCACAAATTAGAGAACAAATATATTTAAAAAATTCCCACAAATTGGAAAAATATATTTTAAATATTCCCACAAATTGGAGAACAAATATATTTTAAAAATTCACATACTTTCGGAGAGTCATGCTCCCTCTTCACCAAAGAGGGAGTATGACGCTCCCAGATTGTATGCGGATTTCTATAATATACTTGTTCTCCAGTCTGTGGTTTTTCCTGTTTTCTTCAAGTTTTCCCACCTGCCTGTTCGATCTGCTGCATCGAACAGGTCATAAAGAGTTGTCCTATCTTCAGCCAGATAAGTTACTAGTCTTATGGTCATTCTCCGTTCACTGTGGCTGTGACCAAACAGTTGTCTACCTACCATGTGCATAATTCACAGCTTCGGTCCACAGAAGCAAAACGAGTTGCTAATAGAGCATGCACCGCTGCTCGTACTTGTCAAGGATTAGAACCTGCGAATTCTCGACAGGTAGGTGTGAGTGTATGCATATATGTATATATATACATACATATATACTCATACATATACATATATATAATATATATATAATATACATATATAATATACATATATATATACAATATAATAATTATATTGCGACGGATGGGACCTCTTTTCTCGCAACCTCACCCGATTTTACATTTGCCACCTAGGCTAGCTGAGAAAGGAATAAAAATTGCTTAATTACTAGAACTATTGTTTTCCATTCACCCCTTCAAAAAACTCTCTTTCATCCCCAAAAATTATTAAGCCTAACCCCTCCCTCTGTTCAAAGTGACTGCTTTTAGGCCTAATTCCAGCTGACTGTCGGGCCTTCTCTGCGTCCAGCAAGGCAAGGGAGGAACCAAAAGAGAAAGTTGTCCCTCCGGCAGCGGCCCCCCCGCCCCGAACCTTCCACGTGGGTTGACTGCATGTCGTCATTATAGAAAAAGTGACAAAGATTGACCTTTGCACCACCTGGAAGATAAGAGGTGCATAATCCTTGAAGGATATTTATAGACGCTGCAACAAATCAAAGAGAGAATGCTCAGGACGAGACCCGAGGACAGATGTCCTTACCTAGGCTGTCCTTTTGAACCGCGTTTCGACTCCGGAGGCTCGAACAAGTATATTTGTAGTGGCATTATAATTCCCTCCTTCATCGCCAGCACCTTATCAATGACAACCCGTCATCTTGACACAGGTAATGTGCAGGAATAAGGTTCTTTTAACCAGTCACAATCCCTGTTATTTCTCTGTCTAATGTTTCATTTATTTTTTCCATTGTGCGATCACCTTCGGTAATTTGTGTTGGAGCATTCATTGTTAACATAATTATGCATTAGTGTTGAACTGAGTTGTCTGGCACCATCTGTGCATTCCTCAGTTTCCCTTTGAGCGTCTTATTATTATTGCAAGTAACCGTCTCGCATATATTTGCTGACAGGCCTCGACTGTGGAATCTCTCGGCCGATCCATGTGTAGTTTCCCTTTCCACTGCAATGTTCCCTGTTACGATGACACTGTCAGCGTAGAATATTTATTCTGTGTAGGATTCATTATTTAAGCAGGCCATTGTTATTTCCTGTCCAGTAATTCGTCATTCTTCTGATCTGTATTATATTTACATAATTAGTTACGAGAACCCTTGAGTTTACGTAATTCCCTCACATGAAGAAGGCTCTAAGCCATAGTTTTTTTTTCCCTTGTTTTGTCTACGAATTGTCCTAATATCAAGTCAGATGTGTAATAAACAAAAAACTCCCAACGTTCATCCGTTGCCGCCAGAATCAGTAAGTATTCCCCGGACATTCAGCAATATATATATATATATATATATATATATATATATATATATATATATATATATATATATATATATATATATATATATATATATATATATATATATATATAGCACACACCAGAACTGTTCTTAATGGAAGTTATGTTCGGCTTAAGAACACACGGCATGATTTTAGATTGTTATATCAGTCTGCCTCCATGCAACCTGGATTAAAGACGTGTCCTCATGACTGCCTAGTATCCGAGGAAAGTAGCCCATGAGGTTTTTCAAAATCTTTCCTCGATTCTAGGTCTTCGGCATCGTTCTGGGCTCTTATTTCAGTGCCAGCATAGCTAGGTTTATGTGTCACCCTTCTTTGCGGAAAAACTTCAAGAAAGTTTTTGTGTCACCCTTCTTTGCGGAAAAACTTCAAGAAAGAAGTAAATAACATGATTCAAAAAGAAGATTAAGATACAAGACAACAGTCCTAAACCGCATGAGGAGCCAAGTAGACGGCTCAAGTTATGGCGGTGTATAAGCGCCATCCAGGCTAGAGTCCAAAGAGTAATCCACGCCAACACAGCATTCTTTCTCAATGTTCACGAAGATGACTCAGAAAAGATTCTTAATTCAGGGAACAGGATAGTTTTTGCAAATGAAGAGTTTGAGGTAATAGACCCCCCAGAATATAAGTCCATGAAAACTATAGTAGCAAAATGCCTAGACGCTACAACGGTAGAATACGGAGAAGACGACCTTAAAGACAGTATCGAGAGGAAAAACGAATGGGCTGCAGTGGATGAGGTGATAAAAATCCAAAACAATTCCCACGCCATGAAAATAAAGTTTGAAACACCGAAGATGGCAAAGAGAGCCATAGAATGATTATTTGTAGCCTACCAATACATTCCAAGTGAACATATTGAAGAGGATATATTTGTAAATTTGTCATTTTGCTACAGATGCTACTCTTATGAGCATCTGCTCAAGGAATGCCCTAAAGATAATAACTATAAAATGTGCTCTGTATGTTCACCACATGATCATACATACAGAGAATGTAAAGAAAATACAAAAAAATGTGTTAACTGCAATCAACAACATAGAACTTTAGCAGCGAAATGCCCAGTGAGAAAGGCCCTAATAAAAAGAAAAATTCAAGAGATCAATGCACACAGAAATGCAACATCCACTACAAGCAACCGTCCAAGTTACGCCAAAGTTACAGCCACTAATACAGGAAATTGCCAGGCTAATGCAAACAACATCCAAAATAATATAAGTAGAATACAAGAGACGACAAGAATCACGATAATAACAAATTTAGCAATAAAACTGGGGCTGCGCCAAGATGATTCTACCCCTCAGTAATAAACAGCATATTAGCAAATAATTTACCTACAATACACTTCTCTAAAGAAACAATAAACATGATAGCAAGCACCATGGAAAGGAATAAAAGACAAGAAAACCATATAAGCAAAGCAGAAGATTTACAAGCAACTCAGGATATACAACAGGATATGCAAGACTGCACACAATATGAAGAAAACACAGCAGAGAGCTCAGAAGACGACTCATCAGATGAAGACTTACACTCGGAATTGAGCCTAGTTCGGACTCGAACTCACCAATCCATCCCTCAGGACGCATAAGTAATTTGCAAGAAACGCAGCATCAATTAACAGAAGAAATACAAGCCTCACTACCAAGCTTCTCAGGTTTCTGCAACTCTCCCATCTTACAAAATCCACAGGGATCAACTTCAGCATCAAAAAGTACTACGCCAGTAGCCAATGACACCAGAAAACGGAAGAGTGAAAGAAAAAGAACGCAATTACTAGACCACTGTAACTCGAATGGACTCAACTCTACGAAGAATTAAATTAATTCAGCACAACGTGAAATCCTGGAAAACAAAGAAATTTGAATTATACAATATATATAGAGATGAAAACCCTGACATAATATTAATCAATGAGCATGGTATGAAACGAAATGAAACTCTGAAAATATTTGGATATAATACATATACGCAAAACTTTGTTGATGAACCCTTTGCAGGAATTGCAATAGCAATCAAGAGTAATATTAGACATAAGATAATATACGATTTCCAAGACGACTTTTTAGCAGTCCAAATTCAAACTAACAAAGGACCAATAGTGATCGCTACAGCTTACAAGCCGCCAAGAAGACATTATTTCCCACTTCCGGATGTCATGAAGTTAATGAACAGGAGAGAACCAACCTACCTCAATGCGGATCTAAATGCCAGACACCAACTATTTTATATAGGCAGTCTAATTACACAGGACAAGAAATAGTCAGCTTAATAAATAAAAAGTATATCATACACTTAGGACCTGATTTCGATACCTTTGTAGCAAATAACAGAAAAGGAAAGCCAGATATAATATTGGGAAATAACAAAATTCACCTCAATATTGCCGTTACAAGAGGACCAGCAACCTCCTCCGATCATATACCAATGGTAATTACATTGTCAACCAATCCAATAATGATTCCATCCATAGAAATACCAAATATAAAAAGAAGTTGGGAAAGCTTCAAAACTGAAATAGAAGGAAAAATAAGTAGACAACCAACAATAAATTCAAATTCAAATGAAATAGAAATAACAAAAGAAATAGTAGATGGATGGATGGATGTATGATATTTAGGGCAAAAGCCCAGGCACTGGGGCCAACAAGGCCATTCAGCGCCGTAATGGAAAGAAAATAAATTATGTTAAAGTTATGAATTCATGAAGGAAATGATTAATAAATAAAATGAAGTGATGTGACCAATAAATAAGGGTATGAAGTTTAATGAATGATGTGCTATATACAAAAAAAAATTAATGTCATTAAAATTCTACGTGATGTAATAAATTAAATAAAATTAAATATCGTTAAAAATTTTAATACACTTTAAAAAGAGATGATAGCAGAAATATCTGCTTCATCTCCCAAAATATCAGACAGGGATTTACCCTGAAAATATCTCTCTCTTTGGTTAAAATATCTGGGGCAGACCACCAGAATGTGCTCCACTGTTAGTGTCTCGTCACAGTAAGCACACTCTGGAGGGCTGCTTCCTTCTAAAATAAACTGATGGGTTAGACGAGTGTGCCCAATCCTTAATCTCGTTAAAATAACCTCTGTTCGTCTGTCAAGCTGGAATGACGAAGACCACGGTAGTACATTATCCCTAATATTTCTATATTTCTTATTATTGGTAAGAAGGAGAAGTCCACCTTTCTTGCCATTTACTTAAAACATAAGATCTAATGGGACCTTTTAGATCTGTATGAGGCACTTTTCTAAAAGAGGTTTCTGATAAAATACTAGCAGCTTTCGCTTCCCTGTCTGCCATCTCGTTTCCGCGAATCCCCACGTGAGAAGGGACCCAACAGAAAGAGACTGATTTACGTCGACAATATATACGAAAAAGCCACTCCTGAACTTTTTCAATTAATGGATGAAAGCTATTAAATTTTTAATAGCTTCTAAGGTGCTTCTAGAGTCTGAGTATATGACAAAATTAGAGTCACTACTTTGAAAAACTAAATCTAGGGCAGACACTACGGCTGTTAATTCGGCAGTAAATATTGATGCAGAGTCAGGTAATTTAGCTGTGTACGCTGTATCACCAAGGATAACAGCGCAACCAACACCACTATCTGACTTAGATCCATCTGTATAAATTTTTGTAAAATTAGTATGGGTAACATCGTGCTCTAAGAATTTTCCCTAATCTCTTCTACAGTGCAGTCCTTTTTGTTAAACAGTTTCTTACATATTGATGCTTCTGGGATAAGCCATGGAGGATTTACAGGATATTCTACTTCCAGGACTTTCTGGGATTTAAGGTGATTATTCCTAACATCCTCATTCAGTCGAATTTGGAATGGTTTAGAAGCTCTTGTACCAGAAAAACTTCGAGAGTCTGTTTCCTTTAGTGCTTGAAAGGAGGGATTTTTGGGAGCACTTTTCATTCTAGCCATGTATCGCAACCCTAGCTCTTGCCTTCTTAGATCAAGGGGTAAATGATCTGTGTCGACATAAATGCTTTCAACAGGCGAAGTTCTAAAAGCCCCTGAGCATATTCTCAAACCCATGTTGTGTACAACATCCAATTCCTTTAGCTTGGTTTTACAGGCTGAGGAATAAATCTGACAGCCATAGTCTAACTTAGATCGACACAGAGAGTCATATAGCCTCAGAAGGGATTTCTTATCAGCCCCCCAACTAAATCCAGAGACAACCTTTAAAATATTCATAGATTGTTTAACATTAAACTTTAGGGCATTTATGTGGCTAGCCCATGTTAATTTATGGTCAATAGTCATCCCCAGAAATTTAACTTCACTCTCGTAAGGAAGGATGGACCCTTTTAAACTAAGTGTGGGAACCTCTTCCACACGCCGGCACCTGGTGAATCTTACTGCAACTGTTTTGGAAGAGGAGAATTTGAAACCATTCTCATCAGCCCACTTAGTAATAGCATTAATAGACCTTTGCAAATGTTTACATACGGACAAGGAATCATATTCTGTGCAGTATATTGCAAGGTCATCGACAAAAAGCGAGCATTTAACAGGGGGCGAGATTTTTTCAATCACGCTATTTATTGCCACTGAAAAAAGTGTTACACTTAAAACGCTTCCTTGGGGAACTCCTTCCTCCTGCATAAAAGGTTGGGAGAAGGAGTTTCCCCTCTTACCTTAAAAAGTCTGTCTGATAAAAAGGAATATATAAACCTGACCATTCTTCCACATATGCCCATCTTGTGCAATTGTTTCATGATGCCAATTCTCCAGGTAGTGTCATATGCTTTCTCCAAGTCAAAAAATATGCCAATGGTCTGACACTTTTTGGCGAATCCTTGCTGGATTTGGTTGGTCAGCCTCAGCAAGGGATCAAGGGTGGAGCGGTTTTTCTGAAACCAAATTGAAATGGCGATAGTAATCCTTTGGTCTCCAGGTGCCAAACCAGTCTAGTATTTATCATTTTCTCCATCAGCTTACATACACAGCTGGTAAGAGCTATTGGTCTATAGCTGGTGGCTTTGGGAAGCATCTTTATTAGGCTTTTTAACTGGGACAATTATGGATATTTTCCAGTCCTTGGGTAAAATTCCAGTTTCCCATATTTTGTTTATAATCTTCAGTAAATATTTTTTGGCATCATCTGGGAGGTGTTTCAGCATTTCATATATGATTGTATCCTCACCTGGAGCTGTGGATTCACTTGAGGAGAGCGCCTCACGAAGTTCTCTTAGGAAAATTTGTAGTTGTATGGTTCAGATTTTCCCTGAATCAAACTTCAGACACATTTCAGAATTCCTAATTCTTTGAAATTCTGGAGAATAATTGTTAGGGCTGGAAACTTTAGAAAAGTGTTTTCCTAGCTCATTGGCAACTTCAGTGGGCTCTGTGATTAGAGTGTCATTTATTTTTAACGAGGGCAATGGTGACGCTACAAATTTTCCACTCAGTTTCCTTATTTTGCGCCACACCACTCTTAGTGGGGTCTTGGAGTTTATTCCATTAATATAGTAAAGCCAACATTCTCTTTTGGCTTTCTTATAAAAACGCCGCTGCTTGGCTAAAGCACGTTTGTAGATTAATTTAGACTGAGGGGGAGCCACTAGTTTTGTAACGTCTGTAGCATTTCCTAGTCACTTTTCTCAGAATACCACATGTCTTATTCCACCAGGGAACTGCAGGTCTACGAGGTTTGCCTTTTGTTTTTGGAATCGAGCTTTCAGCACTCTTCAAAGTAGATTCAATAAAGTAATCATAGGCATCTAGATGAGAATGAAAGGACTCAAACTCCTATCTAGATTGACACCCTTACTAAATTTATCCCAGTCTGCGTCCTCTACCTTCCACTTAGGTAAAACTTCAGATGGAGCATTCAGAGCATATTTCAAATGGATCGGGTAGTGATCACTTCCATTTAAATCTTCATTAACAGACCAATTAAAATCAAGGTGGATACTAGTTGAAGAAATACTAAGGTCCAGTGCAGAGAAATGATTATCGTGAATGTTGTGGAAAGTCATTGACCCATTATTATACAGGGTAACATCATTCCTGTCAATAAGGTCTTCGATTAATTTCCCTTTACTATCTAAAAACCGACTTCCCCAAAGGGGATTGTGGGCATTAAAATCACCTAGCAAAAGTAAAGGAGCTGGAAGTTGGTCAATTAACGACTGAATATCTCCAATGTTAAAATCAAGGTCTGGTGGAAGGTATAAGGAGCAGATTGTTATCCTCTTTTCCAAAATGACTGAAATAGCGATAGCTTGTAGTGTTGTATTTAATTGTATTGTGGAGTGCTGTAGAGATTTATTAATAATAATTGCAGCACCTCCATGGGCACGATCACCAATTGGGGGATATGATTTAAATATTGAATAATTTAGTCCAGGATTATAAACAGAGTTGCCTAACATTGTTTCCTGTAGGCAAATAATCCCTGGATTAACTTCATGCATTAAAACTTTAAGGTCTTCTGTACGGGCTCTGAGACCTTTACAGTTCCACTGAAGAATATCGAGCAAGAATGCTAAGGTGGTAAAATGTGCTACTTCCCACTCCTTGGAGGAAGTACTGTTCCTAGGTGGAGTGGGAAATTCTCCTTTATAAGAGATTGTTTTCTTAATCCCTTTTCATCTGAATTGGTGTTCAGGGTCTTTGGTTGATCTTCATATTTTTTATTATGAACCTGATGTTCAGAATTATTGCTGTGGTTCTGTGCACCACTAATCCTATTTGTCTTAGGGCGGCAAGACTGAATTGAACTCAGATGTTTTTGTTCTGAAACTACTTTTGGAACCACCTTTCTAGGAGGAGAGATGTCTTCCAAAACACTGAACCCATTTGAAGTTTTTATTATAAAATTATCATTATTTGGGGAACTATTTCTTGTGCGTTTCTTGGTAGTTGCAACCGTAGTTTTATTATTATTTTTGTTTGTGGCTGTGGCGATTGATGGCTCTGAACTAGCTCTATCTAATTGGGATTGTTCCTTTAGCTTATTTTGGTTTGAAGTATTTTCAGAATATTTTCCTGAATTATTGGCCGATTTTGGCACCCTTATTTTTGGAGATGAATCGACAGCTGTGGATGTGGTGGAAGATAAATTTTCTGTGCTTTTGGAAGTACAATTTTTGCTACTGGACTTCAAAGCACTTGCCGACGAAAGTTTCTCACCAGTTTGGAGATTTTCATTATTATTTATGGTTCGAGAAATACCAGGTTTGTGATATCTTCCATCAGACACAGTTATTGGTGGCCTTACATTGTTGGAAGTTTTCATAAGTTTTATTACAGAAGCATACGTAGTGTTGGCACTTTTGTTTGCCCCCATTACCGTGCGCTTTGCTTCACTAATGCTAATATGTTCATTATCTGCCACTGCCAACACGTCTTGTTCAAATTTATATCTGGGACAAGCCCTAGAGTTTGGTGTGTGATCACCCTTGCAAAGAAAACAGTATCGGGCTGCTTTGCAATCATCAAAATTATCGTGCTCTGCAGAGCACACAGGACATCTTTTATTGTTATCGCAAGAGTTTTGAATGTGGCCATATTCAAAGCATTTGCGACACTGTCTAGGACTTCTTTTATATTTTTTAACCTGCATCCTCTCATGGCCAACAATGATGGTATCAGGTAGGTAATTGGAGGAGAAGGTTAAAAGAATAGCTGCATCACCACCCAGTTTTTTTACATGAGATACACAAGGAGGGCATCGATGGAGAATCTCCTCCTCTTTAAAAACATGCAGATCTTTTGAGTAAACTACTCCTTTCAGTGTATTAAAGAATCTGTGAGATGAAATAGATTCAATATTTCCACTTTCAGGAGGTTTAAAGTTAGCTAACAGAACTGCTTGAGTCTCATTTCCAGCTTTTATTAGAAGATTCTTTCCATACCGTTTCAAATTTCCTATGGGAATGGAACCAACCTTGCTCTCAATGCAGTCAGCAGCTTTTATCAAATTTTTCCCTCCCTCCTTGTAGATAGCAACATGCCATAGAGGGGGAGGAAGAGCTCTGGTACATGGGACTGGTCCATGTTCTTCAGCCTTTGGAACAAAGTCAAATGGCTCATCATTCAAGTTTTTCACTGAAAACACTTTCGTGCTGACAACTGAGTCATTTAGAATGTGGCCATGGAGTCTCTGTTGTGCCTCACTAGCTTCCAAGGGAGAGGAAAATTTGATAAAAGCACAAAATGACTGCTTATCTTTTTCTAGAACTAATTTAATTCTTTCCACTTTGCCGAATTGCTTCACTACACTGTATAAACATTCGTAATCTAATGATAAGTTTACATTAGTGCAATAAAGGACCCTATTATTTGAATCAAATCCACCAGATTTATTAACACCCTGGTGTCTCAGTGTTTGGTTCTGTCCAACAACCAAGCCCGTATCCATGTTCATGTCAGAAGTCGTTGCCAGTGCCGTTAAGTCATCGGATCCAGGGGAGGGAGAACTAGAAGCCAAATCCATAAGTTTAAACCAGTCCACATGCAAAGGTCCAAAAAGTGCACACCCGACACCCAAGAGCCCCCGCACAGACCCCGACAGCATATCAAAAAGGACAAACTGGGCAGCTCCACTGCTCAGCTTCCCACCCCAACACACTCCCAAAGCCCACGAAGAGACCCAAGATGCCAAGCATGCACACATCAGACCACCACACACAAACTGGTTCATCCACCCACCCAAAACTGCTTGGTCATATCAAGAAAGTATCGTAGATCAGTCAGGTATTCGCATTCTCCACCAATGGCACAAGAGAGTTGACTCAACAGTCCACCCCATACCCTACCCTTTCAGGATAGCACCAGTACGCTTGCAGTGGCCCAGGTATAAGCCAATCCGCCTGCTGGGAGTTCTGCCCCACTAATGGGGACTGACTCCCCACTCCAACTGTACTCGTGGGCTTCCGGACAAAAGCCAGAGTCCCACCTCCAAAACCAGCCCCTGGATTCCGATGGGCTGATCCCCAGAGATGGTTCCGCCCTCAAGATAGCAGTGGGAAAAATCCCATCACCATCTCTTAGGTCCAAACTATCTCGGGTGGCGACTCAACCACCACAACTCCCACAATTAGCTTCGAATGCGAACCCCTTCCAAAAACGATCCCTTCTCAGACTCACCTAAGCAGTAAAATTTTGCGAATGTGGAAATGTCCACGCCATTTAAACCAAAAACTATGTAGGATGATTCGTCAGGACCCGGGCCCAAAGGCCAGGGTCCCTTAGCCCCTCACCTCGTCAAGGCGTCCTACTCGAGGGGAGAAATAGTAGATGGTGAGCTTGAAGAATGGTGCAGAAATAGAGGAAGCAATAAAAAATCATATACCCATAACTAAATACACCACACTTCCACATCCTATTAGTAGTGATAAGTTGAAATTGATACAATGGCACTACAACAACATCCAAAACACAGTACTTATAACAGGGTGGAACAACATATTAATGAGAAGATATGTGTCATTACAAGAACAGTTAGTACAAGTAAACTCAAGATTATATCATCAAAATTGGGAAGACCTAATAAAAAACACAGAAATACAGTACAATAACCCAAAACAATTTTGGAACTCCGTTGGAAGACTGATGGGAAGCCAAATTAATACTTCGCCATACATGAAGCATGGGAATGAGAAAATATATGATGACAAAGAGAAGGAAGTACTGCACAGGGCCTACTGGCAGGAAATATTCCAGATAACGCAGAAGGATAACCAAAATTTCGACAACCAACATGAGACAATAGTCAATGAATTCATTGAACAACACAGAAACAGAACAAATCCGCATTATGCAGCTGATTTTAACAGACTCAATGAAGACTGCCCATTAACAAGGAAAATAGATTTATGGGAAATCAAAATAATAATTAAAAATTTTAAACACAAAGCACCAGGAAAGAGTGGAATTAACAAGGTCATAATTCAAAATTTACCAAACATTGCATTCGAAAAACTAAGAGAAATATACAACTGGGCTCTCTCAATGGGATATTTTCCAATTATATTCAAGAATGCAATAATGATTTTGATACCCAAACCAGGAAAGATACTAGTCAGGTAGAGAATTTAGACCAATATCATTACTAGAAATACCTGGCAAAATATTTGAAAAAATAATTAACAACAGATTAGTGTTGTTTCTAGAAGGTAATCAGCTACACAATAATAATCAATATGGATTTAGAAAAGGAAGAGGGACCCAGATTGCAATAGCAACAATATATGAGAGTACTGCACTATCACAAAGAAGGAGGTACCTATGTAACCTAGTATGTAGAGATATAACCAAGACATTTGACAAAGTATGGATACAAGGACTTCAGTACAAAATATTATATCTCAACCTTCCAGACATTTTTGAGAAAATACTATGCAACCTCATCAAAGATCGAACAGCAGCAATCAGGTCACAAAATTACATAGGGAATCCATTCCCGTTACTAAGTGGAGTCCCACAAGGATCTGTACTCAGTCCAACACTATTCATATTATATGCATCAGATATGACTTCATCACCAGAGTACTGTACTGATGTCTGCTTTGCAGATGATATAACTCAAATAATTATACACCCAGAAAAACGCACTCGAAGAAGGGATCCAACTTTGAAAAGACAAGTAGCACAAAAGACAATGAACCAAACTGAAGGAATAAATCAATTTGAAAAGAAGTGGAAGATAAAGACAAATAAATCTAAATTCCAACTAGTATCAGTGTCTGCTTACAAACCTGCACAAATAATGTTAGACCAACAACCGATGAATTTTACTAAAAGCACAAGAACACTAGGAATGCAATTCGGACAAAGAGGAATATCAAGACACGTGAGAGAAAGGCTAAGAATAGCAAGAACACAAAATACAAAGCTAAAACGATTTAGGAATATGAACACAAATAGCAAAATCCATTTCTACAAAAGCCTAATCAGACCAATAATGGAATATCCACCAATACCCACGTGTTTAGCATCGACTTCCAATATAAGTGCATTACAAAAATTCCAAAATAAGATACTAAGGTCCGCAGTGAGAAACAATCAAGATGATGATCTGAATATAGAACAAATACACAAAAAATAAAAAGTAGAACCAATTAATCAAAGATTATACAGACTGGCAACCAACATCTGGAGCAAACTAGATTAATACAACAGTGAATTAACAGAAGAATCCGTAGCAGAAGACAGAAACCACCCAAACAACACAGACCACAGATGGTGGAGAAGAGTATCTTCATATATTCATCGTGATGAACCTCAACCATTATATTATTAAGAAATGCCTTGTCAAAAAGTAATATTTAGAATTTACTATGTAGGTATCATGCAAAATCTTTATGATAATTAACATCAAGGTTAAAATGAGGAAATTGGAACTTATTTTATTTTTTTTATGTTTTAAATATGATTATACTAATAAGAAATAAAATTCAAAATATGCAATATGTACAATTTACCATGTTGTTATAATGTAAAATTATTATTTTATTATGTTAATATTAGAAAAATTGTACCCTTACCTAAATAAAATTGTGGATAGCCACCTTGACATTACTCTAATATTTCACTTTCTAAACTATTCCCTACCATGGTTAGCTAGCTAACTGCCCTCACTCTTCTTTCACCCACCTCACCTATCAGCTAAAAAAAAAAAAAAAAAAAAAAAAATTATATTGCCGTATCTAATGCATTGAGCAGTTCAGTGACATACAACTTTTTAATGCATATTAAATAAATACACCAGTTTCAGTAAAAATGAAAATTGTTCCAAAATAATAACAAAGAAAAAACTAATTGGCACTGTCTGTGATAGACTCTTGTTACTCTAAATAGCAAATCTCTACAAATGAACCTGCTGTCGTTCACAATTCCCCTGTCAACTTGCGTCACTATATAATCCTCTCTCTCTTTCTCGATCCAGTTACCCCGTAAGCCTTGGGAAAGTTGTTATTTCTCTCTCTCTCTCTCTCTCTCTCTCTCTCTCTCTCTTCTCTAATCATCACTCTCCTTACAGATCGATTTATCACACTAAGTCGTTTTATAGGAGCGATATTTTTTATCCCCCTCCTTTCCTTCTCTTTATGTCCATTTATCATAGTGATGGCAATGATACTTCTCTCTCTCTCTCTCTCTCTCTCTCTCTCTCTCTCTCTCTCTCTCTCTCTCTCTCTCTCTCTCTCTCTCTCTCTCTCTCAGGCACACACATGCGAAAACAAAAATAAATCATTTTTAAAATGAGCAGATACGGACTGATTTTTTGGTCTTTATACAACTGCAAATCCCTAATCACTGTGAAAGTGGGAAAAAAATAAGAAAAATAGAAAGGTTGTATCTGCCAGTCCTCATTGGAAACAATGGTTTTAAAAACGGTACTCTATTGACACAAACTAACAAAGAGCCCATGTGTTTTTGGGAGGTCCAAATATGGACTATTTTACAACTGGTAGTGTTGCCATTAGGAGTAAAAGACGGATATAGAGATCTTTTTTTTTTTTTAAATAAACTCTATATACATATATATACATATATATAGTAGGGGTTTTTGCCACCTCGTTATTTTCTTTGCTGAAGGCCGTTTCACCTGCTTTCTGGTTAAGTTGTGCAGGTGAGGTGACGACTTCAGTCAGTGAAGGTATGGAGACCTGATCAGGTATTAAGTAGCATGGGGGACTTTTGTAGCAAAATCAGGAATCCATAACAGCAGTGCGTTTCAAATGAATAGGATAAAATATTATCCATCTCATTTGTACCTGTTCTTTATTCTTTACCATTTTTAGTTTTTATTTCTAAAGCATTAATTTCTTCTTGAGATTTACTTTTCTGCGCTCTGTTACTTTTCTCTATCTGTATGCGTTTTTGTTTCATTATTGGCTCGTTATTGAAGAATATGCATGTTTCTTAGACGGATCTTTAATTCCTCTCACTTTTAATTCCAACTTAGCCTCTTTTATAGACATCCTTGTTCTTTCTTGTAGATATTGAGTGATGATTTTGACCACAGTTTCCACACTTTGGTTCACTACACTTCCATTCTGTTGTATGTTCATCAGACCCACAATAAGCACATACGTTCATTTCGACAGTTTTTCTTCGTGTGTCCATATTTACTACAATTTTGACGTTGTAGTGGAACGTACGGTCTTAGTTTTAAACTATTTTGGCCCAAAATTTTTATTTTTTGAGGTAGATCTTCACCTTCAAATATTATTTTTGCAATTCTTGATATTTCCTTATTCTGTCTACTTGATATTATATACAGTATACCTCACAATCTTGAACTTTGGGATACCTCATTTTAAGAGAGTCCATCAACATTCTTGTCGACCGGTTCGTTATTATTTCCTGGAAGTACAATATTACCATGAATGCTGTTCATAGTGTCATGTTTTTTTATAATTACATTTACATTATCAATAGTTTTTAAGGACACATTCTTCAGATTGGTTTTTTGTTGTGGCTTCTATAAGCCATGTCCTTTCTTTTGTTTGTCTTTAAGGCTGAAATTTGTTGTTCTGTTTCCATGGTTAGAAACCTTGACCAACCTCCACTTCTAAAGAGGGAGTCGAAGCGAGTCAAGGTTGGGTCATGTCGCTATTTACTCTTTTTGGGTGTTTCATACGGTATTATAGCTTTAATACCACCCTGATTTTGATTATTTGGATTAACCAGAGAATTATCCACTTCCATGCTAGAAGATTTGCTCTGTACTGGAGCAGCGGCCTTCTACGGTGCCGGGACGATACCATCAAAGGGCCCAGGGGTACTCGAATTCTTAGAATGACTAATCATAAAGATTAGAGAGAATAAAAACATAAAACCTGAAACCTTAAAAATATATCATCAGCCTTTCATGGAGTTTATTCTTCATCAATGGCACAAGTGAGAACCGACTCCCAAATGTCTGCCCCCTACCCTACCACACAGGGGATGGCACAACGTGATTGGAGTGGCACAAGTGTATTATCATCATCATCATTAAAACAGTTTAACCAGACCACTGAGCTGACTATTAGCTCTCATAGGGCTGGCCCGAAGGATTTGGATAAAATGCCAGGTCTAAGCTAGCAGCCTAGCTGAAAATGAAATTGAAAACTGTACAAAGGCACATGCTCTCACACTGAAACAGGCCCAAACATAAGCCAAACCCTCTTGCTAGGACAGAGTACAAGAATACCATCATCCCCATCCTAATCATATGGGCAAACCGGATAGAATGCCGTGTCCTATCCCAGGAACCAGAAACCCCCTGAAATCCGTGGTCCAGCCCTAAAGAATAGTTCCGCCCTTGAGCTATCAATCTGATATCTCTCAGGTCCAAAAATTATCGGGCAGTTGATGGTACAACCACAGTTCCCACTATTTAGCTTCGGATATAAACCAATTCCGAGCTATGACATACTTTCCTGTTTATCAGATCCAATAAATTTTAGCATAAGTGGAAAATTCCACAAAAATTAATCCAAAGAAATATGTACTGATATATGAGACTCTTGGACACAAACCGGGGAACAGATTCCTGAGGTTCAAGAGCCCCCTCACTACGTCAAGGTGGTCCCACACCGAGGGGGAGCGCAAAAGAGTAAGCTTCAGGTGCATTGTGTAGTTTGTCTAAGGGGGGCAACGCAATGCTGCTGAATAGCCTTGTGTGCAGCTCACGTCGTAAAAGTTTCCTGCATCTACGATTCAGCAGTTACCTTAAGAACGGGTATCTGACCACTGTCTACCTTTTACTGTGTATCCACACCCTGCTAGGATTAAGCCAGAGAAAAAACAAAAATGATCACTGAAAAATTCATGCTTTAAATGCTGAATCATGGATGAACCACATGCCCAGTGAAACTTTCACAACAGCCACTTCATACACCTATGAAGGTGGCTTACCAAACTTGGTTACATAACATTTTCACTTGTAGTAAGAAATATACAAAGGACTGATTGCTCGACTGCTTTCTGTAGAATGACATGACAATAAAGGCTATCAATGCTAGATAATCATTATTTGCTATAATTAAGATTCATCAAATTCCAAATGAAAATGTTTCAAACTATTCACTCGTTCCATCCATACGAATACTGCCATCTTTTACATCTATAAATTCTTTAGAAGTATAAAATTCATACAAATTTACAAGAAACCATAGCTTCTGGTCAAAGCAAGCTTCTTTGGTAAACCCAAACATTTACATCAGCCTATATGCTAATGTAAATGATTGGGTTTACCTGTACAAGAACCCTAGTCAGGGGGCAAATACCATTCTCCCAGTATCTGATAGGACAAAGTAGCTAGTGCAAAGTGGCTAGTGTCGCAAGACATTAAAAATCCATGCACCGTACAAGTGTGATCAGTCATCAGGCAGCCAAGAGGAGTTTCCCATTCTCTTACCAACTCACTATAACTACAAGGGAGTAACCTGGAAATTTTTAGCACCTTTTGGTTACTCCGAACAGAGTCTCCAGTGATAGCAGCCAAATATTCTTAACCTTTTTTTCCTAAGTGGTATTCTTTGTTCATCCTATCATCCCTTTCATTTCCAGCCATACATGTGCATAACGGTACCCAATGAAAGTTAACCAGCTTTCATATGTAATTTAATAAAAAAAGCGATTCTAAAATGTTATCCGAAAGACCAGTGCGTATTTCAAATCACAATTCAAAGAGCTGCCCTCACTGGGAAACTCTGGAACCTCATCCAGCTCAGCTATGATCATCATAGTCTAAAAGTGAAGAACCAGAGAAATCTCATCAGCATCCAACACTACTCTTGACAGAAGATCAAGTCTCCTGTATCGATCTGGAGTCTATATTATAAATGGCATTCATGGTAATTTTTCCTAGTGAGAAAAGCAGGTGTGAATAACACATCTGAAGCTATATTTTTGGAAGGATTAATGTCATGTGGTATTTCTGTAGGTGTTTGCAGTCAGCATTCTGAACTGAGAAGTCTGTCCCATAACTTGTGGGTGCTAAGTTAATAACTGCTTTATTACGTAAATCTTTGAGGCGGCAAATGATACACAGATCACACACAAATTATGTATATGATACATTTTCTGTTATTTTTGAAATGCATTCAACAGCCAGTACAGAAAGAGTAACACTTAATACACTCCCTAGTGGAACATTCAACTTGACATATGTTCAGTAATACACTTCCTATTTATAATCAATCTCACTGATACGTGCAAAAAGCCTTAATGAAAAAAAGTGTTGTTGTTCTCTCAAAACACAGCTGGAGAGATGTTCTAGAAAAATACCATCCCTTCACATTTTGTATGCCTTTTATAAACACAAAAAAGGGACCAGTATGATGTGCTTAGTCCACATAGAATCATCTGTGTGGAAGACAATTGTATCTAATAAACATCTCTGATGATCTGTTTATGAAACCATACTGTGCTGGAGAGATGTAGTTGCTGTGTTTCATATACTGAATGAGATTTATCATATAATCCATGATTTAGCAAAGTTAACTGGCTACCAGTACCTGTCCTTCACTGAGCAACACTTACATACGGAGAATTTGAGATTATAGGAATGGAATGGAATGGAATGGAATGGAAATTAGAATTTAGGCCAAACGTCAAGTGCTGGGACCTATGACGTCATTCAGCTCTGAAAGGGAAACTGAAATCATTATTAGGAGAGGGTGGATAGCAAGATGGAAGAAATACTAGGAATGGGGTTCGAAGGGACAATGCAAAGAACCTTAAGTAATGCCTACAGTGCACCACGTGAGATGCACTGATGGCACTAACCCCTATAGGACTTTGAGATTATAGCATTTTTTGTGAGGAATGTTATAACTTCAGGCTTGCTAGTATTAAAGGTGCAGCAGGATTCGTCTGATGTTGGGGGGATAATGGTGTAGCACATGCTCAAGAGGAAATCAAAGATACAGATTTTCATTAATGCATGGACACTCTTATAAGGAGAGTTTTATGAAGGTGACTGAGCACGAAGAAAAGTCACCAACCACGAAGAGGTTAATGGGGGTCAAGGATCTTACAACCAGAAAGTAATCAACCAAGGTAATGTTGAGCAGCCTGTCAATACATTGACCAGATCTGTTAGACAGAAGGCAAGGTTACTGATGTCACCTAAACTGTTCAGAGATCAAGAAAGGCGCCCATTTCAAGTTAAGGAAGAAGGAGGAAGAAAAACACCTTGTTCTTGATTTTGACAGCTGGCCCATTTCCCCAATATCCCACTTTGCGATCTACAGCTTCATGAAGAGCAATAAAACTATACCAGTCGTGGGTGTTAACACCCGAGTGTCTTAATACCTCTTAGGTCAAGCATTATCAGATGGATGACACGTCCAACACAGTTCCTATGATTACCTTCGATTATAAACACCAATCTTGGCCATGATAATTGCACCAAGGAACGAATTGCAGGTGTTAATGAGCCCCACAGATAGTGGTCCTACGTCAACAGGGAATTCTTTTGATATTTCTTTTACAATGGAAGTTTTAAAATACAATAAAAGAACAATAAATGAAAATGACTCAACCTCATAAGGGATTTAGGTAACATACAAAAGAGGAGAAACTGAACGCCTGGAGAATGGGTGTTCTTAAAAGAAAATATAGGCAGTACATGACTACCATTCCTAACTAGAAAAGAAACGAATGTAAAATAAATAGAAAAATTTTCCCAGAGAGAAAGATTGAAAAAGGATTAAAAGTGAAAACGTACCAAAATTTAAAATACAGAAACAAGGCAACCTGTAGCCCCTAGAAGCAAAGCATATTTTCCGCCAAAAGCACTATTTTATACAATGTTCCAACATTTTATATAAATCTCTCTCTCTCTCTCTCTCTCTCTCTCTCTCTCTCTCTCTCTCTCTCTCTCTCTCTCTCTCTCTCTGCATTCTGGTACAAAGACTTCATTAATACAAAGAACTCCAATTAGAAAGCCATGCACTGAGTATACGAAAAATTTCTCCCATGCTTCCATGGCATATTTTCATTCAACTCTATATTATGCATTCCCCAATTAGTATCGCATTACGGTGTGGTGCAGTGCTCCTAAACACAAGATTAAAAAGACTTTCCAAGACTAACATCCTTATCATACGAAGGTCATTTAAGTGAAGAGGCAAATGCAAAGAGACAAAAATAACAAGAAATGTCCCTCAAAGACAGTGAGTGATAAACGTAAACGGACCACGATGTAGGCTATTTGCTTGTTACGACTCCGTTCGGTTGGAGGTATACTGTTACTACTCCGCTAATAATAGAAAACATAAAAATTTCAAAAGATTAAATAGTTAGATAGATAGACAGAGACAGAATACAGAATTTAGGCCAAAGGCCAAGCACTGGGACCTATGAGGTCATTCAGCGCTGAAACGGAAATCGACCGTCAAAAATGTTTGAAAGATGTAACAGGAGGAAAACCTCAAAGCATTTGTACAAAGAATAAGTTGTTAGGAGAGGGTGAAAAGTAAGAAGAAAGAGAATACGAGCCGAGGTACAGTAAAAGGAATGAAAGGGGTTGCAGCTTAGGGCCGAAGGGACGCTGCAAAGAGCCTTAAGTAATGCATACAGTGTACCGCGTGAAGTGCACTGACGGCACTAGCCCCCCTACGGAGTCAAAAGGTTAAAAGGAAATTTATTTGAATTGAACAAAGCTACCATTATATCCCGCACCTATCTATGGAGCAGATTTTATAAGAGTTGAACAATCATAATAAGCCACGAGTTAACAATGACTTCAGCCAAGAAAATTTTCTCCTCTTACTGAAAACATAATTGTGTTCGAGCACCAATATTCATCACAGCTAACAAGGTCCTCTACAGATTTTTAAAGACAAGAAAAACACTTGTGACATGATACCGCAACGGAGGGAATGAATTATACAAGCGAGCCGATTGTCGAGGTCAATAATGAACCACAGAGTGAATCCACTGTGGATTCTATCAGTCACTCTCACCGAATCATTTTGGAAGGTATGAGGGATACTTCTTTATTCTCAAAGGTTCATTATTAAAACGTAATCAGGTGTTTTTATGTTCCTACAGTGCAAATTAACACACAATTTTCCCAAATTATTTCCTTCATTTTTGATGTGCGTTCCGGATATATCTCACAGGGACTTGTCTGTGTAGACAATACTGAATACCGGAGATCAGATCTCTTATTGAGTGGTATCAATCTCTCTCTCTCTCAAGTTCTCCTCCATTCATGGATTTGATGGAGATGATGATAAAGATGTTGGAGATTATGACTGATTTGTCATCGATCGGAAGGGTCTCTCCAGATCGACGAGATAAGTCAGAGGATAGAAAAATTCTTGGAATTTTCTCTCCCTAATTCGTCAATTACTCAAGACATTGGAGCTGTCGTGATTATGCTTCCAGTTTTCTTTTAATTGAGCCCATTACGAGGAGTTTATGTTTGAAAATGTTTTCGAGTGAGCGTTAGGCTTCACAGTAGCTATGACTCGATTTGTTCCTCTTGATATCTACTGAGTTAACGGAATGGAATGGGATTTAGAATTTAGGCCAAACGCCAAGCACTGGGACCTATAAAGGTCATTCGGCGCTGGAAAGGAAAATGAGAGTAGGCAGGTCTGAAAGGTGTAACAGGAGGCAAACCTCGAAGTTGCACTAAGAAATAATTGTTAGGAGAGGGTGGCCAGCAAGATGGAAGAAAGAATATGAACGAAGGTGCAGTAAAAGGAATAAAAGGAGTTAACGTTTAACTTTTCACTGCAGTAAAAGAGCGGTGACAGTATAAGGAGAACGGGGAGTGTCTTAGTAAAAGAAAGCTGACCCATCTTTCGGATAAAAAAGAGAACGGGGCGCAGGGAGATGTAATGCGGTAAGGAGTAACCGAGTCTGAACAAAGTGGAAGAATATAACTTCTTTGAGAAGGGCAGTTATGCGTTGATTGCAATGGATTGTCGTGTAAATGTATGATGGCCTCCTATTTGTTTGCACGTTTTAGAGTAAAGTAATAGCCATCAGTCTCCAAAATGACTTGGTGAGAGTAACTGAATATTTCCACTGTTTATTTACTCTTCTATTAATTACTGGCTTAAACAATCAGCTCACTTGAACAATTCATTACCTCCCTTGCGGTATCATGTGACGGTGTTTCTACTGTATTATTATTATTATTATTATTATTATTATTATTATTATTATTATTATTATTATTATTATTATTATTATTATTAACAGTTTTACCAGACCACTAAGCTGATTGTCATCTCCCACAGGGCTGGCCCGAAGGATTTGTTTTCACTTAAAGCTCTGTACTGCCCACAGCGCATGACAAGCGAGAACAGCTTTCCCTTTCCTCTCTAGAGCTTATCCATTTTCTCTTTTGTGCTGCTGCCGGACGGGAAAGTCTGGACGGCTCTCACGTCATCCGGCCATGTTCTCAGTCATGAATCTTTACTGGCAGTGCGTTACTGCGCCATGAGCTTGGTTTTGTATTCTAATTAAAATATTGCAAAAGCAGAAAAAGAAAAGTTCCGGGAGTAACAAAAGGGATGAGATGGGCTTCATAACGGAACACCACATTTTAAGCTGATTTCCTCAATACTGGTTATTCTGACCACTGGAATAAAAAACTAAAAACCGGTAAACAAATATAACAAAAGAAAACAGAATTCTTCAAACGCACATACAGGTAATTTGTTGAGCTAATCATTAACAAAATGGACCCTTAACAAGCGCTGGAGATTTCTTGAGCCTTGAATCCCAAAAAGCTACAGAATTGTTTTTCGTAGTAATGCACAACCTTTAATTTCTCTACAAGGTATAATTCGATTCTGATTCTGCTCTCTCTCTCTCTCTCTCTCTCTCTCTCTCTCTCTCTCTCTCTCTCTCTCTCTCAATGTTCAAAGCCATGTTTTGGGGTTAAATAGGGAACAGCATAAAGCACAGAGTACTGAGGAGTAACAAAAGGAGCATTTCTTTTTATTCTTCATCTCTACCTAAAGACAAAGGTTGTCCTACAAACAAAATACAGCTGTTCCCATCTATGAAAAAACTGCCAACATCATCGACGATGCTCAGCAGTGAGGCAACGATGCGAAAGAAAACAGAACAAGCGGTTAGGTAGGCTACTAAATAAGAAATAAAAAAAATACAAAAGTAAATGAATAAATAAAAAACTAAATAAACGAAACATGAATAAAAAATAGAATAAATAAAAAAATAAATAAAAATAAAAATAAAAACAAAAACGAATGAAGTAAATAATTAAATAAAAAAATTAAAATAAAAAACTAAGCAAATAAATATAAAAAAATAAAAAAAATAAAAATAAGTAAAAAAAATAAAATTAAAAAATTATAGTAATAAAAAAATTAAATACAAAAATAATTAAAATAAAAAAACTATTTAACATACAAAAAATAAAACAATAAAATAAATAAAAAAGTAAACTAAAAAAATATTAAAAATCAAAAATAAATAAAAATTAAAAAAAATTAATAAATGAAAAATACAAAATTAGTAAATAAAAAATACAAAATTAATAAAAATATTTATGAAATTGAAAAAAATAAAAATTAAATTAACAAATAAATAAAAAATTAACTTAAAAAATAAAATAAAATCTTAATAAAATAAAAAAAAATAAAAAAAATAAACAAATAGAATAAGAAATACATAAATAATAAGTATAAATAAGTAAATAAATAAAATTAAAATAATAAAAAAATAAAAAAAATAAAAATATAGAAATAAGCAAAATAAATAAAAATAAAAATTTTAAAAAACAAATAATTAAATGAAAAAGAAATTTATTAATAAATTAAATGAAAATACATAAAAATTTATTAATAAATAAATTAAATAAAAATAAAATTAAATTAAAAAATAACTAAAATCAATACAAAAAATATAAATAAAAAATAAAAATAAAGCAAAAAATATAATATTTAAATAAAAATAAATGCATAAGTAAAAAAGGAATGAATAAAATAAGTATAAAAATAAATAAAAAATAAAAATAAATAAAATAAAAAATAAAATACAAGAAAAATAAGATAAAAATTAAAATATAAAATTAAAAACTAATATAAATATAAAAATAAAATAAAAATATCAATAAAAAATAAATAAATAAAATAAAAATAAAAATATAAGAATAAATACATAAATAAAAATAGATATAAAAATAAATAAAATAAAAATAGAAATAAAATAAAAAATAAAATAAAAATAAAAATAAAAATAAAAATAAATAAAATAAAAATAGAAATAAAAATAAAAATAAAAATTAAAAAATACAAATAACTAAAAATAAAAAAATAAAAATATGAAAATAAAAATAAATAAAATTAAATAAAAAAAATAAAATTATTTAGAAATTAAAAAAAAATTAAATACAAATAAATAAAAATTAGTAAATAAATAACTAAAATTAAATAAGTAAATGAAGAAAAATAAGTAAATATTCATAAATAAAAAATAAAAATTATATAAAATAAAATAAATAAATAAATAATTAAATAAATGAACAAAAATAAAAATAAAGTAAAAGTTAAAATATATAAACAAAAAAAATTAATAAAAAATAAATAAAAATAGATAAGTAAAAAATAAAATAAAATAAACAAAAAATAAAAAAATAAAATAGAAATAAATAAAATAAAAATAAAATCAATAAAAATAAAAATAAAATTAAATAAAATAAATAATAATCAAACAATTCTTAAATAAAATTAAATGAATTAGTAAACAATAAAAATAAAAATGAAAATAAATAAAACAAATAAAAAATAAATAAATAAAAATTAATAAAAATAAATAAAACAAAAATAAAAAATAAAAATAAATGAAAATACAAAAAATAAAGAATCCACAAAATTAACATTAAAAAGTTCAAAATAAATTTAAATAAGTAAAAATTATAAAAATAAATTAAAATAAAAAATAAGAAAAAATAAATAAAAATAAATAAATTAATAAATAAATAAAAAATAAATAAAAAGAAATAAATGAAGAAATAAATAAAAATAAACTCAAAAAATTAAATGAAATAAAAAATGAAAATAAAAAAAATATAAATGAAAAAAGATTAAATAAAAATAAATAAAATATAAAAATAAATGAGAATCCATAAAATTAAATAAAATAAAAATATGCAAATAAAAAGAAATAAAAATAAATTAAGCAAAAATAAAAAAAAATTTAAATAAAAAATAAAAAAAATGAAAATTAATAAAAAATGAGAAATAAAAAATGAAATTAAAATAAAAAATAAATCAAAATAAATAAATATGTAAAAAATAAAAAATCAATAAAATTAAAGTAAAAAATTTATTAAAATAAAAAAATAAAAATGAAAGTTAATAAAAAGCAAAGAATTAAAAATAAAAAATAATTAAAAACAAAAAATAAAAATTAAATATAATCAAAATAGAAAATAAAAATAAAAAGAAATTAAAATAAATCAATCAATCAAAAAATTAAAATATACGTAAATAAAGAATAAAAATAATTAGATAACTTAATAAAAATAACTAAATAAAACAAATAAAAAGAAATAGAAATAACAGTAAATAAAGAAATAAAAATAAAATAAAAAATCAAAATAAAAATAAAATCAAAATAAAAAATACAATAAAAATAATAAAATAAAATAAAAATATATCAGAATCCATAAAATTAAACAAAAAATTAAAAATAAATTAAAAATAAAATTAAATTATAATAAATAAAAATAAATAAAAAAAAATAAAAACGAACAAAAAATATAAAAAAAATAAAAAATAAATAAATAAAAAACAATAAAAAAAATCAATACAATTAAATAAAAAATAAATAAAAATAAAAATAAATAAAAAAAATAAGAAAAAATAAAAATAAAAAATAAATAAAATACAATAAAAAAATAAAAATAAAATCAAAATGAATAAAAAAAAATAAAAGTAAAGAAAAACAAAAAAATAAATATTGATAACTTAATAAAAATAAATAACAAAAATAGAAATAACAGTAAATAAAGAAAAAATAAAAATAAAAATAAACATATAAAACTAATAAATCTAAAATATATAAAAAAAACAATACAGATATATGTAAATAAAAATTAAAATACAAAATTAAATAAAGATGAATAAATTAAAATATATAAAAATAAATAATTGATAAAAATATAAATAAAAAAAATAAAAAATAAGAATAAATAAAAATAATTAATAAAAATAAAATATAAAAAATTAATTAAAAAAATAAATAGGTACGTAAAAATAAAATAAATGAATTTAAACAAAAATATAAATATAAAAAATAAAAAATAAAAAATAAAAAAGTGAATAGATAAATAAAAATAATAAAAAATAAATTAAAACTTAAAAAATAAAAATAAATTAAATACGTAAAAATTAATAAAAATAAATTAAATGCGTAAAAATTAATAAAAATAAATATAAAAAACATAAAAAATAAAAATAAAATTAAATAAAAATAAAAAAAATGAAAATAAAAAATAAAATAAGTAAAAATTAATGAAAATCATATAAATAAAAATCAAATAAGTAAAAATAAATATCATATAAAAATAAAAAATAAATAAAAAATAAAAAATTTAGAAATAGATAAAAATATAAATATAACCATATAAAAATTGAATCAAAATAAAAAAAAAATAAATTAAAAATCAAATACATAAAAATTAAAAAAATACATAAAAATCAAGGTAAATAAATAAAAAGATAAAAAAATTAAAAAAAAATTAATCAACATAAATAAATAAATCAATAAATAAAAAGATACATCAATACCTAAAAATTAATATAAATGAATCAATAAATAAAAATCAAATATAAATAAAAAAATTATAGAAATAAAAAAACTAGATACAAAATAAATATAAACTAGATAGATACAAAATAAATAAAGCAAACAAATTAGATAAAAAAATAAATATATACAAATAAACAAAACAACTAAATAAAGGCTGCTCTTGAGAACCAAGCAGTACAATCATATGGTGGGATGAAAAAAGCATCCACAAAATTAACCAACTGTTTTTGTGATCTCTTTCAAGAGGCGGAAGCCAGTAGTCCAGGTCAGAACGGCCTGAAAAGAAGGGTTAAGACGCAAAATTGGGTCTTCACCAACTTTATTATTATTAAAAAAAAAGCTTAACCAGACCACTGAACTGACTATCTTCAACATTAGCACAGTCCTGCTACTCATAGGAGAACCGAATTGTCTCAGTAACCAAAATGAATGTAATTGAATGTCCAGGCTCCACTGAAGCCGAATTACTCTTTGAAAAACTTCAAAATCCGGTCGAAACGATTATCATTATCAGCATCGCCATGATAACAGTTTACTCGAAGCAAGCCCAAAGGCTATACAGCGCAATAATACAAAATGAAAAAAAAAGTAAATAAAACCTCCAGTGTTTTATGTTCTATCGTAAAATGAATAGGCATCATTAGCATAAAGGAAAGAAAACTCGAAAATTACAATTGTTATACATGCCTTTACACTCGTGTTACGAAAAAATTTTTAAAAATCAAACGGGACAAAAACAGCATGAATAAATGAAAGCCTTGGGACGCCCACTGTCCAATCAATCACGTACATCAAGTTCTTTAAAATTTATGAGGCCATAAAGTTAGAATCAGGAACGAAAGATATTTCAAAACTTTCACCATGAAAAAAATTAGCAATAGCAAAACTGCTTTCAGTGAAAATTGCAACGCTGTCACCAGACTCTGGGAGTGAGGAAAATAAAACCAACACTGAAAATAGCAAAACATGTTTTGGAAATTTTCAGGATCTATTGACAACTTTGACAAAAATCTTTGCGACTATAAAAAAATAAAATACAAATGCATAACTTTAGATTTCTGTGTAGTGATTTATTAACAAAAACTTCCGATGCTTTTGCTCACGATGCCTATGCACTTTGCACAGCCAGCCTTAAAAAACAAGCAAAATAGCAAAGAATTTTCTTACCCCTCTGCCTCACCTTCGGGTAGGAATTCACCGAAAATAACTCACTAAGAAAAGTTGCGAAACACAGGTGAATCGTACAGCAAAACCCACCAAAAAAGATAACTAATCAAAAAGATACCTAATCCTGTGACTATCAAAGAGACAAAACATAAAAAAAAAGTCATAGGCTTCATTAGATTTTAAAGCCTCTACACTGATTGATGGTCGCTTACCAATATTACAACCGTGGTTCCCGTCTATCCAACAGCGGTCATGCAGAAGTCCCAAATATTAAAACTTTATCCGTGGCCAGAACGCAATCATCCTAAAATCTCGTCACCAATATTACGTCTTTCTTCATCAAAGAGACGAATAAAAAGCATGATAAAAAGGATATGGAACAAAAAGAAAAAAGATGTAAAGCAAAGAAAATTAGTCTAAATTTATTTCGAATACATTCAGTGCCTTAAGGAATTCATATGTGTCATTTTGAAAAGATTTTGAACAACTACTGTCCTTTACCCTCCAGATAGATAATGTTTATAATGCTTCTTTTAAGAAAATAAAAATAATTTCTTTGAAACAGACAAAACATTCACATATTTGCAAAATACGCAGGTTTCAGGGCGAGTTCCAAAAGCACCAAGAGGCACAGGCATCCTCCAAATTTACATCTGGAAGTAAGTTGGTTCTAGGTTTCCCGAATTCGCCCAAGAACGATAATGTTTCCAACACAAAGGCATCAACACAATGGTGGGAACTTTTACGATGCTCTCTAGGGCCTCGCACGAGAAATTTGTTAATTTTTCTGAGCTAAGAGGTTTGACTTAAATTCTTAAATTTTCACATTTTCAATTTCAAGTTTTTCGATCATTTTTAGCTGTAATCTGCTACATACTGAAGTGCAGTTCCATTTTGAATCTAAAGATACTGAAATGCAGTTCCATTTTGAATCTAAAGAAGCCCTGAAGAAGACCAAGGATTGGTGGATGAAACAGCTGTCGGATCAGGGATTTAAAAATTTAGCAGCATTATAGAATTTTTGTTAATCACTCCTTGAAGACTGGAAAAAGTACTGGAGGTATCTGAAGATTTGCCAGTTAATTGTGGAAGCCACTTGTGCATTACCACTTGAGAAAATGAAGGAAAAACTGTGCCGAAAAATCTCTGACATTTGCTTGAGCAGTAGCAAAGGTAATCACTAGCCCAACCTAGACAGAGGCATATGTTTCAACAATAATCAGTGATCTCATATTCGGTGAAGAATTTCTCAACTAATTCCAAATACCATTGGAATTTTGAGTGACTACTTGCCTTTTCAGTCGTAATACTTGGTCTGGATAAAACTATCATTTATGGGTCAAGACCTGCAGGGTGCTGAGTATGTGGGAAATGTTGAAAATGGAAGCATTACCTAAGCCTTAGTTACGATCTAGTGCTTTATCTTACAATTTTACCATTCTGTCTAGGTATTCTGGAAGTCCTCAAGCATCAAGTGTTAAATCAGATTCTGGTAACACCAAAGCATCATTTAATTCTTTTATGACCTCAAGCTTTGTTGCTCCACGATCTCTTCTATTAATCACTGCAACTTTTCTTTCATGCCGTTCAACACTTGAGTGTAGAAATATTTTTCTTTTTTAGTTTCTAGTTTCTTCTGTAGTGTGTCATAACGCTCTAAGATATCTGCTCAGTTCCAAAATATCAACATCATGGTATGTTCGCTTCTAATGCCATTATTTATCAAAAGAGTTCGGTACAATGATTTCAGGAGTAACACAGCACTAATTTTATCTTTAACTTCAAATGTTTGCACGGTAAGAATGCTGAGAGAGAGAGAGAGAGAGAGAGAGAGAGAGAGAGAGAGAGAGAGAGAGAGAGAGAGAGAGAGAGAGAGAGAGAGCATAAACAGTTCCATCATCAGCATATGAACGACTAACAAAAAATTTAACTTCACAAAAGGAACTGGACTCCCAAACTTGAAGTCAATTGTTGCTAAAAAATAAATCAAAGAAAAAACAAAGAAAACAACATGCAAAAAATATTCACCATTAATGAAAAGAACAGACAAAAGGGACAAAGGCGCACAAAAATGAAAGAAACATTTAGCATTACCAGGAGTGCACATTTTCCGCTGAAAGATTTATACTCTTCTATCGGCACTGCTTTGCTACATTTGGTTCCTTTCTCTTTCTCTCGCTTTGCTTTTGATGCAGCAACTGACAATGTAAGAGAAAAGTAGGAATTTATTCTCTAAATCGATTACCTTGCCTAATCTGATAAAAACTTCACTCAAAAACCTGTCTCAGACGTACAAAAACTTGGTTTATGCGAACTTTTCATAAAACATATTTCCTGTCCTGTTTGAGTGATAAAGAAATTGTAAGATGTGTTTTTCTGCCTGCTTTGTTCCCTTTTTGGATTTAAAATGTTTTAAAAACGCGTCTCTTCCATCACCCGATTACCAACACCCTTAAAAGCTGGCTCTTCATTCAACTCAATCATTCATTTTATCAGAAGAAATTTTCCAACTCTGGTGGCTTTATCATGCAGGAAGTACATGAGTAAAAAACACAAGTGCACTGTATTCACATTAAGCTATGTTCTGAGTAGGAATGAAAGACAAATCCAGGATTACATTAAAAGGAGTTTACACAAAATAGGCACAGCATACAATTTCCCATTATTCAGTATATATAAACAAATTTCATTTGCTCACTATATTCTCAGTGCATTTTAAAATTTGGCATCTCATTACTTCAAACATTAGGACTTTATTATTAGTACTTTGTATCTGCTCATGTATACAGTATTTTTTAAAAATGTTTTTGGCACTCAATCATTTTTATCAGTTAATATATTTTTCAATGTATTTATGTATAGCTCTGAATTGTAAATTTCCGACTTTGTAAATTGTTTCTCCTTCGTATACTTTGAAAACGCTACATGTAAATGTAGCGAAACGTCAAAATAGATTAAAATGCTCTGGATATGGTATGCGTTTCATTAAGTACTTATCCCTGCTACGTTTCCTGTACAGTGATTCTCTCAAGTCCCAAATACTGACACGTTAGATTCTGTGATATTGTATACAAAAAATACAACGGAAAAACAAGTCACTGGTAATAAGGGTATAGCAGAGACATGTCATACCATGATTATCAAAAAATTCATTCCGTGTTTATTTTTTATATCTGCTTGGTTCTTCAAATCGAAAAACCCGTCATAAATCTCGAGCATCATCAGTAGCTTTTCCATTGTATCTATAACTGCCAGGAGAGCTTTAGAGGGAAACTGGATGACTTATTTTCCTGCCACCAGTCTAGTATTATATGTTTATTTGCTTTCCACTTCTAAAATAAAATAGTGTGTTTAATTCCGATTGATTCCCTTCTTCACTTTACCTCTGCATAATAAAGTTTGTATATAATAAAAGTTGTATTTATTGTATTATATGTCCGATGACAGGTACGAATTAGACTCTGAACTTTCCTCCGGTAAGATGCTGCCCCTGCAATTGAGACTCCCTGCAGCGACTCCTTGGTCTCTCGTATCCACAGGTACACACCAGACCTTTTTAGAGACTGAAAGGGGGAATCAAGCAGATTCCCCAAAGCTCTGTGTAGATTTATTTTTAATTTATGCACCAATACATAACACTGCAGTTGTTTCTCAACCAGACATTTTATTCGCTTCCACTTAACCATCTCACCTTTCGAGACGCTGTTATGAGGAAGGGCTCATACTGGCATAAGACCGGCTTAACCTGGAACCAACCAATCAACTCACTCAGTATTCTCGTTCATTTTGCTATGTCAGTTATACTCACAGAGTTGGGAGCTTCGCTTCGAGGGCACAAGGTAAACTAGAGCTAAACAGCTGAGGAAAAGTTCCTAGAATGACCGTAGGAGGAGAAAGGAGCAGCTCCCTAGTACGTATCCCATGCCAAGCTTTTTATGAATTTGTAGCTATTGTATCACACACACACAGCAAATATCAGTTATTCTGCGCCTAATGCCGTAAAAAATCAACATACAATGCGTCCGTCGTCTGACGTATTTTGCAGAACCAACCGCTACATAAAAGGTCCAACTGACAACTAACTGGAATTTTAGTAGCTTTAAATCCCAAAACAAAAATTGGGAAAATATTATCGCTGGAAAAACTGCACAGCACGAACAAAGGAGTTTCACTGAATAATGATAAACACTGATGGCAATCTCTCTCTCTCTCTCTCTCTCTCTCTCTCTCTCTCTCTCTCTCTCTCTCACAAAGCTGTATTTGTTTACTTATTTACGTATTTATTTATTCAAGCGAGGGCTTCACTACCTTAATCTGATTCTGCATATAATCGTTGCCAGGATTATGACCATATTTCTCATTTGAAGACAAAATCCCAACTTCAACTTACGGGCTCCCTGACGACGAACTTTGCCCCTTATCAGAAATCACGAGTCGAAGACCCGAAGGGTCCTCAGATTTGAGGTGACCATGTTCCAAACAGGTAGCACTTTTAGCAAGAAATGAAAAGTAATTCGGTCATTCAGGTAGAGCCAAGTGCTCTTTACATATTCTGAACTGAAGAAGCTGAATGGAGGCAACCTTATACTCTGGCCCCAAAGGAAATGAGAAAAAGAAAACAGATTATGATGATGCTGATGTACAAAGTTTCAGGGAAAAGCCCAAGCACTGAGACTCGGAAAATTATTAAACTACTTATTTATTTGGGGTACATGAGATGAAATTATGATATGCCAGAAGTAATTAGTATTAAATGAGCGGGCTTTTATTCGTATAGCAGTCATCACCCACTAGCACCAACATAACCTGTCTTACATAGACATTCTTTTAAAATATGACAAGTAAAAAACAGTAAAACACTGAAATACATTAAAAAGATTACTAGTTTTTAAAAACTGGCTCATCCCTAAAAAATTCAGCGTCAGCGTCAGACTGCCCTTTATGTCGAAAACTCCGCCGCTCATTATATTTTGAACAGTGCACTACTAGAATAAGCTCAACTAACAGTGACGTGCCAAAATCAGGACACTCTGGTACACTATTTCGAAAATACAATGATCGTTGGCAAGCAAATCCCTTCAGATATAAACCATACAGATTTGTTTCATTGCTAAGTGAGAACTTTGCTCGTTTGGTAAGGTTACACTTCGAGCAATTATGGACAACAGTCACTCTTGTGTCTTATGCACTAATGGAATGGAGTATGAGGTTAGGCCAAAGGCCAAGCACTGAGACCAACGAGGTCATTCAGCGCTGTGATGAATGAACATGATTTTAAAAATAAGAAACATACATTTACAATGGAGCACATACCCATTAAATACTTTTACGCAGGGTTCACACGTACAATAAAATTAAATTATATAAATAATGATGATATAAAACAGAAAACTGTAAAAATTCATAAATTTGCATCTTTCAAAAACTTCATAATGATAATTATGTAAATAGTAAATGAAGAAAAACAAAATTCTGAAAATTTATATCTTTTAAAAACTTCTCTAACTTACATTCCAGTTGTCGTCTAAAATTTCATAAAGGTTTATGAATTGAATATAGAGTTTAGGGCAAAGGCCAAGCACTGGGACCTATGAGGTCATTCAACGCTGGAAAGGAAATTGAGAGTAGGTACGTCTGAAATGTGTAACAATAGGAAAAACTTGCAGCCGCACTATGAAATATTTATTAAGAGAGGGTGGATAGCGAGATGGAAGAAAGAGAATATGAATGGAGGTGCAGTAAAAGGAATGAAAGGTGTTGCAGTTAGGGGCCGAAGCACTGACGGAAATAACTCTCTGCGGGGACAAAGGTTTTCGCCTTGCAGGTGATGTCCTTCCACTTAGGGAGTTAGTCATGTGGCGTATTTCAAAAGTTGCGGTGAACAGGGCTGTGATCACTTTTCTTATCAAAATCTCTAGAGACAAAAGAAAAATAGGCTAACTACGAAGGGTCTGTGAATGATTTGTGTATTAATTACACCAATTGTTTAACTTGACTGTCCAGATATTTTCACTCTACAGGGGCTTATAGGACTGACATACCCTAAAATTAAAAACTGCGTTGGGGGTTAGGTAATAATTTAGGTGAAATCACATCTAGGCAGAATGTACATGGAGCATGTATTGATAGCATTATCAGTATGTGCTTACTGTTACGGCCTCTAAATTAGTGATGAATGTTACTCGACAGCGGTACAAGGATTTATGTTAAATCAGTGATGAATGTTACTCGAAAGTGGTGCAGGGATTTATGTTAAATTAGTGTTCAATATTACTCGAGAGTGGTGCAAGGATTTGTGTTAAATCAGTGATAAATGTTACTCGAAAGTGGTGCAGGGATTTATGGTATATTAGTGTTCAATATTACTCGAGAGTGGTGCAAGGATTTGTGTTAAATCAGTGATGAATGTTACTCGAAAGTGGTGCAGGGATTTATGGTAAATTAGTGTTCAATATTACTCGAGAGTGGTGCAAGGATTTGTGTTAAATCAGTGATGAATGTTACTCGAAAGTGGTGCAGGATTTATGGTAAATTAGTGTTCAATATTACTCGAGAGTGGTGCAAGGATTTGTGTTAAATCAGTGATGAATGTTACTCGAAAGTGGTGCAGGGATTTATGGTAAATTAGTGTTCAATATTACTCGAGAGTGGTGCAAGGATTTGTGTTAAATCAGTGATGAATGTTACTCGAAAGTGGTGCAGGGATTTATGGTAAATTAGTGTTCAATATTACCTGACAGTGGTGCAAGGATTTATGGTTCATTACGGCAACATATTTTCAAGTAGGATTATATTCTCATCTGGGATTTTTTGGCTGTATGCACATTTGGGTATGCTTAGCTCGAGTTCTTAGATTTCTGCAGTTCCACCGTAACAATGAAAAAAATGGCCATACTTCCATTGTGACAGTCCACTTCTTCCCCATTTTGGAACCTAGAAGATTGTCAGGTTTAGCTGACTAAATCAAAAGCAGTCCATTACCCTTTAAGACCATGTGGTTAGCTGGTAGTGGATCGCGAAAATGGATCAATTTTGATGTCATGATTTGCTGAAACTTTTTCCTTTGAGGGTAATGAGTTGAATTAAAATGAATTAGATTTGATATCTGAACAGTAGTTAGGCACAGCCCTCTTTTCCAGAGGCTGTCATGACAATTGTGGTCAGAGGGGTTGTAAACCTCAAATTTGCCTGATATTTTTTCAGGGGTGGGGGCCCGGAGGTGGGGGCGGAGGGGGGGTAGGTAGACCTGCTTACCCATCATAAGAGCCTTAAACCGGCCGTCCCCGATTCAAATGCAATAAATTTAAGACTATTCATCCAGTTTATTTAAATTTATTTTTTTTCTTTTTGCTCCGAAGGGGAGGCACTGCAACTACACAAGGGGCGCTTTGGAACTTTCCTTCCACTGTCGTTTGATTGATTGACTGATTATGAAATTTAGGTCTTGAAGACCAAGCGCCGGAACCCATCAGGATTATTCAGCGCCGTAATGAAGGTGAATAAATATACATTAATGATATGATTGATAATGAATAGGTGAATAATGACATACTAGTGAAATTCACTGTTAAAAAATCAACGTAAAAAATGTAGAGTGATATCAGATAGAACCAACAAAAAATAAGTATATATTAAACTTCCGTATTCAAAATATACACTTAGTATATAAGAATAAATATGTCTAAAATCTTTATTAAATATACTGAAATCATCTCATTAAAATAACCAGATTCTTGTTCAGTACGTTTCGTGAAATGGGTAACGACGTTCCTTTAGATTTTGACGAGTCTCCAATTTAGTGTCATCACTAGACGACAAGCTTTGAATAATAAAAATAATGTTTTGTAGAAAAGTATACTCCAAACAGTGTGTGAATCAATATGAGTAGTGAATCTGCGTCAAAGGTTGCGCAACTGCAATGACCGAAAAAACATTTAGAATGCTTTCTGATCTATGATACATCGAAGAGAAATTACCGAAAAGTTATGG
Source organism: Macrobrachium rosenbergii (assembly GCF_040412425.1). Classification (NCBI taxonomy): domain Eukaryota; kingdom Metazoa; phylum Arthropoda; class Malacostraca; order Decapoda; family Palaemonidae; genus Macrobrachium; species Macrobrachium rosenbergii. Next base: position 2,522,003 of record NC_089780.1, on the reverse strand, counting down.
TCAAAGCTTAATCCTTTACACAACTCGATGAAAAAGAATGACATTCGAAATGAAACTAAATGAATGGAGTAAAGGCCCCGGTGTCACTCAATGGCCCAGCACTCGCTTCCAGTTCATTTCAATGTATAAAGTTAGAATCGGGAACGAGAAATGCCTCAACACTTAAATCACGGAAAAAACACTTGCAAAATTGCTTTCGGTGAAAGTTGCAACACAGCCATCAGTGTCTGGGAGTCATATATAATAGGCATTGACTGAAAACATTCTAAATGGCGTTTTAAAGCTTTTAAAAATCTTCAAGAGTAGGAACTAAAATGAGAGAGGAGTTTTTCAATCTTTCGAATGAGGTGTATCCATACACTCAAACACTGCAATCACGTCCACCTCTATGAGGGTAAGGCCGTCAATGCAGCTCACGTGGTGCACTGCAGGCATTAAAAAGAGTATTTACAGCGTTGTTACGATTCGGACTTGAACACTTCTTGAGTCACAATATGTGCCAAAATTTATGTAGTAAAACTATCTCCATTACGAGTTACAGTTTTCTTCAAGGGCTTTAAAACTGCCTGCAGTTCTGCTGTAAAAATAGATGCAATAGATGATAATCTCCCGCTTCTTCCTACTTCAGGAAAGGCCACTCCAAAGCCGACGACAGCATCTGACTTTGAGCCATCCGTGTAAGCTGCAACAGAGTAATGTTGGGAAGAATGATCTAAAAATATTGATCGCATTGCCCCGTTGGAAATTTTTGCTTTCGTCGAATTAAAATACCTACAGATTTTTACCTCTGGAAGGTCCCGGGGGGAGCTAACCGAATACCTAGCTGGACATCTTCATCTTGCTGTCCAACCACTCCTACCGCTCCTTTTCACTGTCTTAAGGCCCAGATAGCGTAAAGGTGGCCCAGTGCTTGGTTTCACGGCCAAAATTTCATAAAATCAAAGATCATACCATTCACTATGCAAATCTTCCCTGAATCATAGTAAAAATGAAAAATTTCTTTAATATTGTAGCTAACTTTTTTGACCAGCTTTGCTAACCTACTTGACTCTTGGAAAGAGCTGAAACACACAGGTATTTTTTGAGCAAAATTAATAATGAAAACGACGGGCAGTAATCCCATGCGAATCAAATGCTGAAACGAAGGAGAGACAAGGAGACCCGCGCTCTCACTGAACTAAAAGGCTGTTCGTCATCAAATTCAGCCAGGATTTCCCTATAATCCAATGACGGTCATGCGTGACCCACGACAACAAATTTTCATCAATGACCTGAGCGTAATGGGTTTAGAATCTTGCTCCCATAACTGGTTCTCTGAGTATCAAAGGAAATGAGAGGGTGGAGAGGATGACATCTAGTTACAAGAACGTAAAAAGAATGACAAAAATTTACGACGCACTTGTTAATGAAATGAAATAACGTAGTCAGACCCTCAACTTGCACAACGATTTTATAGGAATTGCCGTAATAGCTCACATATATTGTATTTGATAAACCAGCATTCACACGTCTTTCATTTACTTGAAATAACAAAAGGTAAAAACGCCTCAATTCGGAAAGCAAAAATTGCATTAGAAAGTTTACCGAGCTTCATAAACGTAGAATTAAACAAGGAGTAGGAGGTTAAATGTCATTTTATGTGAAATTACATCTCGCAGAATGTACAGGGAGCATGTACTGATAGCATTATCAGTATAGGTACTTCCCTGCTCAACTCTCTAAACCAGTGGTCAGATTGTTACTGGAGTGTGCTACACGGAACACATCAATAACTATGATCTTATTCTCAATTGGGATTTTAAGGCCGCCTACATTACACATTTTATGTCTGCTCAGCTCGAGTTCTTAGATTTTTGCAGTTCCACATCATGGGAAAAGGTCATTACATTTATCTGAATTACCGTAATAGCTCTATATTGCTCGTTATAACAGAGCTCAGATTGCTGTCGCTATTACAATATGTTAAAAGACTGAAGCATCCATAAATGTTACTATACGTACTTTGTATTTCAAAAAATTCAAAAGTGAACTTACGAGACAAATCAGTTGTACATGGTACAGTCCCTTCAATTTTTTTTAAATATTCGCTACAGTTTTTAAGGAGGAAATCAAGGCTAAAGAGAATATCGATATTTTTGTTCAACCTCACAGGAAATTTTAAAACTGCCAAATCTTCTTGTGCACGATTAACTATCTTGTAATAATTATAGGTAATTTTTTATCTGAATCGTTATTCACCAGGACTTTATAGCCCTTTCCTTTATTATCACCGGAATTTTTATATTTGAGAAATAACAGCGACTTTGTGGAACCAACAATCTTCAGAGAAGACAGTTTTACAAGTTCTACTGTCTATATTTCTAGTGAGTGATTATTGGTTCAATGCAAAGGTAGGTTCCGCATCTTACAATCTAGCGGATATTCTGAACCCATTGGATGGTACCAGCTCTGATATAAAGAATAATGTGGACCTGATAAACTAAATAATGTACAGATTAATACTGAATCCAGGCTTGGGAGTTTTGATGTGGTATCACTATTCACATACGTACCTATTAATGATCTGCAAGAATGTTTATCGTAATTTTTAGCACACAAACACACACACACACCTGGATTTCCTATTTTCCAAGAGTACTTTAATTGAACTGATTAAATTACGTGTAAAAGAATGTAAATTTGAATTCAATGGGAAGTTTTACTCACAAAATTTTTGTATGGGGATAGGCAACCCTCTACCTCCTGGGTTAAGTAATTTGTATTCGGAATTTTTTGAAAGGAAAATATTAAACAAAATCATTCCACGCAATGTAGTGTGGTTCAGGTTTGTAGACGACATAACTGTTTATGGCAAAGGAATTACAATGTAAATAACTTTGAGAAGCTAAACAAATTAGTACCTTCGATTAAATTCACTATGAATATGGAAAAGGATGGGTGCATACCCTTTTTAGATTGCCTGACACATAGAAAGAGTAATTTGTTTAAATACAGAGCTTACAAAAACCCACTGATATTTCTTCCTATCTGTATTTCTATTCCGGTCAAAGCAATAAGGTTAAGAAATCTGTTCACATCCATGTTTTTAAGAGCGTTGCGCAGACGTAGCCATGAATATATTGATGATGGATGGATGTATGATATTTAGGGCAAAAGCCCAGGCACTGGGGCCAACAAGGCCATTCAGCGCCGTAATGGAAAGAAAATAAATTATGTTAAAGTTATGAATTCATGAAGGAAATGATTAATAAATAAAATGAAGTGATGTGACCAATAAATAAGGGTATGAAGTTTAATGAATGATGTGCTATATACAAAAAAATTAATGTCATTAAAATTCTACGTGATGTAATAAATTAAATTAAATATCGTTAAAAATTTTAATACACTTTAAAAGAGATGATAGCAGAAATATCTGCTTCATCTCCCAAAATATCAGACAGGGATTTACCCTGAAAATATATCTCTCTTTGGTTAAAATATCTGGGGCAGACCACCAGAATGTGCTCCACTGTTAGTGTCTCGTCACAGTAAGCACACTCTGGAGGGCTGCTTCCTTCTAAAATAAACTGATGGGTTAGACGAGTGTGCCCAATCCTTAATCTCGTTAAAATAACCTCTGTTCGTCTGTCAAGCTGGAATGAAGACCACGGTAGTACATTATCCCTAATATTTCTATATTTCTTATTATTGGCAAGAAGGGAGAAGTCCACCTTTCTTGCCATTTACTTAAAACATAAGATCTAATGGGACCTTTTAGATCTGTATGAGGCACTTTTCTAAAAGAGGTTTCTGATAAAATACTAGCAGCTTTCGCTTCCTGTCTGCCATCTCGTTTCCGCGAATCCCCACGTGAGAAGGGACCCAACAGAAAGAGACTGATTTACGTCGACAATATATACGAAAAAGCCACTCCTGAACTTTTTCAATTAATGGATGAAAGCTATTAAATTTTTTTAATAGCTTCTAAGGTGCTTCTAGAGTCTGAGTATATGACAAAATTAGAGTCACTACTTTGAAAAACTAAATCTAGGGCAGACACTACGGCTGTTAATTCGGCAGTAAATATTGATGCAGAGTCAGGTAATTTAGCTGTGTACGCTGTATCACCAAGGATAACAGCGCAACCAACACCACTATCTGACTTAGATCCATCTGTATAAATTTTTGTAAAATTAGTATGGGTAACATCGTGCTCTAAGAATTTTCCCCTAATCTCTTCTACAGTGCAGTCCTTTTTGTTAAACAGTTTCTTACATATTGATGCTTCTGGGATAAGCCATGGAGGATTTACAGGATATTCTACTTCCAGGACTTTCTGGGATTTAAGATGATTATTCCTAACATCCTCATTCAGTCGAATTTGGAATGGTTTAGAAGCTCTTGTACCAGAAAAAACTTCGAGACTCTGTTTCCTTTAGTGCTTGAGAGGAGGGATTTTTGGGAGCACTTTTCATTCTAGCCATGTATCACAACCCTAGCTCTTGCCTTCTTAGATCAAGGGTAAATGATCTGTGTCGACATAAATGCTTTCAACAGGCGAAGTTCTAAAGCCCCTGAGCATATTCTCAACCCCATGTTGTGTACAACATCCAGTTCCTTTAGCTTGGTTTTACAGGCTGAGGAATAAATCTGACAGCCATAGTCTAACTTAGATCGACACAGAGAGTCATATAGCCTCAGAAGGGATTTCTTATCAGCCCCCCAACTAAATCCAGAGACAACCTTTAAAATATTCATAGATTGTTTAACATTAAACTTTAGGGCATTTATGTGGCTAGCCCATGTTAATTTATGGTCAATAGTCATCCCCAGAAATTTAACTTCACTCTCGTAAGGAAGGATGGACCCTTTTAAACTAAGTGTGGGAACCTCTTCCACACGCCGGCACCTGGTGAATCTTACTGCAACTGTTTTGGAAGAGGAGAATTTGAAACCATTCTCATCAGCCCACTTAGTAATAGCATTAATAGACCTTTGCAAATGTTTACATACGGACAAGGAATCATATCCTGTGCAGTATATTGCAAGGTCATCGACAAAAAGCGAGCATTTAACAGGGGCGAGATTTTTCAATCACGCTATTTATTGCCACTGAAAAAAGTGTTACACTTAAAACGCTTCCTTGGGGAACTCCTTCCTCCTGCATAAAAGGTTGGGAGAAGGAGTTTCCCACTCTTACCTTAAAAGTCTGTCTGATAAAAAGGAATATATAAACCTGACCATTCTTCCACATATGCCCATCTTGTGCAATTGTTTCATGATGCCAATTCTCCAGGTAGTGTCATATGCTTTCTCCAAGTCAAAAATATGCCAATGGTCTGACACTTTTTGGCGAATCCTTGCTGGATTTGGTTGGTCAGCCTCAGCAAGGGATCAAGGGTGGAGCGGTTTTTTCTGAAACCAAATTGAAATGGCGATAGTAATCCTTTGGTCTCCAGGTGCCAAACCAGTCTAGTATTTATCATTTTCTCCATCAGCTTACATACACAGCTGGTAAGAGCTATTGGTCTATAGCTGGTGGCTTGGGAAGCATTTTTATTAGGCTTTTAACAGGGACAATTATGGATATTTTCCAGTCCTTGGGTAAAATTCCAGTTTCCCATATTTTGTTTATAATCTTCAGTAAATATTTTTTGGCATCATCTGGGAGGTGTTTCAGCATTTCATATATGATTGTATCCTCACCTGGAGCTGTGGATTCACTTGAGGAGAGCACCTCACGAAGTTCTCTTAGGGAAAATTTGTAGTTGTATGGTTCAGATTTTCCCGAATCAAACTTCAGACACATTTCAGAATTCCTAATTCTTTGAAATTCTGGAGAATAATTGTTAGGGCTGGAAACTTTAGAAAAGTGTTTTCCTAGCTCATTGGCAACTTCAGTGGGCTCTGTAATTAGAGTGTCATTTATTTTTAATGAGGGCAATGGTGACGCTACAAATTTTCCACTCAGTTTCCTTATTTTGCGCCACACCACTCTTAGTGGGGTCTTGGAGTTTATTCCATTAATATAGTAAAGCCAACATTCTCTTTTGGCTTTCTTATAAAAGCGCCGCTGTTGGCTAAAGCACGTTTGTAGATTAATTTAGACTGAGGGGAGCCACTAGTTTTGTAACGTCTGTAGCATTTCCTAGTCACTTTTCTCAGAATACCACATGTCTTATTCCACCAGGGAACTGCAGGTCTACGAGGTTTGCCTTTTGTTTTTGGAATCGAGCTTTCAGCACTCTTCAAAGTAGATTCAATAAAGTAATCATAGGCATCTAGATGAGAATGAAAGGACTCAAACTCCTATCTAGATTGACACCCTTACTAAATTTATCCCAGTCTGCGTCCTCTACCTTCCACTTAGGTAAAACTTCAGATGGAGCATTCAGAGCATATTTCAAATGGATCGGGTAGTGATCACTTCCATTTAAATCTTCATTAACAGACCAATTAAAATCAAGGTGGATACTAGTTGAAGAAATACTAAGGTCCAGTGCAGAGAAATGATTATCGTGAATGTTGTGGAAAGTCATTGACCCATTATTATACAGGGTAACATCATTCCTGTCAATAAGGTCTTCGATTAATTTCCCTTTACTATCTAAAAACCGACTTCCCCAAAGGGGGTTGTGGGCATTAAAATCACCTAGCAAGTAAAGGAGCTGGAAGTTGGTCAATTAACGACTGAATATCTCCAATGTTAAAATCAAGGTCTGGTGGAAGGTATAAGGAGCAGATTGTTATCCTCTTTTCCAAAATGACTGAAATAGCGACAGCTTGTAGTGTTGTATTTAATTGTATTGTGGAGTGCTGTAGACACTTATTAATAATAATTGCAGCACCTCCATGGGCACGATTGCCAATTGGGGGATATGATTTAAATATTGAATAATTTAGTCCAGGATTATAAACAGAGTTGCCTAACATTGTTTCCTGTAGGCATATAATCCCTGGATTAACTTCATGCATTAAAACTTTAAGGTCTTCTGTACGGGCTCTGAGACCTTTACAGTTCCACTGAAGAATATCGAGCAAGAATGCTAAGGTGGTAAAATGTGCTACTTCCCACTCCTTGGAGGGGAAGTACTGTTCTAGGGTGGAGTGGGAAATTCTCCTTTATAAGAGATTGTTTTCTTAATCCCTTTTCATCTGAATTGGTGTTCAGGTTCTTTGGTTGATCTTCATATTTTTATTATGAACCTGATGTTCAGAATTATTGCTGTGGTTCTGTGCACCACTAATCCTATTTGTCTTAGGGCGGCAAGACTGAATTGAACTCATATGTTTTTGTTCTGAAACTACTTTTGGAACCACCTTTCTAGGAGGAGAGATGTCTTCAAAACACTGAACCCATTTGTAGTTTTTATTATAAAATTATCATTATTTGGGGAACTATTTCTTGTGCGTTTCTTGGTAGTTGCAACCATAGTTTTATTATTATTTTTGTTTGTGGCTGTGGCGATTGATGGCTCTGAACTAGCTCTATCTAATTGGGATTGTTCCTTTAGCTTATTTTGGTTTGAAGTATTTTCAGAATATTTTCCTGAATTATTGGCCGATTTTGGCACCCTTATTTTTGGAGATGAATCGACAGCTGTGGATGTGGTGGAAGACAAATTTTCTGTGCTTTTGGAAGTACAATTTTTGCTATTGGACTTCAAAGCACTTGCCGACGAAAGTTTCTCACCAGTTTGGAGATTTTCATTATTATTTATGGTTCGAGAAATACCAGGTTTGTGATATCTTCCATCAGACACAGTTATTGGTGGCCTTACATTGTTGGAAGTTTTCATAAGTTTTATTACAGAAGCATACGTAGTGTTGGCACTTTTGTTTGCCCCCATTACCATGCGCTTTGCTTCACTAATGCTAATATGTTCATTATCTGCCACTGCCAACACTTCTTGTTCAAATTTATATCTGGGACAAGCCCTAGAGTTTGGTGTGTGATCACCCTTGCAAAGAAAACAGTATCGGGCTGCTTTGCAATCATCAAAATTATCGTGCTCTGCAGAGCACACAGGACATCTTTTATTGTTATCGCAAGAGTTTTGAATGTGGCCATATTCAAAGCATTTGCGACACTGTCTAGGACTTCTTTTATATTTTTTAACCTGCATCCTCTCATGGCCAACAATGATGGTATCAGGTAGGTAATTGGAAGAAAAGGTTAAAAGGATAGCTGCATCACCACCCAGTTTTTTTACATGAGATACACAAGGAGGGCATCGATGGAGAATCTCCTCCTCTTTAAAAACATGCAGATCTTTTGAGTAAACTACTCCTTTCAGTGTATTAAAGAATCTATGAGATGAAATAGATTCAATATTTCCACTTTCAGGAGGTTTAAAGTTAGCTAACAGAACTGCTTGAGTCTCATTTCCAGCTTTTATTAGAAGATTCTTTCCATACCGTTTTAAATTTCCAATGGGAATGGAACCAACCTTGCTCTCAATGCAGTCAGCAGCTTTTATCAAATTTTTCCCTCCCTCCTTGTAGATAGCAACATGCCATAGAGGGGGAGGAAGAGCTCTGGTACATGGGACTGGTCCATGTTCTTCAGCCTTTGGAACAAAGTCAAATGGCTCATCATTCAAGTTTTTCACTGAAAACACTTTCGTGCTGACAACTGAGTCATTCAGAATGTGGCCATGGAGTCTTTGTTGTGCCTCACTAGCTTCAAGGGAGAGGAAAATTTGATAAAAGCACAAAATGACTGCTTATCTTTTCTAGAATTAATTTAATTCTTTCCACTTTGCCGAATTGCTTCACTACACTGTATAAACATTCGTAATCTAATGATAAGTTTACATTAGTGCAATAAAGGACCCTATTATTTGAATCAAATCCACCAGATTTATTAACACCCTGGTGTCTCAGTGTTTGGTTCTGTCCAACAGCCAAGCCCGTATCCATGTTCATGCCAGAAGTCGTTGCCAGTGCCGTTAAGTCATCGGATCCAGGGAGGGAGAACTAGAAGCCAAATCCATAAGTTTAAACCAGTCCATGCAAGGTCCAAAAAGTGCACACCGACACCCAAGAGCCCCGCACAGACCCGACAGCATATCAAAAGGACAAACTGGGCAGCTCCACTGCTCAGCTTCCCCACCCCAACACACTCCCAAAGCCCACGAAGAGACCCCAAGATGCCAAGCATGCACACATCAGACCACCACACACAAACTGGTTCATCCACCCACCCAAAACTGCTTGGTCATATCAAGAAAGTATCGTAGATCAGTCAGGTATTCGCATTCTCCACCAATGGCACAAGTGAGAGTTGACTCCCAACAGTCCACCCCATACCCTACCCTTTCAGGATAGCACCAGTACGCTTGCAGTGGCCCAGGTATAAGCCAATCCGCCTGCTGGGAGTTCTGCCCCACTAATGGGGACTGACTCCCCACTCCAACCGTACTCGTGGGCTTCCGGACAAAAGCCAGGAGTCCCACCTCCAAAAACCAGCCCCTGGATTCCGATGGGCTGATCCCCAGAGATGGTTCCGCCCTCAAGATAGCAGTGGGAAAAATCCCATCACCATCTCTTAGGTCCAAACTATCTCGGGTGGCGACTCAACCACCACAACTCCCACAATTAGCTTCAATGCGAACCCCTTCCAAAAACGATCCTTCTCAGACTCACCTAAGCAGTAAAATTTTGCGAATGTGGAAATGTCCACGCCATTTAAACCAAAAACTATGTAGGATGATTCGTCAGGACCCGGGCCCAAAGGCCAGGGTCCCTTAGCCCCTCACCTCGTCAAGGCGTCCTACTCGAGGGGTGGCCGATTTTGGCACCCTTATTTTTGGAGATGAATCGACAGCTGTGGATGTGGTGGAAGATAAATTTTCTGTGCTTTTGGAAGTACAATTTTGCTACTGGACTTCAAAGCACTTGCCGACGAAAGTTTCTCACCAGTTTGGAGATTTTCATTATTATTTATGGTTCGAGAAATACCAGGTTTGTGATATCTTCCATCAGACACAGTTATTGGTGGCCTTACATTGTTGGAAGTTTTCATAAGTTTTATTACAGAAGCATACGTAGTGTTGGCACTTTTGTTTGCCCCCCATTACCGTGCGCTTTGCTTCACTAATGCTAATATGTTCATTATCTGCCACTGCCAACACGTCTTGTTCAAATTTATATCTGGGACAAGCCCTAGAGTTTGGTGTGTGATCACCCTTGCAAAGAAAACAGTATCGGGCTGCTTTGCAATCATCAAAATATCGTGCTCTGCAGAGCACACAGGACATCTTTATTGTTATCGCAAGAGTTTTGAATGTGGCCATATTCAAAGCATTTGCGACACTGTCTAGGACTTTTATATTTTTTAACCTGCATCCTCTCATGGCCAACAATGATGGTATCAGGTAGGTAATTGGAGGAGAAGGTTAAAAGGATAGCTGCATCACCACCCAGTTTTTACATGAGATACACAAGGAGGGCATCGATGGAGAATCTCCTCCTCTTTAAAACATGCAGATCTTTTAGTAAACTACTCCTTTCAGTGTATTAAAGAATCTGTGAGATGAAATAGATTCAATATTTCCACTTTCAGGAGGTTTAAAGTTAGCTAACAGAACTGCTTGAGTCTCATTTCCAGCTTTTATTAGAAGATTCTTTCCATACCGTTTCAAATTTCCAATGGGAATGGAACCAACCTTGCTCTCAATGCAGTCAGCAGCTTTTATCAAATTTTCCCTCCCTCCTTGTAGATAGCAACATGCCATAAAGGGGAGGAAGAGCTCTGGTACATGGGACTGGTCCATGTTCTTCAGCCTTTGGAACAAAGTCAAATGGCTCATCATTCAAGTTTTTCACTGAAAACACTTTCGTGCTGACAACTGAGTCATTTAGAATGTGGCCATGTAGTCTTTGTTGTGCCTCACTAGCTTCCAAGGGAGAGGAAAATTTGATAAAAGCACAAAATGACTGCTTATCTTTTCTAGAATTAATTTAATTCTTTCCACTTTGCCGAATTGCTTCACTACACTGTATAAACATTCGTAATCTAATGATAAGTTTACATTAGTGCAATAAAGGACCCTATTATTTGAATCAAATCCACCAGATTTATTAACACCCTGGTGTCTCAGTGTTTGGTTCTGTCAACAGCCAAGCCCGTATCCATGTTCATGCCAGAAGTCGTTGCCAGTGCCGTTAAGTCATCGGATCCAGGGGAGGGAGAACTAGAAGCCAAATCCATAAGTTTAAACCAGTCCACATGCAAGGTCCAAAAAGTGCACACCCGACACCCAAGAGCCCCCGCACAGACCCCGACAGCATATCAAAAGGACAAACTGGGCAGCTCCACTGCTCAGCTTCCCCACCCCAACACACTCCCAAAGCCCACGAAGAGACCCCAAGCTGCCAAGCATGCACATCAGACCACCACACACAAACTGGTTCATCCACCCACCCAAAACTGCTTGGTCATATCAAGAAAGTATCGTAGATCAGTCAGGTATTCGCATTCTCCACCAATGGCACAAGTGAGAGTTGACTCCCAACAGTCCACCCCATACCCTACCCTTTCAGGATAGCACCAGTACGCTTGCAGTGGCCCAGGTATAAGCCAATCCGCCTGCTGGGAGTTCTGCCCCCCACTAATGGGGACTGACTCCCACTCCAACCGTACTCGTGGGCTTCCGGACAAAAGCCAGGAGTCCCACCTCCAAAACCAGCCCCTGGATTCCGATGGGCTGATCCCCAGAGATGGTTCCCCCTCAAGATAGCAGTGGGAAAAATCCCATCACCATCTCTTAGGTCCAAACTATCTCGGGTGGCGACTCAACCACCACAACTCCCACAATTAGCTTCGAATGCGAACCCCTTCCAAAAACGATCCCTTCTCAGACTCACCTAAGCAGTAAAATTTTGCTAATGTGGAAATGTCCACGCCATTTAAACCAAAAACTATGTAGGATGATTCGTCAGGACCCGGGCCCAATATTGATGATGGAACAGTTTAGGTTAGCCATACAGGCAAGAAAGTGAAATATCCTTACTGTGTATTAATGCATTAGAGGCGACAAAAAAAAAAAAACTATAAAAACAAAAAAACTCACAACACTAACAGTTTGCTTGTATTACCATAAAACTATAATATGCAAGATATCCCCATCTTTACAATTTTAGTGCAATGTTGCATTTAAGGACAATAAAACTTGTACTCATACAAAACTTTCCCGACAATAGTAAAAGGTGTGTATATAAAATTCCATGCAAGTATTGTGGCAACTTTTACACTGGGCAAACTGATAAAGCACTGGAAAAGAGAATCGGACAGCGTAAAATTTGTAAGATATGCACAGGTGAACCGTGGAATTTATGCATGTTTGTGAGAACAATCATGCTATGAACTGGGAATTGGAAAAACAGTGTATTTTAATAATGCACTGGAAATAAATATCGTTGAATCTAGCTTAAAAAAAGTTACGGCACAATATGAATATCAGGCAAGGTATGTATAAACTTGATCCTATATTTTCACAAGAATTCTGTAAAAGGTTTAAATTTTATGGAAGACAGTAGATAAGTATGGGAGAAGGATTATGATATATGTAAACATAATACGGTGGCGCCAGCACCAATGAGTTTTTTTGTACCTTCCCCTTGACACTTGTCATGTATGGATTTGTAGTTTCCAAAGGTCTGTATATTTGTCAGTACTGCCCCTTCAGTATATATTGTGATTTCTACCACTAGCACTAATGAGTTTAGTCACCACTCCCCCAGTGACACCTGCCAGGTGTGGATTCGTAGTCTCAAATGGAAGTGCTGTTTGTTTCTGTAGTATATATATTGCGATTT